>NC_056751.1:509994002-510311502 GCF_019279795.1 Protopterus annectens | reverse complement strand
TTCTCTTTCTTGTGATTTTTTAACTCATCTTTAGATATCTTCTCCACTTGTTTTCAAGCATATTCTTTCAGATACTGGAGAGAATTGAGGATTGCAAGGATCCAGATAGCTAGTACATACAGTTAAACATCTTTATCGTTTGAATCTCACAGATTGCTGTACCATTCAGCTGTACAAATGCTGGGCTTTTTCTCTTAAACTTAATTTTGTCCACGCTACTTCTAAAATACACATTAAGGGGTTGCAGCTAGGAAGAATGGTAAGGCTACAAGTAGAATCTGAACTAACAATAGACGTATCGTTGTTAAATTACTGATTTCATGTTAATGAAATATTATTGTGTGCATCATAGTGCCTTTTGATTCTTAAATTTATTTCTTTTATTTTTTTAGCTGCTGCACCTTTGTCAAATCCAGGATCTAGAGAAAAATGGTCATTTTCACTTGAACTCTCAGAGCTGAAATCAATAAGAAAAAGCAAACCTGGCCTGGGTTGGTCATTTCTTATCTTTATAACTAAAGAAGGTGTTTCAGTGCCCGCTCTTCACTTCCACAGTGGTGGCACCAGTGCCCTTCTCAAGGCCCTCAGCCAATACGTTTCCTTGTTTTCGTAAGTACTACGTTCAGGTGCTAGAAATGTAACCATTTTCTGTAATGTGCTTCCGTACTGCTTTTCTAACCAGAAGTGCCATGGATTTTTGATCTGTGTTATGATATTTGTGCAACCATGCGCATGCAGTCATAGGTGCTTACTAGGCTAACGACCACAAGGGCCTTTTAAAGCCTAACCATGTATCCCAAATCTCTGACAAGTTCTGGTACCCTTGATAAGTGTAAGCAGGGGCTTGGGAGGTGAACCATTTAAAGGTTGCCTTTGTCCATTAGATACATAGGTGCCAAGCCAGGGATGTATATAAACAGATGAGGCAATTTCTAGTTACCATGAGGAAAAGATTATCTGGATGATTTATCACCTGCAGTTAAGAAGCACAGAATGTATCACATGAAAACTACATAGTACTTTCTCCCATCCCCGTTGTTGATCATTTCAAAATTTTCTCTCTGCATCTCTTTTTTTTTTGTCTCAGTATAATTGCCTTGTATCTGTCTACTGCATTCTTGGAAGTTTGCAGCTGTTTTGAAATTATTTGTCTCATTGTACAGTTGCATGCAGCACTGTTTCTAACTCTTCTTTGGAAAAATACTGGACTCAGTACTTTTCCGTTATTGGGGCAACAGGTATAACGGGCACGCAATGATTGCACATTGCATAGCCCTGAACCGCTTATTTTGAAAGACCAAGAAACATACATGAAGACAAAGTACCCTTTTTTACTGCCTTGTAACGAGTCAGTCTGTATAACTTGTCATACGGACTAGATAAATCCCTCCCCCCAACAAGTAAAATTGGACGGTACTTCTGAACGAGCAACGACCGCGCACATTCCGCTCTCTGATTCTGATGTTAATACAAATGCCAGAAGCAGGGATTACTCCCTGCTGCAATACAACCATAGTTAGCAAGCTCTGGTTATGCCTGTTTCTTTTTGGTAAATGGTGTATTGATAGATTTTTTTTTTCTTAGTTACTGTCACTTCTGTAAGGAGAAAATTGAAGCTTAATGTCGTATCTGTTGTACTGTACTTAATCATCCATAAAAAGTTTCTCTAATAACAAATCTGTCTTTTATCCCCAAGGTAGCCACAGTGGCTTCATCTAAATCAACCATTCATTTGCTAGTATTTGTCCCGAATGACACCCATAAAGGAGAATATTTGTGCAGTGAACTACATGATCTGAAGTAGGATTGTTCATTTGTCAGCAACCTGTGGGTTACAGATCCGATATCGGATCCGAGCCGGCAACTTGTTTCAAGCTAATGGATCCGAGCTCCTAGCTCCTCCCTTCACCCATAATCCCCTGCTAACCCTCCATGACCTCAGATCTAGTTTGCCGCGCTTGTGATGGCTGGATCTTTTTGAGCTCTGTCAGATAAGTGGGAAAAAGTTAACTTTTTCTAATTATTTCTAGTCAGGAAATTCTTTTTTAGTTTGAAGTAATACTTGTAAAGTGTGTCTGAGTTAGATTCCTTATTTTTTAATTAATACCCTCCCTTCGCTGGTCGCTAGTGTGTGAGTGTTTGTTGTGGTCTTTTGGGGCCTGTGTGTGTGTGTAGTTGTTTTTCTTTCTTTTTTAGTTTAAAAAAAAAAAAAAAAAAAAGGAATGGCTGAGGCCCCAAAAGCCATATTTTCTAAATGTACCGAGTGTGGCTATAAGCTCTCCCCGGCTGATGGCCACACTCGGTGCGTTCGGTGCCTTGGGGTTGAACACTTCACCTCGGGCTGTACTATCTGTGCAGCGTTCAACCCCAGGGCACTGTAAGAACGGAGGTCGAAGCTGGTCCTGGCGGGACTTCTACCCCCGGATTCAGCTTCGGCCTCCGCTACCTCTGCTGCTCCCGTGGCTCCATCACAGCCTGTGGTGGTTGCCACTCCTGCCCCCCTGCCTCCGACTGGGATTCAAACTCCCGCTAAAGTGTCGGAGGACAGGGAGGCCAGGAGGGAGAAACGGAGGGAGAAGCACCACAAGCGGCGGGCCGAGACCTCCGTTTCGGCCCCGCCAGCTAAGCAGGCTTCTCCCTCCACTGTTTCTAGGTCTCCTCCTCCTCGGCTCCTATCCCCTTCTTTCTCGCCGGGGCCCGAGGAGGAGGAGACCCGATCTCAGTCGAGGTCATCGAGGCGGCATTCCAGGCCTGCCTCGGTGGCCTCTTCGAGATCCACTTTCAGCTTATCAGATGCAGACTTGGACCGGATGATGCGAAGGTTCATCCAGGCCCAGCCGCAGATGGGAGTGCTCTTGCCTCCCCCCCCCCCCTCGGGGGGGAGCTCGACACCTTTTTTCCACCCAATTGCTCCTTCTCCGACCTGCTACCCGGGTTTGGAGCGCTCGGAGCCGAGCAGCCTTGGAGCCGGGGGTGGGTCGGTGCCGACAGTACTTGGTACTTCGGATCCGACCCTACCCTCGAGTCTGTCGGATCCGACCTCTCGGAGCCGTGGTCCGAGCTTCAGATCCGGGGGATTCAGTGTGCCTTCGGCTCCGTCCAGGTCGGAGCACACTGGTGCCTCGGATCCGACGGTCTCGGCGCCGGCTCCGATCCCTTCATCGGATCCGAGTGGGAGACGACTTTCAGATCCATTGGAGAGTGGCTCTCTCTCGGCATTCGATGTTGTGGAGAGGGCTCTGTTGAGAGCATCCGGACCCCTGGTCCTTGCATCGACTCCTCCCTGCACTCCCTCTCTGCTGGGCCAGGCTTCCATCACCTGGCCAAAGGGACAGCCTGCTTCGATGTCACAGATAGTTCCATTGGAACAAGATGTTGCTGGCGAGGCCTCCTCGGACAGTCCCCCCTGAGGAAGCTCCCCGCAAGCATAAGTGCAAAAGGAGGCACTGGACTCCCCTGAGTCCTTAACCAAGGACATGGACTTGGAGGAAGGGGAAGGCTCTCCAAGATCACCCCCTGAGGATGTCTCCTTTGGAGACATCATGGAGATGCTTAGAATCAGAGGTGGGTGGTCTGCCCCCAAGTCTTCCTCTGATGAGTCCGTGTTTCTGGAGGCATTCGAGGCAGGCCCGTCTACCTCCTGGGTGTCCCCTCCAGCCGACCCCCTGGTGGACCTCATTACCACCAGGGCATGGAAGGATCCGGACACCGTGGAGCCAATATCGAAGCGACCGGATAGGATTCTTAGCCCCCCCTCAGACCGGTCACATTGGAGTAAGGGCCCCCCTGTAGATGCCATGTTGACGGCAGCCACAAAGAGGGAATTGGCTCAGGAGAGTCCCTCAGTCCATCCACCGAGCAAAGAGTCCTGTTTGATGGACCGCTTAGGGAAGCGAGTCTTTAGTTCAGCGACCTTCTCAGTAAGGTCTCTGAACTATATGGCACATGTCATCAGGATGCAGCGGGATCTTATCAAAGAATATGCTGCATCCCCCCCTGAGTCCATGTCGGAGGAGGATAAACAATTGTACTCCACCCGAATGGCCACTCTGAGATCTATTTCAAACACCTCTATGCGGCTGTTGTCCCACGCCACAGAGGGAGCCGCTAGGGCTACTGGAGCAGGCCTAGTCATGAGACGTCAGGCCTGGCTCCATCATTGCGACTTTACGGAGCCCTTTAAAGCGTCCTTCGCGAACGCCCCCTTTGATGGTTCTGCCCTTTTTGGCAAAACAGTTCGCGAGACGCTTGTCCAGAGTGAGAAGGACGGGAAGACGTTGTCTGCCGTCGGAGTCCACTTCTCTGCTCCCCAGCGGTCCTTTTCAAGGAACCAAAAGTGTCAGAAGAAGATGTGGTTCCGGAAATCACAACATTCCCAACCAGCTCCGGACAACCAGTCCTACCGTGGCAGAGGTGGACAGGGAGGACGTCGCCCCAGGGGGAGAGGGACTCCGAGAAATTTTCGGTCCAGAGAACCTTTCTCTGAGCGGCCCGTGCAGCAGCCTTGAGGGGTTGCCCGGCTGCTCCACTCTGGAGGCAGTCGGGGGGCGTTTTTCGAAACATCTAGCGGCATGGGAGTCCATCACAACAGACCGCTGGGTGCTTCGCATCATATCCAGAGGATACAAAATACCAATTCTTCATGTCCCCCGATCCAAGAACCTCCCCGATGTACCACCCGATCACAGGGAGGCCGCAGCCGCAAAAATACAGCAGCTGCTAAGAAAAAGAGCCATCCAGCCCGTCCCCCAAGACCAGCTTGGATTTAGGGTTCTACTCCAGGTTCTTTTTGGTGCCAAAAAAGACGGGGGATCTGAGACCCATTCTAGACCTTTACCGCTTGAACCTGTCAGTAACCAAGGAAAAATTCCGAATGGTCACTCTTCAATCTATCCTACCCCTTTTGAGGGAGAACAATTGGATGTGCTCTATAGACCTCAAGGATGCGTATTACCACATCTTAATGGACAAACGATCCAGGAGGTTCCTTCGCTTCCGGCTGGGAGCCAGTCACTACCAGTTCAGGGTCCTTCCCTTTGGCCTCACCACAGCCCCCAGGGTGTTCACCAAAGTCTTAGCAGTGATTGCGGCCCACCTGAGACTCCAGGGAATTCAGGTCTTCCCGTACCTGGACGACTGGCTCCTGACCGCACCAACAAGGCATCTACTTTGCTTGGCCAGAGACTTCTTTCTCCATCTAGCCCCACAACTAGGCATTACTATCAATGTCGGCAAATCTCTACTGGCTCCAACACAGATCATAGAGTTCATAGGTGCCAGAATAAACACCAGAGATTTGCGAGCCTTCCTAACTGCCGAAAGAATCAGAAATCTACAACTTCATGTGCGGGCTATCCTTCATTCAGAGGCTTCACCAGCGGAATTGATCCTGAGGGCACTAGGCTCCATGGCGGCAGCGATTACACTCCTTCCATGCGCCTGTTTGAACATGCGAGTCCTGCAGTGGACTCTGTTAGTGCAATGGTCCTTCCTATCCCTTCCTCTCCACCATCCCATTGCTATCAGCAAGGCTTGCATAAGGGCGCTACTATGGTGGCTCCAAGCATCAAACTTCCATACGGGCCGTCCCTTCTGCACCTCTCCCCCTATCACCACGGTGACCACGGACGCTTCCCGCCTCGGGTGGGGGGGGGCATTACTCAGGCAGGACAGTCCAAGGCGCGTGGAACGATACAGAGACCTCCCTGCATATCAACGTTCTGGAGATGAGAGCGGTGCTGTTGGCGTTGCAAGCACTTCAGAGCTTCCTCCCCGCAGGAGCGATTACAATTCACTCGGACAACATGTCAGTGGTCTGGTATATCAACAAACAGGGGGGAACCAGATCTTATCCTCTTTGCCGCGAAGCCATGAGAGTGTGGGAATGGGTGATCTCCACCAACCGCTTTCTGATTGCAACACACATTCCGGGGAGGACCAACATCCTAGTGGACAAGCTCAGCCACACCCTTCTTACCCCTTACGAGTGGTCTCTCAATCGTCTAGTAGCGAAGCAGATATTCGCAACATGGAGGCAACCCTGCTGCGATCTTTTTGCATCTCCATCAAACGCCAGATGCGACAATTTCTTCGCTCTAATCCCCCCACCAGGGGAATCTCCAAGAGACGCTCTGGTGCATGCTTGGCCACCTGGTCTACTATATGCCTATTCTCCTCTTCCAATGATGATACAACTCTTACAGAAAGCCTCGCGGTTGGGGAGCAAAATGATTCTCATTGCCCCATTCTGGCCTCGACAAATTTGGTTCCCTTACCTGTGGTCTCACCTTGTGAATCACCCTTGGATTCTAGATCCTATTCCGGATCTCATCTCCCATCCATTGGACTTGCCAACTCCAAACCTGGACAATCTGAAACTGACAGCTTGGTTGCTCCAGTTCCACTCCTAGTTAGGACTCCCGGTATCTCTTCACCAGTCAAAGCCATCCTCATGGCAGCGCATAAGCCCTCCACCAGGATAGTGTATCACAGTAAATGGAAATGTTTTTCCATCTGGGCGGAGCGCCGCGATCTAGATCCCTTTACGGCTCCTCTTCCATCCATTTTAGACTTCCTAACCGAACTCTTTCAAGAAGGCGCTAGTTGTTCAACTGTCAAAGTGCAATTGGCAGCCATTTCTCATTATCATGTGGGACATGATGCAGGGCCCTTGATGTCAGCCAAATTGTGTAAAACCTTTCTCAAGGGTACCTTTTTACTTAGACCTCCTGTAAAAGAAGCCGTACCCCCATGGGATCTTACTTTAGTTCTTCAAGCCTTGACTGCTCCACCATTTGAACCCGCTGCGTCAGTGGATCTCAAATTCTTGTCATGGAAAACAGCATTCCTTGTAGCCATTACTTCAGCGAAAAGAGTGTCGGAACTTCAGGCTCTTTCTGTAAAGCCTCCACATCTGATTTTTCACCCTGATAGAGTGTACCTCAGGATCATTCCCTCCTTTCTTCCCAAGATAGCATCAGAAACCAACATAAACCAATCCATAAATTTACCGGTTTTCTTCCCTAAATATCAAAATAAGAGTGAATACAAGCTGCACTCATTGGATGTTCATAGGCAGCTTCGTTTTTATACTCATAGGATGGCTGGCCATAGACAATCTGACCAGCTGTTCGTTTCCTTTGCCAAATTTAACTTGGGGAAAGCTATCTCTGAAGTATCTTTATCTCGCTGGATTTCCTAATGTATTATACTGGCTCATCAAGCCTCGGGTAGACCCGCACCAGAAGGAGTTCGTGCTCATTCCACTCGCTCCATTTCTACTTCTGTGGCTTTCAAGTCTAGAGTTCCTTTGGATGATATTTGTTCTGCAGCCACTTGGGCTTCATCTCATACCTTTATCAACCACTACAAGCTAGACCTGCTTTCTAGAGGGAGAGCATCCTTTGGCTCTGCGGTGCTTCGTAATATCGTTCCATGATGGCCACCCGAGGTGCAGGTAGCTGGGGACTCTGTCCCACAGGTTGCTGACAAATGAACAATCCTACTTCAGATTTAGAAGTTATGTACTCACCATAACGTTCCATCTGAGTAGGTAGTTCATTTGTCTGCAACCATCCCCCCCCTCCTTCCCCCTGACCTTCTTCAGATCTATTAGTTTTTAGATATCCTTTGTTGGATATATATTGGGAGGCAAACTAGATCTGAGATCATGGAGGGTTAGCAGGGGATTATGGGTGAAGGGAGGATCTAGGAGCTCGGATCCATTAGCTTGAAACAAGTTGCCGGCTCGGATCCGATATCGGATCCGTAACCCACAGGTTGCAGACAAATGAACTACCTACTCAGATGGAACGTTATGGTGAGTACATAACTTCTAATTCACAGTCGTCTCTGATTCTACTTGCGTAGAACCAAGTCCGTCACAAAAGAGTCTGTTCTTGTCATTTGCCCCAGTTACATTGGGAAAGAAAGTTTCTAAGAAGATCTCTTCTAAATGACTAATGGACTGTAAACCATTACTTTACACAAGTAAGAGAAGACTACAAAGGAGTGGAGTTCATGTGTTACTTTTTCGTTGTTTGCAGTGAATTACATGTGAATACAACTGTAAGAAGTTATCGTGGTCATTAGACCCGTTGCCATGATAACGGAAAAGTAACCTGGATTCTTAGGTTTTCTGGAATGCTTTGAGATGCTTATACATTTTAAGCATGCATACTATTTGCTCTTTTTAAAATTTATGCATGCATAGTAGGATCCTGTAGTCTCTCTGTATGTAAGACTATTGGTACAAAATTTGCATAATTTTAGTTTTTGAAACCAACTGCACTGTTATAGGTTCTCGCCCATTAACTTCCCTCCCAACAAATGACCTAGCCATTCCCAGGTGTTTTATTTTACTGTGACGACCTGTTCTCTAGGAAAAATCAATCTGTAGTCTCGGGGATTGTGGCAGCCAGACAAAAATTGGGAAAGTGACTTGTAGGCCCAAGACTATTGGTACAAAATTTGCATAATTTTAGTTTTTGAAACCAACTGCACTGTTATAGGTTCTCGCCCATTAACTTCCCTCCCAACAAATGACCTAGCCATTCCCAGGTGTTTTATTTTACTGTGACGACCTGTTCTCTAGGAAAAATCAATCTGTAGTCTCAGGGATTGTGGCAGCCAGACAAAAATTGGGAAAGTGACTTGTAGGCCCATCATACTTGCGTACGTTTTTATTTTTATAATGATGGCCATACAGCCATACTGGCCAGAGGCTTGTGCGTGTTTTGATATTATGAAATCAGCATTTTGCTGCTTTGCATTCAAACATTAGGATGCCGCCTTGTCTTTATTGTATGCTTAATCATACCAGTGGTAGATCTCTTGTTTCTTTCCTTTTCACTCACCTTTTCTCTGAGAGCAGAGTGAGTCATTGACTGCTTGAACCCCATCATCTGCCCCTGGCTGGCCTTTCATTCACAAGGCATTAGCTGATCTCATGTTGCCAGCACTGCATACAGAAATCCTAGTTTTGCAAAAACAGGCCAGACACTTGTCTCTCTATCTATATTGTTTCCATTCTGTCAGTATCCTTGTATAGATTAGAATTTGTAGACATTCATGCCTTAATACATGTGGGATTTCAGTAGCCTTCAACACAGAAGCTGTACTGTTTCCTTTTTACTGGTAGTGTTACACACAAGTGTTCTAACCTTAGTTGCATACCTACTTCTATGTAATATTTCTTTGTTCATACCACTAAGTTGCTTTTAAGCCTTGCTGATACTTCCTCCTCATTGTTTATTGCTTTTCTGAATTGTTTCTTCATGCATGCATTACCCCAAACTCCATTGTTTTAAATCTAATCTAACATATTTTTGACCATTCCTTTTCCAACACAAATGGAAACTTGTTATATTACTTTTCATTTTTAGACCGTGCATTTCAGTACTTCAGTAATCCTGTTTTAGTGATCATGGACTCCTTAGTGACAACTCATAAACTGTTAATGGTATGCTCATTCATATCCTTGGGTCATATCTGACGTCAGCACTTAATGTGGCCACATGTGGACTTTAGAAAGCCTACTGTGTTTCAGAACCCCTACTGTACTTCAACTTTTCAGGAACGCAAGAAGCTGTTACAAGTCATTACTTAAATAGAATTAGCAGCACTTCAAAACTTCAGATGGATTCAGTATTTAATACTTAAGCTCAAATCTAAAAGCTTCTGCACTGGAATTAAAGCTTTCTTTCATCAAGGAAAATATTTATCCTTCCTTGACTGACTTCCATTAGTTGTGGCAGAATAATAATTCAGTAATTCTCCTCTGATATATTACTGACCTCCATATGGCAAGAAGAAAGCTAGCAAGTTAGGCTGGTGTTCAGCAAGTAAGCTAGGTAAATGAACAAGAGAAGAAGCCAGCACCCTGGAGGATCCATACAAAACAAACTTTATTCCAACTGAAACTAGACCGGTTTCAGCAACAAGGCTTTGGTCAGTAGTACATCCATATCTCTAAAGAAACACGACATCCAAGTAAGTTATTCTGTCAGCAACTATTACATCTTCAATCAAGTTACTGACAGTTGTTAACTTTCTGTAGAAACTCAGTGTCAGTATCGCCCACCTGACCTGTTAGTACTTCTACTTCTCAGACTTTGTGTTTCTAGTTGAGCTCGTCTGTAACTCTCCTTCTTAATCACAGCATCACAGAATGATATGTCAGCTGTGGAAGCAAATTGTTACTCTCCCACTCTTTGTAATAGTCTATAACAAATGTCAGACTTATTTCTCTAGTGTCTTTCCTAGTTAAACTGCTGAAAAGGTAGTGCATAAGTAACTGAACAATAAACTTTTTCAAATGTTACAGAAGAGTGTAATCCACACATGACATTGACCCTACTCTGTATATAATTCACAATTAAATGCATTCTAAGCTTAGCAGTGGTAGAATTGTTGTCCTGATGTTCATCGTGTTACACTGCTGCAGTCATCACACTTGGGTTATCCTGCCGTCATGTGGTCCCGCAGTCGGCCAGAGTTCCAAAGTCTTGGTCAGGCATCGGTTGCTGTCGCTTCTTCCCTGACGTCAGTGCGCCAGGGGTATATAAGATGCATCCAACGCCATTTTCTTCAGTCTTTCTTGCCGCGCGGTGCCCGAAGCAGAAGCAGTTCGCAAGTGCCGGTTGGCCGACTCCTGAGATTTTCAAATCAAATTTCAGACCGAAGTCTTCAATAAAGCTAAGTACCCCATTGGGAAACCTTTTCTTGCCTCAGTCCGATGTCCAAAAAAAGTTAACAATTGTATTTCTTGTGGGAAGCAAATACCTCATAAGGACTTTCATTCTTATTGTATTCCTTGCCTAGGCCCAGACCACGACGTCACAGGTTGTCGGTTTTGTGCTAGGTTTAATAAACGAACTATTAAACGTCTGATGTTAAGTTGTCTATCTCGCCTTCATTCTTGCTGGATGGGTTCGGAGCCGACCTCGGCTCCGACTCGGCCACTCTAAAAGCTCGAGAGTTGGTTCCACCGGCTCGAGGCTCCCCTTATATCCCACAATGCTAGGCGTGAGTTACCTCAGATCTCATTTGCCGCTACAGCGATCGAGGTGTTGGTTTTCTACCGGCTTCTTGGTAAGTAAACTTTCAGTAAAGTTAGGATACTTAAACCCCTTTATTTTTAAGTTTAACTACTTTTCCCTTAGTTTAGTGGAATTCTAACCCTTTTTTCACAAAAATCCCGTTTCTTCCCCATAAGAACTTAAAAGTTCTCCCTCGGGCCTTCAGGCCTTTCTTCCTTTCCCTAGTGGTGTGTGTGTGTTGCTTCTCTTAATTAAAACATTTTGATAGTTGTTTTATTTTGAGTTTTAAAAATAAGATAAGGTGTAATCAGTGTGTTTGACTGAGTGTGTGTGGTTACACTTTCTTGTTCTAAGATGTCTAAAGACACAAAGGTCTCAGGCTTCAAGAAGTGTGATGCGTGCTGTCAGAAAATGTCTCTGACAGACGGTCACACTTCTTGTGTCTACTGCCTGGGGCCTTTGCACCTGCAGGACTCCTGTGCTGTATGCCACGGCTTCAGTCCCAGGGTCCTGCAGGAAAGAAAGAACAAATTGATCCTAAGGGGTCTACTTAAGCCTGAGGATTCCCTCTCTGTCTCTGGGAAGCCCTCCAAGGCTTCTAGGTCCTCGGCTCCAGCTACTGAGCCGAGACCTAAGGCTACTAAACCTACGTCTGCATCGGCTCCGGCTGGAGCCGATGAGTCTACAGCTTCTGTGGTTCCCTCGGCTCCGGCTGGAGCCGAGGTATTAGAAATTCCCTTGTCGGCTCCGACCAGACCTTCGGAGCCGACATCTAGGAAGAGATCTAGGTCACCATCCCTTGGCTCCGTTCATTCGGCTCCAGCATCTCCTCTGCTGTCTGAACGGAGCCATAAATCTCACTCCTCTAGGTCATCGAGGCTGTCGGACCATGACCTTCAAAGGGTAGTGAGTCGACTTCTTAAGTCCGAGGCACTGGCCCAAATGCTTCAGAGCCCGACTCATCAGTCGATGCCTGCCCCTGTCCATCAATATGTTCCTCCTCCGACTCCGTTGAGCTCGGAGCCGGGGCATTTCGGAACCGAGACTGTGGTAGCGTCGGAGCCGATACAGATGTCTTCGGCTCCGTCGTCGGCTCCGATTTCTTCTTTCGAAGAATCTCGGCGCCGGACTTCCCTCGTCGGCTCCGAGGGGGTGAGTGGCATCGGACCCTTGTCCGACCCCGCTCTTCCTCTCGGAGCTTCTGCGCTGGTGAGTTCGGCTCCGACATCGGCCTCGGAGCCATCACTGTCGGTGCCGAGGGAGGTTCTCAGCTTCTCGGAGCGGGGACCTCTGGCTCTGCCTGACAGGGGTGCGTTCGAGGTCATGCGGAGTGTGTTAGAACCTGGCTCTACTCCACAGTCGGCTCCGTCCGCCCCTCCCTCTACGGTACCTCAGGTCAAGTCGACTCACTCCCTCATCCCGGACCGCAGAGAGCCAGCTCCTCAGGAACCCCCTGTGGGGATCTCATCCTCTTCCGAGGCCTCTCCTGATTTGGCAGAAGAACCCCCTCGGAAGAGAAAGTGTAAGAGGAAACACATTGACTCACCTGAGTCCGTCACCTCTGACACAGATTTAGAGGATTCCGAGGGTTCCTCCCGTTCCCCTTCTGAAGATGTCTCTTTTGCAGACATTCTAGAAATTCTCAAACAGAGGGGAAATTGGCCAGCCCTCAACCCTTCGGAGGATGAATCTGTGTACCTTGAGGCGTTTGGCTCTCGTCCTTCCACCTCCTGGGTGTCTCCCCCCCCTTTGACCCCCTCATGCAGGTGGTAGCTAAAAAGGCATGGACGGCTCCTGATTCAGTGGACCCCACTCCCAGGAGACCCTCAAAATTCATAACGGCACCAACAGACAAACAGTTCTTGACAAAAGGAGTTTCTGTGGATGCTGTGGTGGTTGCTGCTGCCACTAAGAAGGAATTAGCTGATCCTTCAGTACCTGTCCATCCACCTAACAAGGAATCTAGGTCCATGGACAGGTACGGGAAGCGGATGTTCTCGTCAGCGACATTTGCTATGCGTTCGCTGAACTACCTATGCCATTTTACTCGTCTTCAAAGAGACTTGATCAAAGAAGCGAGTGACATGTTGAAGGATCCTACAGCTGCGGGTTTTCAAGATAAGATGAACACTCAGCTGGCTACCCTGAACTCCATAGCCAACTCCTCCATGCGCCTCCTTTCTTATGCGGCTGATGGAGCGAGCAGGGCGCAGGGACAGGTGTGGCCTTACGTAGGCATGCCTGGATGCGGCTATGCAATTTTGCGGACCCCTTTAAAACGTCTTTCACTAATTCCCCATTCGATGGATCATCTCTCTTTGGTCCTCAAGTGAAAGAAACCTTGACTAGGTGCGAGACTGATGGCAAGACTCTTTCTGCCGTCGGAGTCCGTTTTCTACTCCTTCTAGGCCTTACCCCAAAGGCCAGAAAAGTGGGAAAATGTGGTTCCGTAAACAATCTCAAGGGACTTCGCCTGACGCACAGAGTCGGTTCCCCGGCAGAGGCGGGAATAACAATGGTAGACGTCGCCCTCGAGGCAGGGGGGACCCGCAGAACCAGGGCAATCGAGAAGCCTTCTCTGATAAGCCCTTTCAGCATCCCTGAGGTGTTGCCCGACTGCCCACCTTCGGAGGCAGTCGGGGGAAGATTGTCACTGTACCCAGAAGCCTGGCTATCCCTGACTCAAGACAAATGGGTACAGTCTATCATTTCCGAAGGCTATTCCATTCCCTTTCTTCGCATTCCAAACCAATCAAAAAAATCCCTTCCAGATGTTCCACCCGCTCAAAGGGATCTAGCGGTTTTGGAAATTTCAAAGCTGCTTGCGAAAAGAGCAATTCAGCCAGTTCCAGCAGACCAGCAAGGATCCGGAATCTACTCAAGGTTCTTTTAGTTCCAAAGAAAACAGGGGACTGGAGACCAATTTTGGATCTCAGTATCTTGAACAGATCAGTCAAGAAAACAAGATTTCGGATGGTCACGCTGCAGTCCATCCTTCCCCTATTGGGAAAAGGAAACTGGATATGCTCTATAGACCTTCAGGATGCGTACTATCACATAAAATGAACAGACGCTCCAGAAGATTCCTCCGCTTCAGGCTGGGAACCAGTCATTTTCAATTCAGGGCCCTGCCCTTTGGTCTCACCACTGCCCCGGTGTTTACCAAATGCATGGCAGTGGTAGCTTCTCACCTGAGACGACAAGGATTCCAGGTGTTTCCATATTTGGACGACTGGCTCCTCACAGCTCCCACCAAGCATCTCCTTCTGATGGCCAGGGATTACACTTTTCGCATTTGTCAAAAGTTAGGCATTTCAATAAATTGCGAAAAGTCTGTTTTGTCGCCTTGTCGTACTATTACCTTCATAGGCGCAAATCTAGACACAGTAGACATGTCTGCGAGACTAACAGATCAGAGAATAACAGACATACACAAACTGGTCTCACTCCTTTTCAACAACAACAGAATCAAAGCCAGGTTAGTTCTGAAAGTGTTGGGAATTATGGCGGACCATACCTCTGCTTCCATTAGCCAGATTCCACATGAGGATCCTTCAATGGATGCTCTTTACACAATGGTCTTACCAGCAACTTCCAATGTCCCACACCATTATGATCACGCAGGCGTGCAGAAATCATCTCATGTGGTGGATGTCTTCCCTCAGCTCTTATTGGGAAGACCCTTTGTTCCTCCCTCCGGTTGCTACTCTGACAACGGACGCCTCCCTGATCGGGTGGGGGGGGCATTATCAGGGCAGGACGGTCCAGGGCACATGGCAACCAGACGAATGCCACTTGCACATAAATGTTCTGGAGATGAGAGCAGTGCTTTTAGCGTTGCAAGCCCTTCAAGACTCTCTTCCCTTGGGAACGATTGCAATCCAGACAGACAATATGTCTGTAGTGTGGTACATCAACAAACAAGGCGGAACCAGGTCCTACCCCTGTGTCGAGAAGCACTCAGATTGTGGCAATGGGCGATTTCTTCTCAGCGGTTTCTGATAGCAACGCACATCCCCGGGAAGTCCAATCAAATCGCGGACAAGTTGAGCAGAGCTATCCTCATGCCTCACGAGTGGTCTCTGAAAGACTCTGTTGTGAGAGAAATTTTTCTCAAGTGGGGTCAGCCTTGCTGCGATCTTTTTGCTACTCCCCAAAACAGCAAGTGCAGAGATTATTTCACTCTATTCCCTTTACCAGGCCAACCCAGCAGAGACGCTCTAGTCCAAGTTTGGCCCCGGGACTTCTGTATGCATTTCCTCCCTTCCCACTAATCTCTCAAGTGATACAGAAAGCTATCGCTCAGAAGGCCTCGTTGATCCTCATTGCTCCTTACTGGCCTCGACAGGTGTGGTTCCCCTTTCTACATCAATTTCTATTGAGCGACCTTGGCATCTGGACCTAGTTCCAGATCTTTTGATCCATCAGTCGGGTCAGTTTCATCGCTCCTCCCTCTCTGAACCTCACTGCTTGGTTCCTCCAGTTCCAACCTTAGCCAGGCTTCCTCAATTATCTCACTCTGTTCGAGATATTTTGATAGCTTCCCATAAATCTTCCACTCGGAAGATTTATTTGAGTAAGTGGAAACGCTTCACATATTGGGCTCAAGGAAGGGACATAGATCCTTTCACTGCTTCCATCCAAATAGTCCTTGATTTTCTAGCTGAACTCTTCCATGCAGGTTCATCTCCTTCTACTCTTAAAGTTCAATTGGCAGCTATTTCTAACTTTCATGTGGGTATTTCTGAGTCTGCCTTAATGTCCCACAAGCTTTGCAAA
Organism: Protopterus annectens; assembly: GCF_019279795.1. Lineage (NCBI taxonomy): Eukaryota > Metazoa > Chordata > Ceratodontiformes > Protopteridae > Protopterus > Protopterus annectens. Next base: position 510,295,684 of record NC_056751.1, on the reverse strand, counting down.
GCCTTTTTGAAAGGAGTTTTTCTTCTCAGACCTCCTATAAGAAATCCTCCTTCTCCTTGGGACCTAAATTTAGTTCTTACTTCTTTGATTCTTCCCCCTTTCGAACCTGCAGCCTCCTGTTCTTTAAAATTGCTATCATGGAAGACTCTCTTTCTGGTAGCTATTACTTCAGCTAGAAGAGTTTCAGAACTTCATGCACTCAGCTGTCGACCTCCTTATCTATTGTTCCATAAGGACAGGGTATCCTTACGAACCAACCCGTCCTTTTGCCTAAGGTAGTCTCGACGTCAAACCTAAATCAAAGCATTGACCTCCCTGTCTTTTTCCAGAATATTCCAATAGGTCTGAACAAAAATTACACTGGCTAGATGTTCATCGTCAGTTGAGGTACTATTTGGATAGAACAAAACAATTCAGAAAATCTGACCAGCTGTTTGTCTCCTATGCAGAAGGCAGAAAGGGACTTTCAGTTTCAAAGGTATCATTATCTAGATGGCTAACATCTCTGATTTCCCTTGTTTATGAAATTAGACACCAAAAGCTGCCTAATAAACCTAAGGCCCATTCCACCAGAGCTTTGGCTACTTCTTTAGCCTTCCAAGACAGACTGCCTATTGACACCATTTGTGCAGCTGCTACTTGGGCTACTCCTCACACTTTCATTTCTCATTATAAGTTGGATTTAGCTTCTAGGCATAGAGCTAACTTTGGTTCCACTGTTCTCAGGAGTCTGTTCCGTTAGGCCACCCGGGACAAGGTGCTAGGGACGCGGTCCCATCCAGCAAGAATGAAGTAGATAGACAACTTAACATATAGAAGTTATGTTCTTACCATAACGTTCCATGTTAGTTGTCTTCTCGCCTTCTTCTTGCGTCCCACCCTCCTTCCCCCTGGCCTGGACAGACCTAGAGGAGTTGTGATTGTGACCTTTCTTTCTACCACCTCTTTTATTAGGCATATGCTGTTGTGCATATTTCCTGGACGAGGATATAGGTCACCCTTCTTTCTCCCTGGTTTTAGAGGTGGACTTTGTTTATAGTTATTCTGATATTATTATAAGCTGGGGTTAGCTTACAAACGAGATCTGAGGTAACTCACGCCTAGCATTGTGGGATATAAGGGGAGCCTCGAGCCGGTGGAACCAACTCTCGAGCTTTTAAAATGGCCGATTCGGAGCCGAGGTCGGCTCCGAACCCATCCAGCAAGAAGAAGGCGAGAAGAAGACAACTAACATGGAACGTTATGGTAAGAACATAACTTCTATTTTGATTTCGCCCAACATTATTTTGGTAGGAAATTTAATTATACCATGCCGTCGGAGCAACCGATGACCAGAATGCATAAAAAACACAAAGATAAGGGCAGGCAGCCGAGACCCAAACCAGACTGGAGGCCTCTGCTAGGCCAGTCGCCGGTTCTCCGGTTTTCAGTGAGGTGCCTACCCAGCCCCTGATGACCGCTGATTTAGACCCCCAGGCGACATCCGATTTACAAGCGGAGATTGCTAGGCCTCCACAACCTTTACCTTTAGACCCTTCCGACTCCATGCCTGAAGGAGATTCCTTTGCCGTGGAAACACCTTCAGTTGCAGAAGGTGTCTTCAGACTGACTACACTCACTATTAAATCCTATGCAAAGCTGAAAACTCCTTTAAAAACAAAGAAGACTGTACAGCAGTCTCCAGTACAAGGCCCCATACCTAAGAAACAGATGCTTAAGATGGCTGAAGACTTAATTACCCTAATCAGGAGTTCCCATCCCCCTCCTGATAAAAGGCCAAGACAGGAGGAGGACTACGCTTCCTCTGACCAGGTTTCAATTTCCTCAGACTCTTCTGAGGAACAGGAATATTCCTTTCCCCCTTATGAGGACTCTGATGATGAAGAGTCTATCCATTCTGCGTCTCCCCCAGAAGACTACTCTTTTGGGGAAACCTTACATACCATGAGGGAACATTTCCACTGAGAAGGCCAGGATTACTCTGATTCTAAGAAAAGGCTCCGAGAGTTCCTTTTACTACCCCAGCACAGACCACTTGCTATTCCACATGTGTTAGACATTGTGGATGATGTTTATTCAGAATCTAGTTTTAACCCAGATTTACTACCTCCTGCACCAGCCAAACCAGACATACTACAGAGTCCCTGACTCGCACAAATTCCTGTATAGAAGCCCTGTTGCTGACCCAGAAACCATTTCCCAGGGTCCCAAAGGGGGTTATGGCCTCTATTGCTAAAAATCCTGTGCCCTCTGAAAGGGATTCTAGAGCACTAGACAGATGGGGAAAGAAAGTATATACCTCAGCTACTCTAGCTATGAGGGCCTTAAATTGTCAGTTTCACATGCTGAAATGTCAACAATATTTGATGTCTCAATTAAAACAAAAAATGCTCACAGATACAGAACAGCCTGATTACAAGGAAATGCAAGATTTGTTGCATGCAGCTGTGAACAAGTGGGAAAACATACTTTGCAATGTGGATTTGATTCATTGGAAGCTTCTTGTAGAGCAGCGGTGACAGGGTCTGTCATACGTAGGCATGCTTGGTTAAAAGAACAAACTTTTCGTGATCATGTTAAAGCAAAGTTATTGGATGCACCTTTACAGCAGGATGTTTTATTTGGTGTGAAAGCAGAAGACGTTTTAAAGAAATTGGAGGATAAGGCAAAATCTATGCAGACGGTCAAGGATTTTTTACAGTTTCAACCCCCTCATTTCAGCAGAAATTGGCCAACCAAAAACTGGTCCTTTCCAGCTTCTGCCAAACCACAGAGGGGCAGATACAGACGCTCAAGGGGCAGAGGCCAGTCACAAGGCTCTTACCAGCCTCGACAATGGGGTGCCACAACCCAAAAAGGAGGAGAAGACAGTTCTCAAACTACCAGAAGACAAACACAATGACTTACCCCTCAGACTTCCAAGCAAAGCCCTCTTGGCAGCTCCCTTGGGGGGGAAAACTAGCACTTTTTGCAGACAATTGGCACATCATCACAAAAGACAAATGGGTCCTAAATATTGTATCTCAAGGATACAGATTCCACTTTCACACTTTGCCAAGGATAAAAGGAATGCCAAACCTGCCACCAAAACATTGGGCAGAGGCTCAAAAGCAAATTTCAGCTCTCATGGACATGAGAACCATTCAACAGGTTCCTACACAGGAGCAAGGACAAGGATTTTACTCAAGACTGTTTTTAGTTCCCCGAAAGGACAAAGCCTGGAGACCCGTTCTGGACCTCTCAATTCTAAACACATACCTGGAAGTACCCAAATTCAAGATGCTAACACTACAGCAACTTCTTCCCATGCTGGGCAAGAAGGCTTGGCTAGTAACGTTGGACCTCAAGGAGGCATACCTGCATGTCCCTATCAGACAAAATTGCAGAAGATGCCTCCGATTTATAGCAGGTTTATTTATTTATTTTATTTATTTGCAGTTGGTTTACCAGGATATTCCATTGGGCCAAGATGAACCCGTTTTCAATGGAGTCCTGGGGAGAAAAGCTCCAGACAAAATCATGTTACATTAGGTTATTAGAGATGATTATACATTTTTAACAATTCAAGCAGGAATACATATTAAAACAAACAATACAAATGCATTATACATTGTAACAATTCAAGCAGGAAATCCATATTATAAACAAACATTACAAATAAGTTGACAATTAATGAAACTTGTATCAAATACACATTATAAGGGTGTACAAAGTTAAAATGAGAATTGCACAAGTTAAGAGTCAGTATTCTTGCAGAATCTCAAGACAGTATTCTAGCAGATGCCTAAATTTAATGAGAGTGCTAGAGTTAGGAGGACTTGTGAATTTTAGTGTTTGTTATATGGGTGGAAGCAGGAGCATTCCCACTGTAATGCTAGGTAAGAATGAAGAGATTTTTGAAATTAAAATGGTTAGAGGTGGTGAATGGATGGAGGTAGGTAGTTCTAGAGCTATGCAAGGCCATGTGATAGAAGATTTTTGCCTGGGGGATGAGTAGGTTTATATATTTCAAGTAGATTTTGGTTGTTGGACCTTAATACTCTATCAGGAAGGTGCAGTTTAAAGACAGTGGACAGGGAGGCACAGAGGAGGGGTTGAAAATGAGCTTATGAGCGAGGGACAGTTGAGTATAGGTGAGATGTTTGGGTAGTTCTAGCCATTTTAGTTGTTGGAGAGAGGAACAATGGTGGGTAGAAGACTTTTGGCTGGTAGCAAACCTGGCAATTTTGTTGTAACAGGAGGAGAGCTGTGTTTTTAAAGATGTTTGCAGATTAGTTAGAAGAGGGGCTCCATAGAGAAGGGAAGGAATAAGAAAGGAAGTGGAAAGAGTGATTTTAGTGGCAGTTGTAAGGAAGTACTTTTGCCGATAAAGCATACCAATTTTTTGATGGTTTTTTTTGATATTTAGTTGTAGATGGGAGTTGAATTTTAGTTGGTTGTCAATTTGGACTCCAAGTAGTTTGTCTCTGACACTAGCTCCAGAGGAATGTTATTTTGACTAGTAATAGAGAAGGTGTTTATATTGATAGAGTTGACTTTAGAAGGGGTGAAAATCATTAACTTGGTTTTAGAGGCATTTAGTGCCAAGTGATTATCTTTCATCCATTGCTCAGTGGTTGAAAAAGCATCCTGGGTTAGTTTTAGGAGGGAGGGGATAGATGTGGCAGAGCAGATAATGGTAGAATCATCTGCATATTGGATGATATTGGAGAGAGGGATAGCGGTATGGAAATCATTTATAAATATGTTGAAGAGGAGGGTCCTAATATGGAGCCTTGGGAACTCGGATGGGGTATTAAGGAATGAGGAGGTTGCCTTTTCCATTTTACTGCTTGATATCTATTGGCTAAGTAGCTGGAGAACCAGTTCAGTGATGAGGGAGATAGGTTAAGTTTTGCAAGTTTGGTTAGAAGCAGCCTGTGTGAGATAGTATCAAAGGCTTTAGAGAGGTCGAGTAGAAGGGTAGAGACAGTAAGGCCGAGTCCGGCTTTATTTACAGTTTCAAGGAAGGAGAGGAGTGCTGTCATAGTACTATGATTAGGTCTGAATCCATGTTGTGTGGGAGTTAGCAGGTGGTTATCTAAGAGATAAGGAAGTAGTTGTAGTTGAATACATTTTTCCAGGAGTTTAGCGATGGGAGAGAGGATAGCGATGGGGAAAGTTATTAACATTGTTATTGTTACCACCCTTATGTAAAGGTATGATGAAGGCTTTTTTCCAGATTTGGGGAACTATGCCTTCTTGGATAGAGCGATTGATTAGTATGCTAATGGAGTAGGCAGTTGCTTCAGCAGATATGCTAAGAAAATAGGAGGGGATGTTATCAGGAGCATTAGTGCTAGGTTTTAGTTTCTGAAGGAGTTTTTGTATAGTAGAAGTGGGTATGGGTCTTAGTGTGAATGGTGGGGAGTGTGGAGAGGGGGTATTAGTGGGTGAAGAAGATGTGGAGGAAGTGAGAGTAGGAGTAGAGGTAGAGGGTACAGAGTTAGTAGATGTGAGAGGGGGAGTGGTAGTAGTGCAGGGTGGGGTGTTGTTTGGAGTCGATGGGGGTGAGTTGGCGAAAGTGTTGTTAGAGAAAGAAGAGGTTAATTTTAAAATAGAATCAATGAAAAAAGTGTTGAATTGAGTAGCTAAGTCGGCATCTGGGGCATTAGGGTCTGGGGTGGGGGTGACAGGTTTACTTTACTGGGATTAAGTAGAGTGGAGACACCTTTCCAGAATTTCTGAGGATTTGTTTTGTTATTGTTTTGAAGTATAGAAAAGTAATGTTGTCGATCATGGATGATGAGCTTTTTTACCCTGTTTCTAAGTATTTTATATTCATTAAGGGTGGGGGGGGGACGACTTATTTTTCTGATAGTGTGCCCAGACTTTATCTCTTTGCCGCATTGTAGCTAGTGTGTTTTTGGTAAGCCAAGGGGTGGTTTTAATTTTTATTCTCTTTGTTCTTAGTGGAGCAAGGAAGTCTAGTATATTTAAGAAAGTTGTGTTGAAGTGGGCAACTGCATTATCTAAAGGTAAGGTTTTTAGACAGTTCCAGTTTATTGCTTTTAGGGAGTTAACAAAGGTTGATGGGTTGAAGTTTTTTTGATTACGTAAGGTAATATAATTGTGGGTGCGATCTAGTAGTAAGGGGAGTCGGTAGGTGTAGATGGGTAGGTGGTCACTAAGAGGATCGGGGAGAGTACCATTGTTTGAGTAATAATGGGGATGAGAGACTAAGATCCAATCCAGGATGCTGCCGTTGGAGAGGTATTTTGAGGGGTGTGTTATAGAGGTGATAAGTTGTGAAAAATTATATAGGTTGACGTTGAGTGGGTGTGTGGGAGACTGGATTGAGGCCCAGTTGATATTCACATCACCTAAGATTATTGTTTCATTGCTAATGTTGTTGGTGAGCCAGGAGAGGATGTCTTCGAGTGTGGAAATATTTATCCCCTGAGGGGATATAGAGGGAAACGATACATATGTGTTTGTGTTTGTTAATTTGAAGTAGAGTTATGAGTAGTTCAGCGTTGTTAAATTGAGGAGTAGGTTTGTTATAAGGTGTAACTGACATAGAGGATGAGTAGAGGAGAGCTACTCCTCCACCTTTCTTGTGTGACCTGTCTTTTCTAATGATAGAATAGTTTGGTGGAATTATTTCAGAGTCTTTTATATGGGGCTTTAGCCATGTTTCTGAGATAGATAGGATGTCCGGTTTATTGTGTATCAACCAGGCATGGAGGTTAGGGATTTTGTTAACTATACTTTGGGAGTTTAAGGAGGTAAGTAGTAAGGATTTGCCTGAACTGGATGAGGAGGTAGGACCTGGGTTAGGATGGATGTCACCAGATAAAAGGTTGCTAATGAAATATCGGAATAGTTTGGAGAAATAGTTGGATAGTTTAGAGAATAGATTTGGTTCTCTTATGATTTGGTAGGATTTGGAAACAACTATGTGTGTAGAGCATTTTTGAGAGGTGATAAGTTTGTATGGAAAAAGTAAATGGTTTTCTAGAGGGCACAGGTGTGGTGAAATTGGAGTGTTTGGGTGTGAGTGAGAAGAGATAAGATGGTTAGTTACATGGAAGTGTTGGGAGTGGTAGGAATAATTGGGCTGGGTGAGGTAGTAAAGATAGGTTAAGATAAGGAGTAGAGTTAGTAAGAATGAGGGTTTTGGAAGCATAGTGAAGAGGGGCTATTTAAGATTTAGTTGTAGTAAAAGTAGATGTGGTAGTAAGAGAGGTGTAGGTAAATTAATTATTTAGTGACTAATAAAGGTGAATGAGTGGAGAGTTATGAAGGATTAGGGGGTATGTGGGTTGTGGGTGGGAGTTGAGATGGTAAATAAGTTCGATTGGCTAGGTGATTAGTCAATGAGAGGAAGATGAAGTTAATTAGGTGGGAAGGAATGGGAGTTATAGAGTTGTGGTTTTTGACTGGCCAAATTCAAGGTGGGTGTGGTTATGGGGAGATAAAGGTAGAGGTACTGGGGGCGGGTGGGAATTGGGGGCAGGGTAGGGAGCGGAGGCGAGCCAAGAACAAACGGAGGTAAAACCAAAGGGGGGTCAGGGGAGGATCGAAAACCAATCAATGGAGTGTTGACTAGCAGAAAGGTAAGTAGAGAGGACCTGGAAATAGTGGGTTGGAGTGGGCTATAGTATAAACAGAGAGAGAGGGAGAAAAGGAAAAGTTGGAGTTTAAGAAGAATATTAGAGTAGTGAAATAAAAGTAGATATTAGTGGGGAGAGGATGCCAACTAGTAGACAAATGCAAAGTGTACAGGGTTGGACTAAGGGAGAAGCAAGAGTAAATCAGGGAACTAGATGAGAGGGAAGAAAATGGATAGGAAAATAAGAGGGGTTTAGGCTGCTGGCTTGCCTGGCAGGGAGCAACAGAACACCTAACAGGGCTTACAGATTATACCATTAAGGCTAGGCAGCTGAGGCACATACTTCCTTGGATTCGTCTGGGAGAGCCTTGGTTGAGGCAGCAGAGTTTGTTGAGAATGCTTTGTGCAATTGGCAGACGTTGTAAAAATATTAGTTTTGGGGTCCACCCAGGAGTAGTCTCAAGGGATAAATCAGGGCAAAAGCTGGAGAACAACAGAAAAAGAGATATAAATTATACTTTAGTAGGTAATAACTCAGTATCCGTTAGAGCAGTAAGCAGAATAAATTACAAAAATTAAAAGTTGCAGTGAATTATTAGTAAATCATATTCAATTACAAGTCTATGAGGGGTTATAGTAGTTACAGGGGAGACTATCATAGAATAAAAAGTGGACATTCAATGTACTAAATTGTATAACTTGGAACAGCGACATAGGCTAAAATATTGTAGTACAATGTGCCTTAAGAACGGGCTTTAAATGGGGACTGTAGCAAAATAGGGCACATCTTTAAATTACCATTTGCAGAGTGTAGCTTGCAGAATTAGTATCTTCTGCGAACGCTCCGTGTTACACCCAAATAATAATAGGAATGCAGGTCAATGGAGCAGTGTATAAAGATAGATTGGAAGCGACTGAAGTATTATACAATTAAACATAATCAATAAGAATAAAGCAATAAAAATATATATATCATTCTACAAAGGGCGCTACTTAACTGGCAGGCCAATATCCATATTTTACAACAGTTTAGAAGTGTTTTTCAACAGTTGTGCGTGTATAAGAAAAAAATCAAGTCTCAAAACACTCCGTTTAGCAGTTAAGACACAACTAACTAGGCGAGGCAATGTCGCTATAGATAAAGCAGTTCTATGCTTTTAGACTACCCAGATGTACAATGTGGGACTGAAATTACATATTACACTGTCGTATTACAAAAAGAGTTTAGCTAAGCACAAGCCACCCAAAATGGACAGTTTTAAGCACAAGCAACCCACTTTGGCAAATGCGTTAGCAATATAAAACTAATTACTCACAATCTCTGTACTATTCATGAAGTTACATAAGCAGTAGCAGTCTTTAAGACGAGAGATACCAGCTTGTAATGAAAATATAGAAGTAAATTTTAGTGCGTTAATCCACGGTAATTCTTGACAGCATTCATAAAGGTGTACTGAAACACGGATTGCAGTTAGTAGCAAGCCAATTACCGTCACATAGCTAGGATATCAGGCAGTAAATCCAAATTATGTAAAAGCTATTATACAATAACAGACAAAACACAATAGTATTGACAGTGGAAAACAGCGATACAAAGTAACAAAAGGTAAACTTACTAAAGGTGTAGATGCTCAACCAAGGACGCCAGCAGCGGAGAACGGACAGTTTAAAGATGGCGCCAAAAGTTTGGGGGGGTTTTGAAAACTCCAGGAGGAAGTTCGGGATGGTTCAACCCATTACCAATTCTGTGCACTGCCCTTTGGCTTATCTACTGCGCCCAGGGTCTTCACAAAATGCCTGGCACCAGTAATTGCATACTGCCGACAAAGATGGATTCAAATATATCCATACCTGGACGACTGCCTTATTCAAGCAGAAAGCAAGGACATTCTATTAAAACATCTGGCGTTTATCAAAACCTACTAAGTTGCCTAGGGTACACAGTAAATGAAAAGAAGTCAAAACTACTGCCCTCATAAGACATAATATTCCTGGGTGCCAGCTTAAATACAACGGCCCAGATTGCTTATCTCATGCCAGACAAGCAAGGACAACTGACTCAATACTTCAAAATGATGGCAATAAAGACCCAACTCCCTGCAAGAAAAATTCTGCAGGCCTTGGGATTCATGGCATCTTGCATACTACTAATACCATTTGCAAAACTGCATATGAGGAAATTACAATGGTATCTGAAAAGCGTATGTACTCAACACAGCCACAGCTTGGAAACAATAATTCCACTCATACCCTGCCTTCAACAGGAGTTTCTATGGTAGGCTCAGGCATGTCACCTCAACAAGGGTCAGCCTTTTACCTTACCCACAGCCAGGCAAACTATAACAACAGATGCATCGGATTATGCATGGGGAGCGCACATGGCAGGACATTGTATTCAGGGCAAATGGTCTGCAGACCAAAGGCATCTACATATCAATCAAAAAGAGATGCTAGCTGTACAAAATGCCCTAACAGCTTTCAAGGACCTCCTACATCCAGGACAACTAATAAAGACTGACAACACCACAGTGATATGGTACATAAACAAGCAAGAGGGCACACACTCCTACCCCCTATGCAGCCAAGCAATGACCTTGTGGAACACAGCACTGACCTACCAAGTTCATCTACAAGCACAATTCCTGCCAGGAAAGAAAAACACATTGGCAGACGATCTAAGCAGAAATATCATAGATCCTCACGAGTGGAAACTAGATCCACAAGTATTCGCAATGATAACTCAAAATTGGGGGAGCCCAGACATAGATCTGTTTGCTTCCCCCCAAAACTACCAACTACGGAAATTCTGCACAAGGACATACCACACACTAGCTTGGAAAGTGGACGCCCTCTCATTCAATTGGAAAACATTGGCAGTGTATGCCTTTCCTCCACTGCCTCTTCTGGCAAAGGTGCTGCTGAAAGCCAGATTAGAGAGGCCACAAATGATACTCATTGCTCCAGACTGGCCACGCCAGCACTGGTATCCAATATTAAGGAACATGGCTCAAGGCCCACCATGGATTTTACGTACAATTCCTTACCTGCTCACTCAGCAAAACAATCAGATTCTACACAGCCAGCTCAAGACTTTAAATCTGGCTGCATGGCAAATTGCCTACACAACCAGTCAACACTTCTCTCTAAAGTTGTGATGGACATCATTCTGGAGGCCGGGAGGCCCAGCACCAGGAAAGTCTATTCAGACAAATGGAAAAGATTCTGCGCCTGGAACCAGGCTAAAGGCCAAAATCCCCTTGTACCAAATATTCCTCAGATTCTTCAATATTTAACTGAGATGTTGCACAAAGGACTTTCCTTCTCATCTATTAAGATCCACGCCTCAGCTATTTCAGCTCAATACAACACGGATACTCCTATATTTTCACATCCATTACTAAGACAGTTCCTCAGAGGGGCTAAGAACATAAGACAGCCCCGGAGAGCACCAACACCAACTTGGGATCTCAACTTTGGTTTGGAAAAACTTACACTACCGCCCTTTGAACCAGCTTTCACAGCTGATCTACAATTCCTATCATGGAAAACTGCCCTGCTGCTAGCAATAACTTCAGCACGAAGAGTCTCAGAACTACAGGTCCTAATGGCAGCGGAGCCTTTCATCATTTTTCATCAAGACAGAGTCTCTTTACGAACTAACCCTTCCTTTTTGCCAAAGGTGGTATCCAGTGTGGCCCTAAACCAAACCATTCATTTGCCCACCTTTTATCCAAACCCCCAGAACAAAGGGGAAAGGCTCCTACACTCTTTGGACATTCACAGGCAATTACGTTTACTTGGATAAAACTAAGGCTTTCAGAAAATCTGACCAGCTCTTTGTAACCTATGCTGCAGGATCACAAGGAAAATCTGACCAGCTCTTTGTAACCTATGCTGCAGGATCACAAGGAAAAGCTATCTCAAAACAGACCATTTCAAAATGGATAGGACATGGTATCCGTTTCTGCTACACACACCATGGGAAATCTGTGCCTGGTAACATCAGGCCCCATTCCACCAGGGCTGCAGCAACATCAACAGCCTTCCTCAGAGGGGTACCAACCAAGGATATTTTGGAGGCTGCAACTTGGAGTTCAGTGCACGCCTTCACCAAGCACTATCACTTACCTCTATACTCTTAAAACCAGAGTTTGCTTTGCACTGCAGTTTTGCAGGGTCTACTAGCCTCACCAAACCCTGTTTAGTTCCACCACCCATCCTTAGCTTTGGGATTCAACCCAAGTGTGATGACTGCAGCAGTGTAACACGATGAACATAGTACAGTTTTGTACCTACCATAAATGTAAATGTTCGAGTGTTCACACTGCTGCTGTCCAGTTTACCCTCCCTCCATCCCCTCTGAACTTGCTGGCGTTATCTATACCTTTCTATCCTATACAACCTTTGTGGTGTATTTGTTTGTAACTGAAGGTATTGTTTTATTTTTATATATATATTTTTTATTAGCAATATGTATTACCTACCTATTGGGGGCACCTGACATCTGGGGCAAGAAAAACTGAAGAAAATGGTGTCGGACGCATCTTATATACCCCTGGCACTCTGACGTCAGGGAAGAAGCGACAGCAACCGACGCCGGACCGAGACTTTGGAACTCTGGCCGACTGTGGGACCGCCTGACGGCAGGATAACCCAAGTGTGATGACTGCAGCAGTGTGAGCACTCGAACAGCTACATTTATGGTAGGTACAAAACTGTACTGTACTTGACCTCTCCTGTGCTTTTGATATAGTGAAGTGTTCCATCTTAGCAGAAAGACCCCCTCCCCACTGAATTTGGAAGCAGTGTCAGATAAGATACATTTCTTAGCTGTATATTTGTTTATCATGTCATTCCTAAACTGAAATGCCAGATGCCCTGAATAAAATGTGAACCTTGCAACACCACCACCTTAAAATTTACTACGTAATACAGCTAACACTGCAAGCATTGTTTTTGCAGGGAAGCTGCACTCCCTGACTTTCTCAGTTTTAGGGCTCTGTCTCATGCCCTCAGTTGCTATGTTCATAGGTGTGTACTAGACTAATGGCCCTGGAGCCTTTACAAGCCTAGCCCATAGAATTATCCTGGCATAGTGCCACCCAACATTAGTTCCTAGTGCCTCTGTCGAGTAGAGCCACTGGAGTGATCCCCAGCGTGAATTTTCTCTTTCCCATCCACTCATCAAGATTTCCCTTGAAGGGAGTCAGTGACGTGCTCTGCTTGACATGTATGGGAAGTCTATTCCATAGCATGGGCAGTCTCTGGGTTATGAACCTGTCCCTCCAGCATGTTCTGTTGATTGTGTTAATGAGGGTTGAGGTCTCTGGAGCGTGTGGTGCTTAGGGATTGTGATTTCTTTAGATGTAGCATTTCTGAGAGAGCTGCATCAGACATGGCTTTGTAAGTCAGAGATTGCCTCTAAGTAGGTGATATGAGACAGAGAATAGTTGGAGTTTTTTGAGTCTGTCCATATAGTACAAGTGTTTAAGGCCTAGGATCCCCTTTGTGAGGTACTTTTGCAGCCTCTCCAGTTGTTGCAGGTGTCTAGTGTAGTACATGCCAAATGGGGCATTGTACTCTATGATTGGCCTAATGAGGAAAGAGTAGAGGGAGACAATGACCTCTTTCTTCCTGGATGCAAAACCCTTAGTAATGAGATGTGCCACATAGGACTTTCTGACCACACTGGCAACATGGTGGTCAAAAGAGAAGTTGCTGTCAGCCTGTGTTACCAGATCTCTTATAACGCCTTCTGTGTTCAGTGAACTTCCATCACTGTGGTAATTCAAGGGAATCAGATTTTTCCCAAAGGGGATGAAGACATATGTTTTGGCATTGAGCTTAAGGCCATGGATGTTCTTCGTGTTTCACTGTTGCAATCATTACATTTGGGTTATCTGCTTGCAGGTAGCCCAGTGTCGGCCTGATTAACAAAGTCTTGTGTCCTGCATCGGTTGATGTCCCTTCTTTCATGATGTCTGGTCATCATGGGTATAAAACATGCAGCCGACACCACTACATCAGTCTTTCTTGCTCTGCGGTGCCCGAAGCAGAAGCAGTTCGCTAGTGCCTGTCGGCTAACTCCTGAAATTTTCATTTTCGAGTTTCAGAACCGAAGTCGTCAACTAAAGCTAAGTTTCCCCATTGAGGAAACTTTTTCATGCTCCTTACCAATGTCAGTAAAAGTCAATAATTGCATTACTTGTGGAAAGCAAATACCTCATAAAGATTTTCTTTCGTACTGAAAGTGGATGCTCTGTCCTTCAGCTGGAAAAAACTATTTGTCAATGCCTACGCCCCTCTGCCTCTGCTCTCCAAAGTACTACTAAATAAATCAAATGGGACAAACCAAGGATGATTTTGATTGCTCCAGACCTAGCCACACCAACACTGGTACCCCCTCCTGCGCAGTGTGTCACGATTACCCCCATGGCACCTGCCTCAGACTCCTTCACTGTTGTCTCAGCAGGAGAACCAGATTCTGCACCCTCGGCTTCTAACAGTGAACCTTGCAGCCTGGCTAATTACATAATCTCTCTTTTACCATCCCTCAGTAAACCTGTGATGGATATCATTTTAGAGGCAAGGAGGCCTAGTACTAGAAAATCTTATGCTGAAAAATGGAAAAGATTCTGTGCCTGGAACCAATCTCAAGGGATGAGCACAGCAGCGCCCAATTTACCTCAGATTATACAATACTTAACAGAGATGCTTCACAAGGGCTTGTCGTTTTCCTCCATTAAAATCCACGCCTTAGCCATTTCAGCTCGTTATGACACAGAACCTCCCCTCTTCTCTCATCCACTGCTCAAGCAGTTCCTGAGAGGGGCCAAAAATTTGAGACCAACCAGGAGAGCTCCAACCCCAGCCTTGGACCTTAACTTTGTTTTGGAGAAACTCACGCTACCTCCTTTCGAGCCAGCTGCTACTGCAGACTTAAAATTTCTTTCTTGGAAAACAGCTTTTCTTTTAGCAATCACTTCAGATAGAAGGGTATCTGAATTACAGGCCCTTATGGTAGTGGAGCCTTTAATCATTTTCATGCGGACAGGGTGTCCTTCAGAACCAATCCATTCTTCATGCCCAAGGTGGTATCCAGTGTGGCTCTTAATCATTACATTCATTTGCCAACCTTCTTTCCCAATCCACAGAACAAAGAGGAACGGATACTGCATTCCTTAGATGTGCAGAGACAACTTAGATTCTACTTGGACAGGACAAAACCTCAAAGGAAATATGAACAACTACTGGTGGCATTTGCTGCAGGGGCAGAGGGGGAGGCTATTTCAAAGTAAACCATTTCTAAATGGATAGGCCATTGCATTCATTTCTGCTATAAGCACCATGGAAAATCTATCCCCCAGGGGATCAGACCTCACTCCCCCAGGGCTGCATCTACCTCTACAGCCTTTCTCAGAGGCGTCCCTACCAGGGACATCCCAGAAGCTGCTACCTGGAGTTCTGTACATACTTTCACCAAGCATTATCATTTGCCAATTTTCTCTAAATCCAGAGCTGGCTTTGCCACTGCAGTCTTGCAGGGCCTTATAGCTGGTCCTAATGCGATCTAAATTCCTCCTCTCAACCATAGCTTTGGGAATCTACCCAAATGTAATGACTGCAACAGTGAAACACAAAGAACATAGTACAGTTGTGTACACTTACCATAGATGTAGATGTTAGTGTATTCACTTTTGCAGTCCTGGTTACCTTCCCTCCAGCCCCCTAACTTCTTTTGACTATACCTCTACTTTCCTTTACTATGCTTAAAAGCCTTTTTGGTGTATTTGCTTTTTTGTTGGAGGTATATCATTGCAATTTTATATTTAATTGCTTCCCATTAGGGGGGGCTCCTGACATCTGGGGCAAGAAAAACTGATGTAATGGCTTCTGCTGCATGTTTTATACCGCTGATGACCTGGCGTCATGGAAGAAGGGACAGCAACCGACGCAGGACCCAAGACTTTGTTAATCAGGCTGGCTGAGGGCTACCTGCAAGCAGATAACCCAAATGTAATGACTGCAACAGTGAATACACTCTAACATCTACATTTATGGTAAGTGTGCACAACTGTACTTTCTAACACCAGTCGTTGGTCTCATTGAGGCCTTTCTGTAGGATGTCAGCATCACTTGGGGAGTTGATAATAGCTCCCAACTTGCAATCATCTGTGAACTTCGTCAGCCAGAGTCCCTTCGTATTGGCATGGACTTCAGAGAAGTAGATACCAAACAGGAGAGGACCCAGGACCGAACCCTGTGGGACTCCACTCGTGACTGGTCAGCAGTCTGATTTGCAGTCAGTTACTTTCACACTGTGTGGGTTCTATCTGAGAGCCAATTTGCAATCCACCTAGTGATATAGGGGTTGATGCTTAGCTTAGTAAGTTTTTCTATGATTCCTGAGTGGGGAATGGTGTAAAAGGCCTTGGCCAGATCAAGGTAGGCTGTATGAACCACTTTACCTTCATCCACAACTCTGGTGACTGACTCATAAAGTCAGCTCTTCAAATTATCCCTTATAACTAGCCAGTTTTTTAGTTTTAGCACTCAAATCTGTTTCTTTGAACTCTTCACCTGTTCAGAACTCATTGTAAGCACTAAATAAGCTGCAAATTACTACAGCACTCAATTTTCCTCACTTGTCTAGAGGAAAACAGTTTTTAGTACTTAATAAATAAGCACGTATCCAGGCATGTGTATGGGTCAGCTCCCAGTGTTTTCTCCTGTCTTTCTGATGAATCTGGGCATCTTGGGGCAATGCAGTAATTGCCTCATGTACACAGACAACCCCCTCCTCCTACCACCCACCACTACATCCTATGAGAGATGCACTTGTATATCCAAATTGGAAGCCACGCACTCTCCAGCCAAGACCGGAATAGCTGGTCAAGAGGAGAAGGTCAACACTTGCACCACACCACACAGAACACATAGATGTTAAGTTGTCTATCTCGCCTTCATTCTTGCTGGATGGGTTCGGAGCCGATCCTCGGCTCCAACTCGGCCAATACCAAAGCTCGAGAGCTAATTCCACCGGCTCGAGGCTCCCCTATATCCCACAATGCTAGGCAGTAACTACTCAGATCTCGTTTGCCGCTTAGCTGACGAGGTGCTTTTCTACCGGCTCTGGCAGGTTAGTGGAAAATTATTTCTGTTTTCACAAATCTTTAGACCCCTATTACTTACCTTAGTATAACTTTTAGTTTTAATTCTCTATTTCCTTGGATCGACACCTCTTTTGCCCGTAATCCCTTCCTTTATTCCCCTTTAACTTTAGGCCTTAGGCCCCTTCCCCTCCTTCTCCTAGTCCTTTAGCGTGACTGGAAATTAATTTTTTCCTAAAGGCCTGTGTGTGTGTGTGTTTTCTTACTTAGGCCTTTAGTATGTCTAAGGACTCCAAGGTCTCAGGCTTCAAGAAGTGTGACTTGTGCTGTCAGAAAATGTCTCTGACAGACGGTCACACTTCTTGTGTGTATTGCCTGGGACCTTTGCACCTGCAGGACTCATGTGCTGTGTGCCATGGTTTCAGCCCTAGAGTCCTGCAGGAACACAAAAATAAATTGATTTTGTGTGGCTTATTAAAGCCTGAAGGCCCCCCGACCCAGTCTGTGTCGGGGAAGCCTCCTAAGACTTCCAGACAGTCGGCTCCGGCTTCAGAGCCGTCCTCTGGAAGCATCAAAACTGCTTCGACATTGGCTCCGGGGTATGACTGTTACCTCGGCTCCGGCCGGAGCCAAGGCTGATAAGACTCAGTTGGCTCCGATACTCGTATCGGAGCAACCTTCGAGGAAGAGGTCTAGGTCCCCCTCCATCGACTCCGTTCACTCTGCACCAGGATCCCCTCTTCTTTCGGAATGGAGCCATAGATCACATTCCTCACTGTCTTCCAGGCTATCTGACCACGATTTGCAAAGGTTAGTGAGTAGACTTCTCAAGTCCGAGGCACTGGCCCAAATGCTGCATAGCCCGACTCAATAGTCGGCGGCTATTTCTGTCCCTCAATGTGTTCCTCCTCCGACTCCTTTGAGCTCTGAGCCGGGGCTCATCGGAGCCATGACTGTTGGCGCGTCGGATCCGATACCTTCCCTTTCGGCTCCGTTGTCTGTTCTGATCTCCTCTTTGGAGGGATCTCGGCGCCGAGCTTCCCTCGTCGGCTCCGAGGGGGCAAGTGGCATCGGACCCTTGTCTGACCCCACTCTCCCTCTCGGAGCTTCGGCGCTGGTGAGTTCGGCTCTGACATCGGCCTCGGAGCCAGCCCTGTTGGTGCCGGGGGGGTCCTTGTCTCTTTGGAGCGGGGACCTCCGGCCTTGCCCGATAGGGGTGCCTTCGAGGTCATGCGGAGCGTGCTAGAACCAGTGTCTGCCCCACAGTCGGCTCAGTCAGCCCCTCCATCTTCAGTGCCTGCGGTGATTTCTACCCACCCTCTTGCATCAGACCGCAGAGAGCCAACTCCTCAAATTTCCCCATTGGGAATTTCCTCCTCTTCTGAGGCCTCTCCTGACCCAGTAGGAGAACCCCCTAGGAAGAGGCAGTGCAAGAGGAAGCACATTGACTCCCCTGAGTCTATCACCTCTGACACTGACTTAGAGGAATCTGAAGGTTCCCCTCGATCCCCCTCTGAGGATGTCTCCTTTGCTGACATCCTTGAGATCCTGAAACAGAGGGGGAACTGGCCAGCCCTTAACCCTTCAGAGGATGAGTCAGTGTACCTTGAGGCATTTGGCTCTCGCCCTTCTACCTCCTGGGTGTCCCCTCTGTTTGACCCCCTTATGGAAGTGGTGGCAAGGAAGGCCTGGACGGCTCCTGATTCAGTGGAACCCACCCCGAGGAGGCCGTCAAAGTTTATTACTGCCCCTAAAGATAAAGATTTTTTATCTAAAGGCATCCCCGTCGATGCCATGGTGGTGGCCGCGGCCACTAAGGAGGAGTTAGCCGATCCTTCGGTACCTGTCCATCCACCTAATAAGGAATCTAGGACCATGGACAGGTACGGTAAGCGGATGTTCTCATCAGCGACCTTTTCAATGCGGTCGCTGAACTACTTATGTCACTTCACTCGTCTCCGGAGAGATTTACTCAAGGATATGAGTGAAGCGATAAAGGATCCAACAGCTGAGGGGTTCCAAGACAGAATGAACTCCCAGTTGGCAACCCTGAACTCCATCGTTAACTCCTCCATGCAGCTTATCTCATATGCTGCGGATGGGGCGAGTAGAGCCGCAGGCACAGGCGTTGCCTTACAACGTCACGCCTGGATGCGGCTGTGCAACTTTGCGGACCCTTTCAAGGCGTCCTTCACCAATTCCCCCTTTGATGGATCATCCTTGTTTGGTCTTCAGGTGAAGGATACATTGACTAGGTGCGAGGTGGAAGGTAAGACTCTCTCTCTGCCGTGGGAGTCCGTTTTTCTACCCCTTCTAGGCTTTATCCCAAAGGTCAGAGGGGAGGAAAAATGTGGTTCCGCAAACAATCCCAGGGAGTCTCATCTGACGCACAAGGTCGATTCCCCTCTAGAGGCAGAGGGGGGAATAACAATAGACGCCGCCCTAGAGGCAGAGGAGGTCCGCAAAACCAGGGTAGCAGAGAAACTTTCTCTGATAAACGCTTTCAGCATCCCTGAGGAGCTGCCCGGCTGTCCACCTTCGGAGGCAGTCGGGGGAAGATTATCCCTGTACCCAAAAGCCTGGCTTTCCCTTACACAAGACAAATGGGTACAGTCAATCATATCCGAGGGTTACAAAATTTCCCTTATTCACATTCCATCCCAACCCAAAGGATCCCTTCCAGACGTTCCACCCAGTCTAAGGGAACAAGCAGCACTAGAAATCTCAAAGCTGCTATCAAAAAGAGCTATCCAATCAGTCCCAGCAGACCAACAAGGATCCGGAATCTACTCCAAATTCTTTTTGGTACCAAAAAAAACAGGGGACTGGAGACACATACTGGATCTCAGCAACTTAAACAAGTATGTCAGAAAAACAAAATTCCGGATGGTCACGCTACAGTCCATTCTACCCTTCTTGGGTCAGGACAATTGGATGTGCTCAATAGATCTTCAGGACGCGTACTACCATATCAAGATGAACAGACGCTACAGGAGATTTCTCCGCTTCAGGCTGGGAGCCAGTCACTACCAGTTCAGAGCCCTGCCCTTTGGTCTCACTACAGCCCCCCGAGTGTTTACCAAATGCATGGCAGTGGTCGCGGTTCACTTGAGACATCAAGGATTCCAGGTGTTTCCATATTTAGATGACTGGCTCCTTCCTGCCACCACCAGACATCAACTTCTTCTATCCAGAGACTTCACTATCCAAACTTGCCAAGCTCTAGGCATTTCAATAAATTTCGAAAAATCTGCTTTGTCGCCTTGTCAATCTATTACCTTTATAGGCGCCACATTAAACACACTCAGTCTTTCGGCCAGACTTGCAGAGCAAAGAGTGTCAGACATCCGCAAGCAAGTTTTCCTTCGCTTGCAATGCAACAAAGTCAAAGCCAGACTAGTTTTGAAGGTATTAGGACTCATGGCAGCAGCTATCCCCCTTCTCCCCTTAGCTCGCTTCCACATGAGGATCCTCCAATGGATTCTGTTTACACAATAGTCCTTCCAACAGCTCCCGATGTCCCACACCATATTGATAAGTCAGTCATGCAAGAATCAACTGTCTTGGTGGATCACATCACCTCAGGTTCTCCAAGGAAGACCCTTCACTCATCCCCCCCCAGTCGCCACATTGACAACAGACACCTCCCTGATCGGGTGGGGGGGGGAGCATTATCAGGGCAGCACAGTCCAGGGCACGTGGCAACCTTTCGAGTGCCACTTGCACATAAATGTCTTGGAGATGAGAGCAGTGCTTTTAGCGTTGCAAGCCCTTCACGACTCTCTTCCCACAGGGACTATTGCAATTCAAACGGACAACATGTCCGTAGTGTGGTACATCAACAAACAAGGCGGAACCAGATCATACCCCTTATGTCGAGAGGCACTCAGACTTTGGCAATGGGCGATCTCTTCTCAGCATTTTCTGGTAGCAACGCACATTCCTGGGAAGTCCAACTTGATTGCAGACAAGTTGAGCAGGGCAATTCTCATGCCCCACGAGTGGTCTCTGAAGAAATCAGTACTGGAAGAAGTATTCCAAAGATGGGGCCAGCCTTGCTGCGATCTTTTTGCTACTCCCCAAAACAGCAGGTGTCACGACTTCTTCACTCTCTTCCCGTTACCAGGCCATCCCACCAGAGATGCTCTAGTCCACGATTGGCCCCGGGGACTTCTGTATGCTTTTCCCCCTTTTCCACTGATAACTCAACTAATTCAGAAAGCCATCGCCTTGAGAGTGACAATGATCCTCATTGCTCCTTACTGGCCTCGACAGATATGGTTTCCGTTTCTTCATCGTTACCTTTTGGAGCAGCCTTGGCATCTGGACCCAGTGCCAGATCTGTTGACCCACCAATCGGGCCAGCTGCACCAATCTCTCCATTCTTTCAACCTCGCAGCGTGGTTTCTCTGATTCCGACCTTAGCCAGGCTTCCCTTAATATCTCGCTCGGTCCGAGATATCTTGATAGCCTCTCATAAATCTTCTACCCGGAAGATTTATAATAGCAAATGGAAACGCTTCTCCTTTTGGGCAACATCAAAAAATATAGATCCCTTCACTGCACCTATCCAGTCTATTCTAGACTTTCTAGCAGAACTCTTTCATTTAGGCTCTTCTTCATCTACCATTAGAGTTCAACTGGCTGCTATATCTAATTATCATGTAGGTGTCTCGGAGTCTAGCATCATGGCTCACGAGCTCTGCAAAGCCTTTTTAAGGGGCGTTTTTCTTCTCAAACCTCCAATCAAAGATCCCCCGCCTCAATGGGACTTGAACTTGGTTCTGGCATCCTTAATCCTTCCCCCTTTTGAACCAGCGGCTTCATGTTCTCTGAAGTTGCTTTCATGGAAGACACTTTTTCTGGTAGCCATAACTTCAGCGAGAAGGGTATCTGAACTCCATGCTCTGTGCAGTCGTCCTCCTTACTTAGTGTTTCACAAAGATAGGGTATCCTTCCGTACTAATCCATCCTTTTTACCTAAGGTTTCCTCTCAAACAAACCTAAACCAAATGATTGATCTCCTTCTTCCCTAACTATTCCAACAGGTCGGAACAAAAGCTACATTTTCTGGATGTTCACCGCCAACTTAGATATTATTTAGACAGGACTAAACAATTCAGGAAATCTGATCAGCTTTTTCTATCGTATGCGGAAGGGAAATTGGGCCTTCCAGTTACTAAAGTATCCCTTTCAAGATGACTCACCTCTACAATTACCTTCATCTATGAGATCAGACATCAAAAACTACCTTCAAGACCTAGAGCTCATTCAACTAGGGCATTAGCTACATCCGTAGCTTTTCAGGATAGGCTGCCAGTAGATTCCATTTGTGCAGCAGCCACCTGGGCTTCTCCTCATACCTTCATTTCACATTACAAATTGGACATGGTCTCCAGAAACCGTGCCAACTTTGATTCCACTGTTCTCAAGAGTCTGTTCCGATAGGCCACCCGGGATAAGGTGCTAGGGACGCGGACCCATCCAGCAAGAATGAAGGCGAGATAGACAACTTAACATTAAGAAGTTATGTACCTACCATAACGTTCCATGTTAGTTGTCTTCTTCTCGCCTTCTTTCTTGCGTCCCACCCTCCTTCCCCCAAGCCTGGACAGACCGACAGGAATTCATTTTATGATCTTCCTCTGGAAGTTGTCATTCCCACATGTTCTACCACCTCTATTTCCACTTTTGTTAGGTCTGGGATACCTTACACTCAGGTTTATATAGAGGTGGGTTACCCTTCTCCATACTATGGAGACTAGAATTGCTTGGTCTAGCTATCAAACGAGATCGGAGTAGTTACCGCCTAGCATTGTGGGATATAGGGGAGCCTCGAGCCGGTGGAATTAGCTCTCGAGCTTTAGTATTGGCCGAGTCGGAGCCGAGGATCGGCTCCGAACCCATCCAGCAAGAAAGAAGGTGAGAAGAAGACAACTAACGTGGAACGTTATGGTAGGTACATAACTTCTTATTCCTCCCTATACTTAAGCCATGGTGACCAGTGGTCAATGTGTTTTCACTGGTTTCTGATGACAGTGAACAGTTTGAGCAGACATATTTTTGCCTCACAAGCAGTCTATGAATCCGAAGATAGAGGTGTGGATTTTTAGCTGCTAGGACACTCCGTGCTGTGACCTGTTTACTTCCCCGTCCAACATGAAGTGCAGCAGTTTCAGTGCTCTAATCTTGCCAGAGGGGACATTATCATAGGGCACTCATCTGCATGCTTAGCCCCTGAGTCTATAATACACCTACCCCCCTGACTCTTCTAATAATCAAGTTTCTTCAGAAAACAGCCTGTTGCAGAGTGACTGTCATCCTCATTGCACCATTCTGGCCTTGACAAGTTGGATTCTCCTTCCTTTGGTCTCAACTTCTACATCCGCCCATGGTTCTGGACCCTGTTGCAGGTCTCATTTCTCACCATTTGGGTTTTCTCCACCTGAACCTTTTCACCCTCAAACCTAACCCGGTGTTCCTCCACTTCAGAAGATGGCCAGGAATCTCAAGCTGTCCGAGATAGTTATTCTTATTCTTTCTTCCTCCCAAAAGCTTTCAGCCAGAAAGGTTTACACTAGTTTGTGAAAAAGGTTTTCCATTTGGACCTCTTTCAAGGGTTTAATCCTTTATCTGCACCTTTAGATATTGTCCTGATATTTTTTTTTTACTTGACTTTTTCACTCTGGTTTTGGGTTATTCTACTATTAAAATGCAGTAAGCTGCCATTTCCAAATTTCACATTGGCATGGGTAATAAGCTGTCTAAGGCCTTTGGAGAAGTACCCTTTTATTATGTTCTTCTGTTTATGGCTTAGTTCCTTCTTGGGACCTTAGTTTGCTTTTGCAAGTTCTCACCAGATCTCCTTTTAAACCAGCAGCCACATTGTCCGTAAAGCTTTTGTCATGGAAACTTTTTTTGGTAGCAGTTGCTTCAGCAAGAAAGGTGTCTGAGCTTCAGGCACTTTCCTCTGTTACTTCTTATTTGGTTTTCAGTAAAGACAGGGTTACAGTAAGTACCAAAACTTCTTTTCTGCCAAAGGTTGCTTCTGGGTCTAATTTAAATCAGCCCATTTATTTACCGGTTTTCTTAGCAAATTTCAGTAACGAGAGAATATTTGCTCAGTTATTTGGTTGTTCATAGACAACCAAGATTCTGTTTGAACAGAACCAAAAATTTCAGAAAATCTAACCAGCTTTGTTTCCTTTTCCAAAATAAGACTTGCCTAGCCTTTTTCTAAAGTGAACACTATTCCTATGGCTTTCCAGTTGTATCTCCTTTGCATACTTTTTGAAAGGAAATTCTTTGCCATTTAAGCTTAGGGCTCATTCTGTAGAATGGTTGCTAATTCAGCTACCTTTTTTGCTCATGTTTCTATTGATAACTTTTGTGCTGTGGCTGTTGCATCTAACGCTCATACCTTTGTGTCTCATTACAAACTGGACATTCAGTGTAAGTCTAGAACTTCTTCTGGTTTCACCATTTTGTAGATTGTTCTCTCCTTGGGACACACAAGGTATTATTGACTGAGGATCCTCTCCTACAGGTTGAGATGGATGGAAAAGACAACATTGGATATGAAAGTTATGTACTTACCATAATGATAGATCTGTGTTTTCTTCTTCCTTTTCAACCACCCCTTCCTCAGAGGCCCCCCCCCCTCCAAATTGTCACCTTTGTTTTCTTCTAACCATCTGTGCAGAGACTGACTTTGAAGCTATGTGTAAGAGAGTCCTTATGATTTCCTCAGCCTTTTTCCTTCATCAATGGCTTATTTTCCATTGGTTTATGATTAATCATCCCTTCCTCAGTGTCCCCCCCCCCCCCAAAATTGCCACCGTTTTTCTTTTCTTCTAACCAGCTGTGCAGACTAACCTCAAAGCTATCGGTAAGAGAGTCTTTATGATGTCCTCACCTATTTTCTGTATAAATTGCTTCTTTTCCATGGGTACATGATTCTAGGACCATCTATTGGATTAACTTGATCTGAGAAGAGATAGAGGAGAGGAGTTATGGGCAGAGGAGTTGGATCTACATGAATGAAGATTGAGAGTGCCAGTATCTGATCAGAGTCTGATCCAATAATCCACAGGTTAAGGACAAAAGATAACACAGATCTGTTGTCATATTAATTGCATAACTATTTTTCCCCAGTTTGTACCACTGTATATGTTGTGTGTATCGGTTCATAGGTAGGTACTAGGTTATCTGCCCGAAGACATTTATAAGCCTAGCTGGAATGCGTTGGCTTTCGCCGCCCCCTTAGATTAGTTCCATGTGCCTCTGTTCAGCAGAGCCATTGAAGTGATCCCTGGGGTAAACTTTGTTTCCCATCCACTCGTCAAGGTTTCTCTTGAAGAGGGTTAGTGAGGAGCTCTGCCTGATGTAGATTGGAATCTTGTTCCAGAGCATGGGAAGTCTCTGGGACAGGAATCTGTCCTTCCAGGATGTTTTATTTTATTGTTGTGATGAGGTTTAGATCCCTGGAGCGTGTGGCTCAAGGAGATATGGTTTTCTTTAGGTCGAGCATGTCCATCAATTCTGGGTTGGACATGGCCTTGCATGTCAGGCAGAGATCACCTCTGAGTAGGTGCTATGCAACCAAGTACAGCTGGAGTTTCTTCAGTTGAGCTGCATAGGGCATCTGCTTGAGGCCAGTGATCCTCTTGGTGAGGTACTTCTGTGGTCTTTCCAGTTGTTGCAGGTGTCTTGTAAGGTACATCCCAAATGAGGCATTGTACTCTATGATGGGTGTGATGAATGATGCGTAGAGGGGCCCAATGACCTCTTTCGATCTGGATGCAGACCCTTTTATGATTAGGTGGGCCACATAGAAGGACTTTCTAACCACTTTGGCAATGTGATTATCAAAGGAGAGGTTACTATCTACTTGGGTCCCCAGATCCCTTATTACGTCTTCTGTATTTAGGGGGCTACCACCTATGTGATAGTTTGTGGGTACTTTGTTTTTTCCAGCGGGGATGACTATGCACTTTTTGACATTTAGCTTGAGGCCATGGTTTTGACACCAGGTATCTGTCTCAGTGAGACCCTTTTGGAGGATGTCTGTGTCAGCTGGAGTCAGTTATAGCCCCTAGTTTGCAGTCGTCTGTGAACTTGGTCAGCCATAGTCCTCCTGTCCTTGCCTGTACCACTGAGAAGTATATGCCGAACAGGAGGAGTCCTAGGGCTGAGGATCAGTACTGGTCTCTCTTCTGTTTTTGCTAACAATATGGGATCTTTCTCTCATAATGAAGGCTCTTAATAATAATCTGCCTAAGCAACAGAGACCGCCAAAGCAGAAACACAAGCAACCTCCATCCCCCAACACAACCCAAATGACACATAGCCCACAGACTCAGTGTGCCACTCAAACAGCCAATAAGGCAAAACAACATACCCAACACACTAGTCATAGGTGACTCTATAGTCAGGCACACTGATGTCCCACTCACCAGGCTAAAGAAGGAGAAGGTTACTGTCAGCTGCCTGTCGGGTGCCAGGATCCACCACATAACCCACGCACTCAGGTCACTCCACAACAAGTACAAATATGACTCTGTCATTGTCCATGTTGGTGTGAATGACCTGAGATGTACCTCCCTGGACTACATGAAAAGAGACATTGAAGAGCTCTCCGATCTTGTAGCCCAGGCAGGTATGACCCTAGCCCTGAGTAGCATTCTGCCATCGCCCGGAATGATACCGCAGTACAAGGACAAAATGATTGACTTCAACAATTGGCTAAGCGTCTGGTGTCATTCTAAGGGGATCCAGTATCTGTCTGCTTGGGATGACATGGTCAACAGACCACGATGCTTTGCCACAGATGGCCTGCACCTGTCGCCCCTGGGATTCCGGATACTGGCTAAGGCTCTTGCTGCCCCTATAGTGCCTTTTTTATGCAGGGTTCAAGTAACAAATTCACCACCATAACAGGAACAAGCAAGCAAAACCTGAGGGTAATGCTACTCAATGCTAGAAGTCTAAATTTCAAAATGCACTCACTCGAGGCACTCCTTAAAATGGAGAACATCGATATCTGTGCAGTGACTGAGAACTGGTTCAAGGCTCCAGAGAGCACCCCCTGCACTACCAGGCTATAACTCGTACCACACTTTTCGGCCATGTAACCTGGACCAAAACACCAAAGGTGGGGGTGTGTCCATATTCATTAAGGATATCCACACCTCCAGGCTAGTTGCTCAGCATATTGCATCCGAGGTTATCCAAGTGCAACTAACTCTTGGCAAAACTGCAATCCAAATTGTAGCTTGCTACAGATCCCCCAGGATTCCCACTCCTCTTTTCTTGATGTACTGGAAAATATTAGGGTTCAACCAAACACTCTAATAATGGGTGACTTCAGCTACCCCACTATTAACTGGGAAAACTACTCATGTACCAACTCCTTAGCGCAACACTTTCTGGAATTCATAAACTCCAATGCCCTAGATCAACTTATCCACACCCCACCAGGGCAACAATATCCTAGACCTAGTCATTACCAACATGAGTGACCGGTGTTCCACACCTGAAGTCAACTCCTCGTTGGTCTGATCCGACCATAAGCTAATCACCCTTGATATCCACATCCCACCCCCACCCCCAATTAAGGAAACCACAGTAAAAAATTTCTCCAAAGCCAACTTCATGCTTCTTAAGACAGAAGTAGTGAACTTCATGACACCCATGCAGATGGACAATACAGTTGCAACTGCTGAATCCTACACAAATGCACTCTATAAGCACTTACATGAGTGCATGGATCGTGCTATCCCAAACTGAACCAAGACGCTATCCTCCAAAAAAAGGAAGCCAATCTGGTGGTCCCCTGACATAAACAAACTGTACAACAGAAGGAAGAAACTGTTGCAAAAGAGAGTAAAATCCCATGAGTGGTGGAGCGCCCTGGTCAGCCTCAGTAAGAAGCTGAGATCCCTTATAAGATCCTCCAAAGCTAGCTATGAAAATAAAATCGCCACTAATTCAAAGGACAACCACAAAGCATTCTATAGCTATGTCAAGAATCTCAATGTCAACACCCAGATCTGCTCTGAGTTACAGCACAAAGGCATGAAAATTACAGAACCAACTGATATTGCCAACATCCCGGCAGATAGGTTCAGTGCTAACTTTACCCCCCACCCCCTAAAGGGCCCATATCTATACAGGAAGAATGCAGAGTCCCTGTAATCACAACTACGCAGGTGAAAGCTGCACTCTTTAAAGCCAAAAACACAGCATCCATGGGGACCGGACAACAACCCAGGCTGCGTTTTACACGAACTTCAGAATGAACTGGCTCCTCACTTAAGCACCATGTTCAATACTAGCCTCGCATCAGGCTTTGTGCCCACTGAATGGCGCACAGCAACAGTTATCCCACTCCACAAAGGGGGAGCCACCACTGATCCCGGGAACTGTAGACCTATTAGCCTGACAAGCCTGGTCTGCAAGGCCATGGAACGTATCATCATGGAACTCATATACAAAGACATTGGTAACCTCCAAACTCTGGATCCCACCCAGTTCGGGTTTGTGAAAGGCAGATCATGCCTCCTGAACCTGATCGACTTCTTTGAGGCAGTCACCAAAGCTGTAGATGAGGGTAAGGTGGTTCACACAGCCTATCTTGACCTCGCCAAGGCTTTCGACACCGTCCCCCATTCTGGAATTATAGCTAAACTCAATAAACTAGGCATAAATCCCTACGTCACAAGATGGGTTGCCAACTGGCTCACTGACAGAACCCACACTGTAAAAGTTGCAGACTCCAAATCTGACCTCAAAGCAGTGACAACTGGAGTACCACAGGGTTCTGTCCTGGGACTGCTCCTGTTTGGTATCTACTTCTCTGAAGTACAGGCTAGCACAGAAGGCCTCTGGCTAACGAAGTTCGCAGATGACTGCAAACTAGGAGCCATAGTCAAGTCCCCAAATGATGTGAACATCCTACAGAAGGGCCTGTCTGAGACAGATGCCTGGTGTCAGAGCCATGGCCTCAAGCTCAATGCCAAAAAGTGCAGTGTCATCCCCTTTGGTAAAAACTCTGTACCCATGAACTACCACATAGGCAGCAATCTACTTAACACCGAATGCGTGATAAGAGACCTTGGGACCCAGGTGGACAGTAGTCTCTCCTTTGATAGTCACATTGCCACAGTAGTCAGGAAGTCCTTCTACGTGGCACACCTCATCATAAAAGGGTTCTCATCCAGAAAAAAAGAGGTCATCGTTCCCCTCTACTCGATACTCATTAGACTCCTTATAGAGTACAACGCCCCTTTTGGAATGTACCTCACAAGACATCTGCAGCAGCTGGAAAGGCCACAGAAGTACCTCACAAAGAGGATTACTGGACTCAAACAAATGCCCTACACTGACCATCTCAAAAAACTCCAGCTTTACTCCGTAGCATATCGCCTACTCTGAGGTGATCTCTGCCTAACATATAAAGCTGTGTCAAACCCAGAGCTGTTGGACTTGCTACACCTAAAGAAATCCCAATCCCTCCGAGCTACACGCTCTAGGGACCTAAACCTTGTCACCACAATAAACAAGACATGCTGGAGGGATAGATTCCTATCCCAGAGACTTCCCATACTCTGGAACAGGCTACCTATCTATGTTAAACAAAGTTCTTCATTAGCACTCTTCAAGAAAAATCTTGATGAGTGGATGGGAAATAGGAAATACACCCCAGGGATCACTTCTGTGTCTCTGCTCGACAGTGGCACAGGAAAATAACTTTCTTGGGTGGCGTAAGCCAGGGAACCTTGTTGGCTAGGCTTACGTAGGCCCTTGGGCCGATAGCCTAGTACCTACCTATGAAGCCTTTACAAGGATATACAGTTTACTTCAGTCGCTTGTGTTTCTGAAACTCCCCATCAGATGTTCAATCCAAAAGTCAAACTGCTGTACATTTGTTTTTACCAGTTAAAATATTCTGTTTTAAGTGGTTTTTGTAACCAAAGCAAAAACACTAACAAATACTCATTTAAAATCTCTTTTTTGGTGGAATCAGTTAGTACAAGTATACTCACTAATCCAGCACCGTCAGGACCTGAGGAGTGCCAGATTAGTGAAAATGCCAGATAACAGAAAGGTCAAGTATAAGCAGTAACTAAATACCATATCATACCTTTAAAATATCCTGTAAATCATACAAGTTGGATAGTAAAGGAAACCGACGTTTAATGAAGTAGCAGGTGTAATTTTAAAGAAGTGATTTACTGTGCACGCACAGGTCGTATTTGTACAGCTCAGTAAATAAAGCATACATCTGGGTGAGCACAAATTTGTTAGCTTAGCTCTGGGTTTGAAGGGTTTCTCCTTCTGTTTTCTGGCAAACTTTTTGAACATATCTTGCAAGGTTATCCATTTCATATATTTTGGTCTCTCTCTCTGATTAGCTTATCCTGCAGTATATAAAATACTCATTATTTCTTGTTCAGTAATAAAACTTCATTGCTCTAATCCTTTCAGTAGTTCAGCTGTCAAGTCTGTTAACTAGTCGATTGAAAGTTTCTGTTCTACAGCTTCCTCATTTTCATCACTGCTTTCTTTTACACTGTGTTCTTTATCTGACTACAACCATTTGCACAATGTCCGAGTCAGTATAATGGTGAACAGTGAGCTCACCCTTATCTACATTTATCCAGTCTTCGACATTGTCATCATCCAGTCTTGATGTAAGATCCATGGCAACAGGATTAGTTAGCTCTTGAGCAAAAGAAAACAGTTTACATATAGTGTGTTTTTCTTTGAAGACCCTAGTCTGAACAGTCCTTTTCAGTCTCCTCACCAGGTGCAGAATCAAACATTAAACCTGGCCATAATTTATGCCAGCCATTCTTCAGTGTGGATGGCTCCACAGACTGCCAAACATTAGCAGCACAGTAAATCATCTTTTTCATATGAAATTC
This sequence comes from Protopterus annectens, assembly GCF_019279795.1. Taxonomy (NCBI): domain Eukaryota; kingdom Metazoa; phylum Chordata; order Ceratodontiformes; family Protopteridae; genus Protopterus; species Protopterus annectens. Next base: position 510,265,052 of record NC_056751.1, on the reverse strand, counting down.
CTGAACTTGTTTACCAGCATTAGCTGCACTCAGTAGGTGCCTCATAAACGGGGAACGATTCTTTGACTAGAAGGAACATAGTATGCCATATCCATGGGTTGAATAAACGATGTGTAGTTAGCTGGTAGGTAGATGCCTATATCATTGTGTTTTACCAGCAGTTTTGCTTTTGGGTGTGCTGAGCAGTTGTCTAAAATGAGCATTATCTTACAGTTGTGGTCCAGGCCAACAGAGTTATAGTGAGCTTGTGCTTCTGGAATGAAAATATTTTCAAACCATTCTAGCATGATGCTAGTGATCCTTTTTTAGCATGGTAAATTACAGGAAAATGCTTCATACTTTTGAATGCCCTGGGACATAAACTTTCGCCAATGACCAGTAACTTACATCAGTGGGTTCCTGCAGCATTAGAGCAGTCAAGCACAATTACACGATCTTTAGAGGCCTTAAAACCTGTTGACAAACCATGGCGATGCTTTCACTATAGTCATGCTCATAATCTAAACCTAGTTCTTCTTGAAACACTCTTGCTTGTTCCTTTACCATATCTCCAGACACTTCATCTGCTTCCTTTACATGAAGCTTAAATCACTTTATCAAGTTCCCAACTTTTATTGTTTTTCTCACTCACTTCTGTTTTTTGAGCCACTGTCAGCAGAAAAATGCAGCAGTTTTTCTTTGTTTCTTTACATCATGAATTGTGGAAGACTCAGTGTTGAAACACTTGGCACAAGCTCTTCACTGCTACACCACTGTCTGTTTTTCTTTTCTTTTTTTTCAAGATCTCAATTTTATCTTTAATGGATAATGTGTGGTGTTTTCGCTTCCCAGCACGAGGTGTACTTCCTTTATTTACTGAGGCCATCATGCCAACACGTAGACAGATGTAGTGGAACTAAGCACTGAGTTTTGAAATCCTAACCAGCTTAGTGAAGTAACTGTATTACAGGGAGGCAGATTAGTGAAGGTCACCCTGTAGTGAATGTTACATTTTTAACTGCTAGACTGGTCAAAACGGTAACCTAACATTTCACTTCTGCTGCTAAAACCAATAAATTGCTTGAAATATGTATCAGACAGCACTGAAACTTCACACCCTAGCAAGAACCTCACTAATGCTGAAGTTGTTGTTTGTTTTTCTGTGCAATGATATGCCTGAGTCTGTTGAGGCATACTTTAGTCTTTCTGCCACCACTGCATTAAATTTGTTTCTAAGATGTACTGTCATTCACATCACTGCTTGATTGTACAAATGCCAAAATGGCTAGGGCTCTGCATCAACTATTCCAGATAATTTTGTTGTACAGAATTCTTTGCAAAAGCCCATGCCCTTGCTTTCACATATTAATTACCAAAATTCTTCATTATGGGCCTAATATCTTCCAATACTTCAAGTGTCCATGTCTTAACAGTAATTTTGATGGTGCTCCGTATAATTTCATATAAAAAACAAAGCCACCTCACAGACAGAATTAAACTTCTTTATCATTAAAACACCTGACAGTATTGAAAACTTGCCCCTGTTGCATGATTTAGCATATTATTTCTGTATTGTTTAGCATTTAAAACAATGAAGTGATGAATCAGTAGTCCAAGCACTAGGCTGGCTTTTAGACTGTGCATTTGCATACCAAATGGTAGACCATATAGTAAACAAGTGTGAATCAGAATAAGACTTTAGGAACTAATTTTAATTTTAAATACACACATGTCATGCACCCCTTTTTTCAGAAGAAAAATATTTCCCATTTCTTGTAATGTAGATTATAGTACATTAAATTATGAATAGAGGGCATCTTGTGTATATGTACTTTAAACATGCTGCTCAGAGGCCTTTATCACTTTTGTAGTGTCAGCTATATCTTCATGCAGATAGATCAGTGTCATACTTTGATTAAAGCAACGAATATTCAAAATTTTCAGGTACGTTTATCAGTAAGACTTCAGCATCACCATTTCAGATATTTCCATTCTTAAACAAGCTGAACATCTAACCACTTTCTGATAAATCTTCCAAACCTAGAAAACTTCAGAAATGCAGACACACAATGCCTTAAGTCAGTGTACTGGAAGCTTCTTCATGTGGAGACTCCACTTCATCACCCTCCTGTGGAAATTCCTGTTGAGGACAACTCTTTGAATACATTTTTGTATACTTCTGTAAATACCTCAGCACTTCTGAGTGGACCACATACATAGTCTTTGCATTGTGGACAAGATATACGTGTTTGAACGGATGTCATTTGTTCCTTCTAAGTAGTTTCCCATCCACAGTATGAACAAAATACAACATTGGTTACTTGGGTTGATTAAAATCATCACCCTTTGGTTATTTATTATAGGATTCCTACTGATTTTTCACCTTTCACCCCTTCTTTCAGAGAAAGCAGACTTCATGCTTGTAGTTGATAACATTTCTGTCTTGAATTGTTCTGTTTGTGTGTCTTGCTACTTATATTTGTTTCAAGAGTAAACAAAGAAGCTGATACAGGAATGCTGTAAGAAAGTTATTTTCACTAGGCTTAGAAACTAACACCTCTAACAGAATTCTAATAAAATTCTCATGACTTGGCATTTGTTGAGTTCTGTTTTGATACTTGTGCAGGCATTTAATCAACACCTTGCAGTGGAATTTTTCTGTGTTCCAGTAAAGCTGAGTGGCAGTCTGTATGGTTAACATTTTGCAATTTCCGCATGAAGTTCTTGACAATATACTCTGGTGTTTTGACTTTATCTTTAGGTTGTTCATGTTTGAATGAAGGTGAACTGAATGAAATTCTTTGTATTGTTAAAAATCTCTGGAACTTCATACTGCAAACTGTGAACCATTATTTGATATCACATCTGGAATTCCATGCTTTGAAAATATAGCTTTCAGTGTATCGAGCATATCTTCTCATAGTACCTCTTAACTTCACAGCTTTTGGAAACTTCAGATAATAGTCAACATAGGTCAAAATACACAGCCCTGATGCTGAATCCAATCTGTTGCAGCATGCTTTGCTGGAAATCAGTAGGAAACCATTTATTTTCTTGGATTGTTATTGTGTTAATTGTTACACATTGCATAATTCTGAACTTAGTTGATTTGTATGAACATAACTGGCCAGATATTTATTTTGACAACAGACTGGGTAGACTGTCAGAGGGCCCTTTCAAGCCACGGTATGTGCCACTGGCACAGTTTCAAAGTGTTTACTTGACAGTTATATCTTGTTATATTAAAAGCTTGGAATTACATGACAGAAGAGTTACTTCACATGAGAGGAATACAAGCAGTGCAAGATTCTTGGAAAGGTGGATAACAGTGAGACATAAAAGGAATATTAAAGACAATTGCAGAGTATTAATTACAAGGACATGTATTGATATTAGCAGAATTACCGAGTCATATTAATTTTATTAAAATTATGCGAGATGCTACTTTCTAAGCCTAATGGCAATTACTTTTTTACAGTATGACTTAACTATTTTTCTTGTAACGACTACATTTGTTGAGCTGTGCATTTAGTGAAAATTACTGTGGCAGATCTTTCTGAAAGTCCAAAGGTCTTGTAGCTTTTTTTCCTGTGGAAGCTGATTACAAGTGACCAGGGAGATGTAATTAAATTCTTATTCCCTGACTACAAAGTTAAATGCAAGCTTTTATTTTAGGTAATTCGGTTTAATTTAGGTATTTATTTTAGGAGTTATCATTCTAGGTCAACAGAAAATAGGGAGTGGACCATACCTCTTAACTGTCCACATATTTGCGTGATATTTTTAGTCCGTTTCTCCTAAATGTATTTTTTTTCGCTGACAAATCATTTAGGATTGAAGTTAATAAATGATATACGTTTAAGTTTCAGGCTTTACTTCCTTCAGAAATTGCATGTTAATTCAAAACCTATTCTAGCAACTTTATAAGTTTATAAGAGTAATGCTTTAAAATTCTTTTGGACCTTTCTTTGTCCTTCCATTATTTTCAGATTTATCTAGATTTCTTTCTCTTATAGGTTGAGAGCTATGTAGTGGATATCCTCAGGCTAATAACTAAGAACAGTAATTGGGGTGCAACAGTTTGTTTGATTTGACCAGTAAAAGTATGCCACATGAAGTGACAGGAAGCTAGATGACTTTCTGTAAGGTGAAGCAGTGAGTCTTACGATAGTCTTGAAGAGTGAGAGAGAGAGAGCTAAACTAATGTATTTTATTAGCAGACTTTGTATAATAGTGATGTTAATAGATGAGTTAAGTATGATTATTGGTACTGCATATTTTCATTTTAGTTTTAGTATATTCGTATATGTTGAGCTATTCCCAAAAGTGAGCAAGCTGCTTAGCATATCACAGACCTTGAGCTGTTTTAGCACTTTGTTGGCACTCTTTTTCCAACATGTATATTGAAATGTGGATTGTTGTAGTTATATTTCTATTTGTGTTCATTGACTACAAGCTCTTTACACTTAAATTTCCAGGATAAGTCTAAGTGTTGTTGCCTGTATTTATTTCCTTATTATCTGTACTAAAATGTTTAGATGAAGATCATGGCTATATTTATTTTCCTTATGGCAGTGTTATTTTCTAGCTAACGTTTTGAAGCCTCATCTAGTGACATTTGCATCTCAGATCAATTGCAGTAGATCTCTTAAACTCTGAATTATTTTCAACCATAGACAGTTATTGGATTATCTGTTTAACCTCTAGTACATCAGCAAGCAAATTTTATTGTTGCGCTGTCAGATATGAATGACTCTTATATCTGTTGGTTCTGCCTTATTTTCCCATCATACAACTCATAATCAGATCATACTTCTGTAGTCATAACATTCTTTGTGTTTTGTTTAAGTATTGAATATATTCTGAATGGCTTATGGTCACTTTGCTGTAGCACTTGTTTCGCATGAATGTAATCTTAGATCCTTCACAGCCATATACTGTACTGCTAATATCACTTTATGTATCTGAGCTTATATTTCCTGTCAGTTATTAAAAGCCGATGTTCTGCATGTTTCACTGTTGCAGTCATCACCTGTGGTAGCCTTCGGCCGGCCCAAATACCAGATTCAGTGTTTTTCTGCGTCAGCTGCAGTCACCTGTAGTCTGACATCAGGTCGTCACTGCTATAAAGCAAGGCAACCGATATTGTCAGTGCTATAAAGCAAGGCAGCCGACGTCATTACATCAGTCTTTTTTGCCATGGAGTCCGTAGCAGAAGCAGTTCGCACAAGTGACTATTGGTCGCTACCAGAGTTTGAATTTCAGCTAAAAACGTCTAAAGCTAAGTACCCTGCTGGGGACTCTTTTTTTTCGTGCACTAACAGATGTCCGGAAAAGTTAATTGTCTCGCCTGTGGAAAGCAGATCCCCACACCGAGACTTCCATTCTTACTGTGTCACTTGTTTAGGCCCAGACCACGACGTCCCCCCGTTGCTGGTTCTGTGCCCTCTTTAATGTTAGAACCAATCACCGTAGAGCTCTTATTGTAGACAGTTACTTTTGTGCTCCGTCTTCGCAGTCCAAAATGGCGTCCATCAGTCAACAATCCGTGGACATTCCAAAAAAACGCAGAGATAAAGATAGAGACAGACCACACAAGGCTAAGTCTTCCGACGACTCTACCGCTAAGCAGGTCATCAATTCTCCGGAATTCAGTGAGGTGCTTTCGCAGCCCCTGATGCCTGATTCGATATCTACGCAGGCCTCTACCGTGACCATTTCGGAATCCAGTATGCCGCAGAAATCTTCTTAGCCTTTGGCTGTCTCTGCCTCGGTTGGATCCAGAGCCATGAACCACACCCTAGGTTCTGAGGAGGCCTTTTGCACTACCGAATCTAGACAAAAAAATGACGTCTTCTCATCCAGCTACCGTTTCTATTAGACCAATGGATACTCTCAGACCTAGAAGCCAGGCCACTCCTAGAAAATCTGCTTCTAGCCACCATCTTGCTCCTGCTCCACCACCCCAAGCACAAATGCTTGAGGTGGTGGAGCACCCCAAGCACAAATGCTTAAAATGGCGGAGGATCTCATCTCCCTTATTTGGTGTAGTCAGGCCACATCTTCTAAAAGGAAAAGGCACCCTTCTCCAGAAATTGACAGAACAGGATTCTGAGGAATCTGACTATTCAGATTTTGAAGAGGAACAACCACCTCTGACTGCTTATGACTATTCAGATGCAGAGGAATCATTCCTTCTGCCTCCCCTCCAGAAGACCCTTCCTTTGGGGAAACCCTTCACACTCTCAGGGAACATTTCCAATGGGAATCTCAGGATTTCCCCATGTCTAAGAAAAGACGTAAGAGTTTCTGGACTTGCCCCAGCACAGACCCCTGGCCAGCCCCCTATTTTAGAAGTGGTGAGTGATGTTTTCCATGAATCCAGCTTAGCCCCGGACGTCCTTCCTCCTGCTCCCAGTAAACCTGACAGGTATTACAGAGTACCGGATTCTCACAAATACCTGTACAGAAATCCTGCTGCAGACCCAGAGGTCATTACACAGGGACCTAAAGGAGCTAAGACTAGTTCTGCTAAAAATCCTATTCCTTCTGACAAGGATTCCAGAGCTTTGGACAGATGGGGTAAAAAAGTATACACCTCTCCAACGTTAGCTATCAGAGCAGTCAACTGTCAGTTCCATATGTTAAAATATCAACAACACACTTTGGAACAATTAAAACAAAAGATTTCTATATTTCCTGACTGTGCCAGTTCGAAAGAGTTAGCAGATTTACTGTACTCTGCTTGTCAATTGGCCAGACACTCATTACACTGTGGATATGATGCCCTAGAAGCCTCTAGCAGGGAAGCAGTTTTAGGATCTGTCATTAGGAGACATGCATGGCTGAAGGAACAGTTTCTCCCTGATCATGTCAAGTCTAAACTAATTGATGCACCCCCTGGGTTTGGAGTAAAAGCAGAAGAGGTGCTTAAAAAGATGGAAGATGCAAAATCTATGCAAACAGTAAAATATTTCTTTCAGGTTCAACCTCTCAGATTCATCACAAACTTTCTCTCTTAAGCGCACTGGTCCTTCCCTGCACCTAGCAGACAGGACCAATGTAAGCCCCGCAGGGACAGACCATCAGGTCCCTATCCTAGGGCCAGCAGAGAAGCAAACAGTGGACCACTTCCACCCCAAAGACAGGGAGTTCTAAGTTACCCTTCTATGGCAAAAACTCCCAGTGACTCCCCCCTCCCTTCTCTGCCCCCCCTTCACTCACCAAAACCTAGGAGGAAGGCTCTCCCTCTTCACTAAAAATTGGCTTTCTGTAACAAAGGACCAATGGGTCTTAAAGATATTTTTTCAGGGATACAAATTCTCTTTCAGCGAACTCCCAATTCCAAGAGGGTACCCAGACTTACCTTTAAGTCAGTGGGCAGAGGCATTGAAACAGGTCCAAGCTCTCATATCCCAGGAGGCAGTAGAACTTGTCTCCTCAGATCAAACAGGCAAAGGGCTTTATTCCAGACTATTCCTTGTTCCCAGAAAATAGGGCACTTTGTGCCCCATCCTGGATCTATCCATTCTGAACACCTCCCTGGTGGTCCCCAGATGCAAAATGCTAACTTTGCAGCAGCTGCTGACTGTTCTGTCAAAAATGCCTGGCTAGTGATCCTAGACCTAAAAGATCCCTACTCCACATCCCCATAAAGGAATCCTGCAGGAAGTTCCTGCGCTTCAGAGCAGGCTGACAACACTTTCAGTTCTCTGTGCTACCCTTTGGCTTGTCTATTGCACCCAGAGTATTCACCAAGTGCTTAGCCCCGGCCATAGCATTTTGCAGACAGAGAAATATACAGATTTACCCTTATCTGGAAGACTGCCTCATTCAGGCAGAGTGCAAAGAAAAGCTGCTCCAGTACCTTCTCTTTGTCAAAACCCTCCTAACTTACCTAGGGTTCGCCATCAACGAGAAGAAATCAAAGCAAACACCCTCCAGGAGGATCATTTTCTTGGGACCACTGCTAGACACAGCATCCCAAATGGGCTTCCTATCCCCAGAAAAGCAGAGCTTCCTGCCTCTAAGCTTTACCCAGCTGACTTCCAGAAGTCACCTCACTGCGAAGATGTTCCTGCAAGCCCTGGGATACATGGCATATTGCACCCTTCTGAATCCTTCTGGGCAGGCTTCACATAATAAATCTTCAGTGGTATCTAAAGAATCTTTGGTGTCAGCACTCTGTCTCTAGAGACTTCTCTTCCTCTGATCCCATGTATAAGGGCTGAGTTTCTCTGGTGGGAAGGGGCATGTGCCAAGAACAAGGGTCTTCCCTTCATCCTCTGCCCTACTGGCTAGACAGTCACCACTGACACCTCAGACATTGCCTGTGGTGCTCATCTAGCAGGCAGGTGTACCCAAGGTCTTAGGGATGCCCAGCACCTTCCCTTACACATCAGTCAGAAAGAAATGATGGCAATACAAAAGGCTCTGACATCCTTCAAACCCCACCTCAGGCCAGGGGTTCTCTTTATAAAAACAGACAATGCCACAGTAATGTGGTATATCAACAAGTGAGGGGGGGGGGGGCAATCTTACCCTCTGTGCAGGTTAGCCATGAACCTCTGGCTCACGGCCACCTCCATGGGTCTACACCTAATTGCCCAATACTTGCCAGGGGTCAAGAACACTCTGGCAGACCACCTAAACAGAAACTTACTGGACCCCCATGAATGGCAGCTCCACAGAAAAATCTTTCTGAATATCACTCAGGAGTGGGGGACTCCGGAGGTTGATCTCTTTGCTTTGCACCACAACCACCAGCTGCAAAAATTCTGTACCAGGGAGCATCACCTCCTAGCGTGGAAGGTGGATGCCTTGACCTTCCCCTGGAACTCCCTCTTTGTGTATGCGTTCCCCCCTCTGCCTATTATTCCTGAGGTACTGATCAGAATAAGAGAAGAGAGACCAAAGACCATCATCATTGCTCCAGATTGGCTCAGTCATCACTGGTACCCCTTACTGCGCAGCCTGACTTTACAGCCCCCCAGGGAGCTTCCCCTGATCTCAGGCTTCTTGACCCAGGTGTGGGGGGGAGATACTGCACCCAGACTTGCAGACTCTGTCTTTCAGCATGGTTAATACTTTAAAAGCAAACAAAGTCTCCCTGTTAAGCAAACAGGTCCTAGACATTATCACAAAGGCAAGAAGGCCCAGCACAAGAAAATCTTATGCATGGAAATGGAAAAGATTCTGCTCCTGGAGCCACTCCACAGAGGCCAGTACCTCACATCCTTTTATCCTTCTTAGCTTGGATTACCTAGCCGAGTTACTCAAAAGTGGCCTCTCCTCTTCTATTAAAATCCATGCCTCAGCCCATTACGATTCAGAACTTACCCCTCTTTTCACATCCTTTGATTAAACAATTCCTCAGAGGGGCTTCTAATATCAGACCTCCCAGAAGGCCTCCCACGCCAACCTGGAACCTGAATTATGTTTTAGAAAAACTAACCTTACTTCCATCTGAACCTGCTGCTTCAGCAGAATTGAAATACCTCTCCTGGAAGACTGCCTTCCTACTAGCGATCACCTCAGCCAGAAGGGTTTCAGAACTTCAGACACTCATGGCTGTTAAGCCCTTCATCATTTTTATACAGACAGGGTCTCCCATAGGACTAACCCGTCCTTTATGCCCAAGGTGCTATCTGATGTGACCCTTAACCAGGCCATACACCTACCCACCTTCTTTCCCAACCCTCAAAACAAAGGGGAAAGAATTCTGCACTCACTGGATGTGCAACTCTGATACTACCTGGACCATACTAAACCCTTCAGAAAAATAGACCAGCTGCTTGTCAGCTTTGCCCCAGGGCAGAGGGGAAGCTTATTTCCAAGCAAACCATTTCCAAATGGATATCACACTGTATCCATTTCTGCTACAGACTACATTGGAAATCCCCCCCCCCCCCAAGTCTCTTCGTACCCATTCCACTAGGGCAGTCTCCACTTCCACAGCCTTCCTCAGAGGAGTCCCCACCAGGGACATCCTGGAAGCTGCCACCTGGACCTGTGTCCATACCTTTACAAAGCATTACCACCTACTTTTTTTTTTTCCAAGTCTAGGGCATGGTTTGCCTCTGTAGTTCTGCAGGGCTTGCTGACCCATGCCTAAGGCTGTAACCTATCTTTCCACCCCTCTCCTCAGCTTTGGGAATCCTCCCACAGGAGATGACTGCAGCAGTGAAACACAAAGAACATAGTACAGTTGTGTACACTTAACATAAATGTAGATGTTCGAGTCTATTCACTTTTGCAGTCCTGGTTTCCCTCCCTCCATCCCTCTTATATCCTCTTTCCCTAGGGAGACATAAGCTTCCCACAGTGGCTTTTACCCACCAGGACCACTTTACCTTATTTCCTTGTGCTTCTGACGGGTTAGGGCAAGAAAAACTGATGTAATGACATCGGCTGCCTTGCTTTATAGCACTGATGACCTGACGTCCGACTGCAGGTGACTGCAGCCGACGCAGAAAAACATTGACTCTGGTATTCGGGCTGGCTGAGGACTGCGACATCAGGGATAACCCACAGGTGATGACTGCAACAGTGAATACACTCTAATATCTACATTTATGGTAAGTGTACACAACTGTACTTTTCCCCTTACGTATCCAGATGTCCTTCAAGGATGCATCTGCAGTCCTTACAAATGGGTTGTCCTGTCGTCAGGCAGCCCTTCGGTCGGCCGGATTCCAAAGTCTGGGTCTGGCTTCGGCTGGTGTCGCACTTCACCCAACGTCATTGCGGCAGTTCTTCGGGTATAAAGGCATCAGCCGACGCCATTTTCCCCAGTCTTTCTTGCCACGTGGCGCCCGAAGCAGAAGCTGTTCGGTCAGATCCAGAGATTACTACTACCGAATACTACTTCGAAGACTTCTATAAAGCTAAGTACCCCGTTGGGGACTCTTTCTTGCCTCAGCCGATGTCAGAGAAAGTTAATAACTGTTTATCTTGTGGGAAACAAATACCTCATAAAGATTTCCACTCCTATTGCATACATTGTTTAGGCCCAGACCACGACGTAGCAGCTTGTCTAGCCTGTGCTTCTTTTAACCGACGGATGCTTAGATGTCGCTCGGACTTTGCTGAACAGATTTTCGGCTCCGATTTTGCCTACATTATGCCGTCGGATCCTCCGACTATGCAAATAACCAAAAGCGCCAAAAGGACCGACACTCGCGGTCCGCGGTTTCGGCTGAAACCACGGTTAAGCAAACCACGAGTGTCTCGGTTTCGGCCGAAACCGAGCAAGCGGTTCTTTCTTCAGCCGATAACTTGCCTTCTACCGAGGCCTCTTCTATTCTGGTAGAAACGGCTTCTGAAATCCAACCTTCTGTTGCGATTTCACAGGATTTATCAGACACCATTCCCCTAGATATTTCTACCCCTGCACGTGGAGCTGCTAGGCCTCCTCCAGCTTTGTCTATTAAGGCCTTTGCCAGGGCTAAAGCAGCCAAAGCTTCAAAACCTGTGCCTGCCAAGCCCCCCTTTCACAGGCCCAGCACCAGCTCCCATATGCTTTCTTTGGCAGAGGATCTCATCTCTTTAATTCGGGGATCCCAGCCTCATCCAGACAGGGCCTCTCTCCCTCCTCCAGAAAAGAGGCCTAGAGCAGAGCCCCCTGAGCCAGTAGCCACAGATGATTCCTCTGATGACTCAGATCATACAGACCCTCCTGAGGCTTCTTGTTCTCCTTACGAAGACTCTGATGCTGAGGAGTCCATCCCTTCAGCCTCTCCTCCGGAGGAATTTTCCTTTGGGGAAACCTTGCATGCTATGAGGGAACAATTTCAGTGGCAGGGCCAAGATTTCTCAGACTCTAGAAAAAGGCTTAGGACCTTTCTACACTTGCCACAGCATAAGCCCTTAGCTATACCTCCAGTTCTATCTGTTGTTGTTGATGCATTTAATGATGCTTGCACTGCTCCTGATACTTTACCTCCGGCTCCTGCTAAGCCCGATAGGTACTACAGGGTCCCGGACACTCATCACCACTTATATAAGGCTCCTTTTGCAGATCCAGAGACTATCTCCCAGGGCCCAAAAGCTGTAGCAGCTACTTCTTCTAGAAACCCCCTCCCCTCTGAAAGGGATTCCAGGTCCTTAGAGAGATGGGGTAAAAAAGTTTACACCTCTGCTACTTTGTCAGCTAGAGCTTTGAACTGCCAATTTCATATGATTCAATACCCAGAGTTTATGCTTGACCAGTTGACTAAAAAGCTGTCCTCCGAAGAATCTTTAGATAAAAAGTATATTCAAGAAATGTTACATAACATACAGCAAGTTAGTAACCATTCTTTAAAATGTGGCTATGATGCACTGGAGGCTTCCTTTAGATCAGCCATGACTGGCACAGTTATCAGGAGACATGCATGGGTGAAAGAACAGGTTTTACCAGACCATGTCAAATCTAAGCTTTTGGATGCACCTATGGACAAGGTCAATTTATTTGGTGCCCCCGCACAGCAGGTACTAAAAAAGATGGAAGAGAAAGCAAAATCTGTGTAAACAGTCAAAGATTTCTTACAAGTTCAACCTCCAAGGTTTAGCAGGAACCGGCCCTCCAAAAATTGGTCCTTTCCGGACTCCTCTAAGACACAAAGAGGCAGGAATAGACGCTCTAGAGGCAGAAACCAATCCAGGGGTGCCTACAGGGGTCGCCAGTGGCAGGGTAACAACCAACGAGGCACCGATACAGCCACCACCACTACAACAACTCAATCACAGTGACTTGGCGGTGGCACCGCCTACCAGGGAACAACTAGAAGCACCCATAGGCGGAAAGCTATCATTATTTTCAAAAAACTGGCACTGCATTACAAGAGAAAAATGGATTTTGCAGACTATAGACAAAGGTTACAGGTTCCATTTCCATACACTACCAGGAAAGAGAGGAATGCCAAACCTACCACCTTCTCAAAGGACAGAAGCTCTAAAACAAATATCTCAATTATTAAGAATGAGAGCTGTAGAAAAGGTACCATTTTCGGAGCAAGGAAAGGGATTTTACTCCAGGCTCTTCCTGGTACCAAGAAAGGAAAACAAATGGAGGCCTATTCTAGACCTGTCCGCTTTAAACACATTCCTCATTGTTCCAAAATTCAAAATGCTGACCCTACAGCAGCTTCTTCCCATGCTGGGCAAGGAGTCTTGGCTGGTAACTCTAGATCTCAAGGAAGCATACCTGCACGTCCCCATAAGACCAATTTGTAGAAGATACCTCAGATTTCTTGCAGGATCAGAGCATTATCAATTCTCAGCATTGCCCTTTGGCTTATCTACTGCCCAGAGTGTTCACGAAATGCCTAGCATCAGTAATCGCTCATTGCAGACTTCAGGGAATTCAAATCTATCCCTACCTGGACGACTGCCTGATACAAGCGGACAACAAAAACAAACTAACAGGAGACTTACAAAGAGTCATCTACCTGCTGCAAGCCCTGGGATATACAGTCAATACAAAAAAGTCAAGACTGATTCCATCCCAAAGAATAACCTTTCTGGGTGCAGAATTGGACACATCAAAACAAATGGCATTTCTAACCACAGAAAAGAAAGAGCAACTTCCTCTCTACTTCTTGGCATTAACAAAGCAGAGCCATCTTACTGCAAGAAAAGTGCTACAAGCTCTAGGCTTCATGGCATCCTGCATAATACTGGTCCCTCATGCCAGACTGCATATGAGAAAGCTACAGTGGTACCTAAAGAATTTGTGGTCTCAGCACAAGCACAGCCTAGAAACAAAAATTCCAATGATCCCATGCCTGAAGCAAGAGTTCTTATGGTGGGCTCTGGCCTGTCAATCAAACACAGGACTGCCCTTCTGCAAAAGTCAACCAAGACAAACCATCACGACAGATGCCTCAGACCTCGGTTGGGGGGCACACATGATGGGCAAGTGCATTCAAGGCCTATGGACTCAAGACCAGCTGCATCTGCACATAAATCTAAAAGAAATGATGGCAGTAAAATTGGCAATCCAGGCATTCAGACCTATTCTCCAAGAAGGCCAGTTGATGATAAGGACAGACAACACCACGGTTATGTGGTACATCAACAAACAGGGAGGCACACACTCATACCCTCTATGCCGGTTGGCACTGGACCTATGGGATGTGGCTCTGAGCTACAACATTCAGTTACAGTCAATTTATGTACCAGGAAGGAAAACATTCTAGCAGACATATTAAGCAGAACTACAACAGATGCCCACGAATGGATGCTGCATCCGGACATCTTCAAAACCATCACAAGAGAATGGGGATTACCACAAATAGACTTGTTTGCATCCCCACTCAATCACCAGTTGAAGAAATTCTGCACAAGGACTTACCACCCACTTGCTTGGAAGGTGGACTCACTATCCTTCAGTTGGAAAAACCTGACAGCATACGCATTCCCACCACTTCCTTTGATGCACAAGGTGCTTCTCAAGATCAAAGAGGAACGTCCGAGGATCATTCTGATAGCACCAGACTAGCCAAGACAACATTGGTATCCACTGCTGAGGAGCATGTCTCGGGAACAAATATGGACACTGCCCCTGATCCCATTACTGCTGACACAGAACAACTACAGCATCCTGCATCCAAACCTAAAAACTCTGCAGGTAACTGCCTGGAACATCACATAACAGCAATTAACCCAAATTTATCCCAAAGGGTTAAAGACATAATCCTGGAGGCTCGTAGACCTTCAACAAGAAAGAATTATGCAGCAAAATGGAAAAGATATCTCATCTGGAGTACTGCAAAGGGCCAAGATGTGAACTGGTGAACATAGCCAACATCCTGGAGTACTTGGCGGAGCTTTTTCATACAGGCCTGTCCTATTCCTCCATCAAGATACATGCATCAGCTATTTCAGCAGAATACAGCTTGGATCCTCCTGTCTTCTCGCATCCTCTGCTCAGACAGTTTCTGAGAGGAATTAAAAATGTAAAACCTCCCAGGAAACCTCCATTGCCAGCATGGGACTTGAACTTTGTGCTAGAAAAACTGACTCTACCTCCTTTCGAACCAGCAGCTACATCAGAATTGCAATACTTATCCTGGAAGACTGCTTTCCTGCTGGCAATAACTTCAGCGAGAAGGGTCTCTGAACTACAGGCATTAATGGCAGTACAACCCTTCCTGATCTTCCATCAAGATAGAGTGTCCTTAAGAACAAATCCTACATTTATGCCTAAGGTGGTATCCAGAGTTTCTTTAAATCAGGCTATCCACCTTCTAACATTCTTCCCCAATCCACAGAACAGGGGAGAAAAGCTCTTGCATACCTTGGATGTACACAGACAATTACGCTACTACCTGGACAGGACAAAAAACAATAGAAAAACTGACCAGCTTCTGGTAGCATATGCAACAGGAAAGGAAGGAAAACCAATTTCTAAACAGACAATCTCCAAATGGATAGGAAATTGCATTAGATTTTGTTACTCCTACCATGGAAAGAAAACTCCAGAGAACATCAGGCCTCACTCCACAAGGGCTACAGCCACTACCACAGCTTTCTTACGAGGAGTGGCTACCAAGGACATTATAGAGGCTGCTACTTGGACCTCCGTGCATACATTTGCCAAGCATTATAATTTACCTCTATACTCTAGATCCCGTGCTGGCTTTGCCACTGCTGTTTTGCAAGGGATACTAACTACACCATAATCTACTCTCATTTCCTCCTCCCTAGTCTAGCTATGGTATTCTACCCATTTGTAAGGACTGCAGATGCATCCTTGAAGGACATAGTACAGTTTTGTACCTACCATAAATGTAGATGTCCGAGAGGAATGCATCTGCAGTCAGGATTACCCACCCTCCTTCCCCTCTGAGGTACTCCTGGGGTACTTACCAATCTTCAGCTAGCTTGGGGGGGATCTATTATGGTGTATTTGTTTGTATATATGTACATACATGCTTATTTTGTGTGTTTGCTCTCTACTATTTGGAATATTTGGCATTTATCCAAATTTAGCCATCCAAGAGGGCATCTGGCATCTGGGGCAAGAAACACTGAGGAAAATGGCGTTGGCTGATGCCTTTATACCCGAAAAACTGCCGCAATGACGTCGGGTGAAGTGCGACACCAGCCGAAGCCAGACCCAGACTTTGGAATCCGGCCGACCGAAGGGCTGCCTGACGACAGGACAACCCATTTGTAAGGACTGCAGATGCATTCCTCTCGGACATCTACATTTATGGTAGGTACAAAACTGTACTTTTATTCACTTGTAAAATAACTGCTGCATTTTATGGCTTCTTTCTATTTGTAATATGACTGGCCTGTTCACATGAAAATGTTTGCGTGTGAATAGTTTTGCCATTAACTTTTTCAGTGGTTTATATGTTTTTTTTTCTTAATTTGTACTCCAACATCAGGCCATATCAGGCCATATCTTGTTCCTGTAATTCCCATGGTGATACAGTTAATTCAGACATACTTGGGATAAACTTTAAATGATGCAGTACAGTGCAATAACATTTCAGGTATGGGCTGAAAACTCTTGTATTAACATGCCTTGCCTTGTAACTCATTGGTTTGTTTGTGTCTTTTGGCTTTTCCCGGTTAGGGGTCGCCACAGCGGAACTCCGGTCTGCTAATGATTGGCAGTAGATTTTTACGTGCTGGCTTGCCGGGCCTAACACACAACCTTCAATGAAGGAACGCCCATTCACGCATATCGACACACAGAAGACGCTCTGAGAATCGAACGAGCAGCTTCTAACTGTGAGGCGACAACGCTACCGCAGCACCACCACCGCAGTTGCCTTGTAACTCATTGGTAATGATTAATTATTCTAACTATTGTCTCCCTCTCTCTGTCTCTGAGAAACAGTTTATTGTTTAGCTGTTTTTTGTATGTTCTTAATTTAATCTTGTATATATCTCCTCTCTGTTTCAGACCCAAACATTTCCAGAGGAATGGGTCCTTAGCTTTTTAGAGATGAGCTAAATTCACATGCCTAAACCTGTATTTCACAGAAACCCACTCCAAATTCTGCTGCTTTTCCCATAACACATATGGCTTTGTTTGGTAACTTTATGCCATCTATCATCTCTGAATACTTTTCTTTTGTAGTTGATTGATGAATGTAGGGTTGAAGTATTGATGCAAAGATGTCAGGTGTTTTTAATTATCACTATGTAATGTGTGAATTGTTTCTAACCAATTATTTTGTTGTTCTGACAAAGTCCTTAAGTTGTAAATGGAGACAAAAGCGCATGTATTAATTGTGGCATGCTAAACATGTTCATGTTAGACTTCTTTTTTTTTTTTTTTTTCAAGTCTACAGGCAATTTCTGTGGTAGTTCTACTATATCCAGTCTTGGATTCTTATTTGTTAGTTCTCAGTTTCTTTTGAATTCCTGGTGTCTCTTTGTTTGTGGTTCGTAATATTACAAACTACCAAACTATTAATAAAGTCTGTCTGAAGTCCTATAAGACTATAATAAATGGACATCAATGTTTCTGGACCTAGCATATCTACTTACACAGCCCACAATTTTTGTACCTTCATTTAAAATGCTGTCTAGATGATGGCTAAAACATATTCTGTCATCTGCCTACCCAGGTCCTTGGAACAGGTGTACTTGTTCACTTATAGTGCCCAACCCCTAATTATGGTTGAATTTAATGCAACCAGATTTATTTTGTTTCTAAAAGTACCTATGCAAACACTTTCATGTAAAAGTCCTAAACCGTCAGGATTTTGTTGCATACTTGGGAGTCATATAAATGTCCTGTAATAGTTCCTGTCTTTATCGCCTTTCCATTCTCTCTATGCAATCTCTTCTAACCTCTTCTGATCGATTATAGATTCATAAGAGGTTACAAGGCTATCAGCCCAAGAAACATTTAATTGTAGCTATGCTTAGCCCAAATGTAGCAAAATATTTGCTGACTTGTGTCAATATCTCAAGGAATTTTACAGTTATGATATAGGCTTGTATACTCAAAAATATCAAGGCTCCCCTGTCCAAAACAAAGGGTAAGGTTTTTGATTTCCCATCTATTGGTCAAAGTTACTTTTAAATAGGGTTAGAGATGAGCTTTGCTTTATATGGCTAGGAAGTCCATTCCACAGAAGGGGTAATCTTTGAGACACATACCTGTCCCTCCATCACGTTTTTTTGTGTCACCGATAAGGTTTATCTCCTGAGATCATGTTTTTCTTATACTGTTTGTTTTGCGGATGTGCAGCATATCTGTCAATGTGGGATCGGAGGACGTCTTGCAGGCTACGTATAGATCTCACAACAGTCTGTAGAAGACAGAGTACAGGGCAGTCTGTATAGGACTTCTTGACTCCCTTTATTCTTTTTATGATGAACCTCTGCTTTCCTTCAAGCTGTTGCAAGTGCCTGGTCAGGTACATGCTGAAGGGTGTATTGTACTCTATTTGTCTGATTAGAACCTAGTACAGCTGAACAGTGATCTCCTTGGACCTGGATACCATGTCCTTACTTATAAGTTGTGCAGTATAGAATGATTTTCTCACCACAGTAGACAACTGGTAGTCAAAGGTCAGGTTCGTGTCAATATACATTCTTAGATGCTTTACCACTGGATGTACTTTTAAGGTTGTATTATCAATCTGTTAGTTTCCAGGGATGGCCATCTTTCCAAAGGGTACTGCTTTGCATTTTTTTCGAGTTTTATTCCATGGCTCTGGTACCAGTTGTGTGCGTCAGGCCCTCTTGAAGGGTATGCATGTCTTTAGAGGATTCATTGACAATGCCTAGTTTGCAGTCATCTTTAAACTTGGTCAGTTAGAGGCCTTTGACCTTTGCCTTGATTTCAGAGAATCAGATGCCAAAAAACAGAGGCTCCAGCACTGATCGTACTTGGGTAGTGACTTGCCTGTTTATGGATGTGGATTCCCTGTCCTAACTTGTGTCATATTGGTGAGCCAGCTGACTATCCATCAGGTAACATGGGTTTATGCCTAATTTTGTAAATTTATCTATAATGCCTGAATGAAGTATTGGGTCATACACCATGGCCAGGTTGAGCTAGGCAATGTGCACTGTTTTGCCCTCATCCATAGCTTTAGTGACCTTCTTAGAGTCCACCTAGTTAAGTAGACATGACCTGCTTTTGACAAAAATTGAACTTGGTATGGTTCAGTGTCTGTAAGTTTCCTGTGTCCTTGTTTATCAGATCCATGGTAATTCTTCCATGGCATTGCATTTGAGACTAGTCAAACTTACGGATCTGTACTTCCCCTGGTCTGTGGAAGCCCCCCCCCCCTTGTGTAAAGAGAAAACCACTGTAGTCCTCCATTCACTTGTCACGAAACCTGCCTGGAGACTATACTTAAATAGAGATTGTAGTTGGACTTGACAGGTCATGTTTCATGCTATTCAGGAGGCTGAATGGAGAGATAAGTCAGTAAGCAAAGGAGAGTGGTATTGCTGAAATTAAATTCATCCTCCAGTCTTGGTGAGTACCTTCACGAGGTGGAGCCTGTTTTTTTCACAAAATCTCACCAGGATGACGCTGATATACAGACTGTATTTATATAGCTTATATCTTGGACAGAAGTAGGTCAAAAATTAAAAAAGATAGGTGGGTGCACAAGACCCAGGATAAAAAAGTGCCCAATCCTGGTAGGCGCACTGGTGCCAGGATGGAAAAAATGATTGAGTAGAATCTTCAAAATATGGAAACATTCCTACAGTGGAGCCAGGCCCAGAAGGAGGAGGATGCCCCCCATTGTAAAATGAAGTAACAGTCCACAAAAATCACAAAAACTGATAGGCCGGACAATAGTCATAAAGACGATAGAGTGGACTATTGAGGATAAAAAAGAAATTATGTACTGTTACTATTATGCACAAATCCCAGAATTTCTACACACAAGATATGCAAAAAGATTGAGAGAAGTTAGAGGAAAGAAAAATAGTTCCACACGAAAAACTGTCAGAAGCTTCAAATAAAAATTTATGCTCATTAACACAACAGATTTGTGAGAAACAGTATATAGATCAAGAAACTGATGTGTTTGGAAAAAGAAGCATCTGAGGAAGTGCAAAATTATAAACGGTAAAATCTAGAGATTTTTGAAAAGTATAAATAGATAAATGGACATGGGAAGGAAAGAGAGATTTGATATGCTGCAATATGTATACAAAGGCAAAAGCCAAATTAATATAAAGAAGGCAGCCCCAAAGATATTTTATGAGAAGTACAGGCAAAGGCATCCTGATATGGAAAATTTCACACTAAAAAAATATCACAAAGAGGGAATGTAGAAAAGAAGATTAGTAAAGTAGAAGTTAAAAAAAAGAAGTTGAAGTTATGGAGTGCCTGTGAAGTGAAGGATTTGTTGTTGAAGATCTAACAGATTACATCACAGCATGATAGAATGAGTCCCCAAAGTAAGGAGAAACAGGAAGATCGGGAGACATCTGAAGAAGAAATATAGACATGGGAAAGAAAGAGATTTAATATGGTGTGATATCGATGCAAAGGAGAAACCAAAACTAATCAATACAAAAAGAGCAGCACCAAAGATATTTGAAGAGAAATACAGGCAAAGGAATCTGGACATGGAAAACTTTACAGTACAAAAAATAAGAAGACAGAGGAAAAGTAGAAAAGAAAATTGGTAATGGAGAAGTTAACGAAATAGAAACTGAGGTTATGGAGTACCTGCAAAGTGAAGGTTTCAGTGTAGAAAATATAATTCAGAAAGCACCATAACAGGATAGAGCAATGGACCTCCAAATTAAGGGGAAACCAGTGGAACAGGAAGCAATTGGTCAGGTGCCATATGAAGATATTTTGGAGTCCTCCACAGTAAACCAGTTTAAATGTTCACTTGAAGCTGGACAGCAAGGGAAGGAACAGGAAAAAGTGTGGAAACTCCACAGTCAATGTTGAGGAGTGATAGGCCAGTGAATTCCCATATGACAGAGCAATGGATAGCGCAGGATGAAATTGAAGAGAGTGTGCCACAGGAAGATGCTATAAAACTTTCTGTAGAATGCCCACAGGAAATGGAAAACAAAAAAAATGTGCCCTTAGTTTATAAGAAAATGAGCTAAGAGGAGAGTTGCTTGATTTAATAGAGATAAATAGACTTAAGATCAATGAAAAAAATAGACTGCCAAGGGTCAATAAAACCCCAAAAGTCAGAAGTTTGATAAAACAAATGAATACAGTAATTAGGACTGTTCATAGAGATCCATGTAATATTAACAGAAGTAAACGGGATGTGTTATCATGCAGCTAAATTAATAACTGATAAAGTTCTACCACAAGAACACAATGTAGTGAGGGAAAGGATTGGGAGAAATCGAATACTGTCATGGAAGTATTGAATAGAGGAATCTGTAAAGCAATTAAGACAAGAAGTGTCACTGTTAGAAGAGTATAGAAGCGGGGACACATCAACAAAAATTCTTAGAAAGATAGACGTGATAACAGCAATGCGCATTATTAGAACAGATCAGGATCTATCATGCACTATTGCAAATAATCTAAAAAAATCTCAGCACAGGTGGAAATGTTTAGAAGATAACACAGATAAATATAAAGGAAAAGCATAAGCAATTTATTGATGACCCCCCCCCCCCCAAAAAAAAAAGTTCTATAGAGAATTGGAAAACAAGGCAAAAAGAATTGAAGGACCACCAAAAAAAGAAGAAATAGATACATTTTGGAGAAGTATTTATGAAAATCCTGTGGAACATAACAAATATGCTAAATGGATAGAAGAAGTAAAAGAAAGAATAAGAAGTTTAAAGGTACAGAATATGAAATGGGAAGAAGTAACAGCCAGAGAGACTGAAACAAAGTTAAGAAAAGCCTCTAATTGGAAAACCCCAGGCCCAAGTGCAGTACCTAACTTCTGGTTAAAAGTATTAACATCTTTGCACAAAGATTTAGCCATGAGTAAGAACTATTTATAATGCACACCCAGAACAGATACCAGCCTGGTAAACAGGAAAAACAATGCTCCTACTTGAGTGAACCTGCAAGCTACCCTAAAAATTACAGACCAGTAACTTGTTTCCGACATATAAACTATACACTGGAATTGATGCCGACAGAGTTTATAGTTATTTAGAAGAAAACTCCATTATGGCAACAGAACAAAAGGGAAATAAAAGAAAGTCATGTGGAACAAAGGATCATTTGTTGTTAAATAAAGTCATAGTAGAGAACTGTAAAAAGGGGAAGAATCTAAGTATGGCGTGGATTGACTACAAAAAAGCATTTGATAATATCCCATATTCATGGATAAAAAGTGTTTAAATAAGATACACCCTACACTGATCAACTTCATTACAGTGACAAATTATTATTCCAGGAATAAAAATTCAAAGGGGGGTATTCCAGGGTGACTCTGTCACCACTACTATTCTGTCTTGTCCTTAACCCATTAAGCTGTCTACAAACAGCTTAGGCCATGGCTATAATTTGGCTCCTAGAAAACAACAAAATGTAAAGACTTCTCATCTTCTGTTTCGCAATGATTTAAAACTGTATAGCTCATCAGATGAGAAACTGAAAGCACAACTGCCAGTTGACAAAACTTTTTCAGATGATGTAAGAATGTCATTTGGTCTTGATAAATGTGCAAAAGCAACCTTTAAAGCAGGAAAACTGCAGCACCCAGAAAGTTTGGAACAGGAATGTGATATAAAAAAAAAACTTGAGCAAGGGGATTGTATAAATATTTGGAAATTGATGAAGGATTAACAATAAAACCTGAACAAATGCAAATAAAACATAGTAAGGAATATGTTAGAAGACTTAAATTAACCCTGAAAACAGCATTGACATCTAGGAACAAAATCCAAGGTACAAGTCAATTTGCTCTTCCTGTCCTAACTTACAGTTTTGGAGTGATTGACTGGCCCCAAAATGTGTTGGATAGATTAGACAGGAAAACAAGAAGCATGCTTCACACTCACCAAATGATTTATAAAAATCAGTGCATACCAAGGTTATATATTCTCCGTTCTGAAGGAGGTATATGGGCCTCCTTGAAATTGATTGCATGTATAGATCTGCAATTGTGGGACTTCACACATATCTGTTGCCCTCACAACACCCAAATGTAGTGAAAGTTTTGAAACATGAGGAGAATAAATCTAAGAATACTTCCCTGCTTAGTCTAGCAGAAGCATATCGGCGTCGAGCAGGAATGGAAATCAAACCACACATAGATAAGAATCAGACAGCAACTGAATGTGCCAAAACACAAAAGAAAGAATATAAGGTGAGGGACCAAATGAGAAAGCAAGAAATGTGGAAAATGCTTAAATATAGTTGCAAGTATAGAAAACTTTTGGAAGAATCTCAGGTTGATCAGGATTGAAAGCTGGAATGGTTAAGGAGAGATTAATTCAAACCAAGAGATGAAAGGTTAATATTGGCGACCCAGGATAGTGGGGTTACGCACACATTGGTTTGCCAAGTCTATTGAACATGTGAGAGAAACAGACAAATGTAGGTTTTGTAAAACAGAATTGGAAACAGTTGCACATCTCGTTGGTTGTGACCTACTAATGGCAGAAGGACTGTATACTGAAAGGCATAATAATGTGGCAAGACTGATGCACTGGGGATTGTGCAAACATTATGGTATTAAAGTGTCTGAAATACACTGGAAACATGAGCCACAAAGCATCATAGAAAATGATGGTCTACATTACATGGGATCATCCATTACCAACAGTTCAAAAGATAGATGTGAGAAAACCAGATGTAGTGGTCCATGAAAAGAAGACAAAAGTAGGATTGATAATTGAAATCGCCACACCCAGTGACTACAGTGTCTTGTGTACAGAGAGGCACAAAGTCATAAAATACCAGGATTTGCAGGCAGAAACAAGAACAATGTAGAAGAAAGAAACCGAGGCAGTTCCAATAGTAGTAGGAGCAGCAGGTCTTATAAAAAAGAATCTACAGTCGTATTTAGATATGTTACAGATACGTGTATCTCCATACGAATTACAGGAGTCATTACTGGGTTCATTGCGGGTGCTGCAAAGAGCACTTCTGGCCGACATCAGTGATTGAAACAATGCTAATTTCATGAGCTTTAATCATACTTACTTAGGAATGGGGTTCATTCCCGTCATGGTGTTAAAAACCCAAAAGGCTTGGAGAAATTAAAAAAGAGGTATCTGGGGATATTACCAGGATCCACTGGAGCAATGTCCTGGCCTTTGAGAGAACAGTGAGAACCTACTCCCTAGTAATACTTGGTGGAGAAATGGTGGAGGGTATTTCCGTGGGGGGTGACTTGTGGTGCTCTTTGGCTTCCATATCGGATACTGTTCATTGTTGGTTCGACACATTTTTGGGTGTTTCCTTTAAAGTTTCAGACATATCTG
Source organism: Protopterus annectens (assembly GCF_019279795.1). Lineage (NCBI taxonomy): Eukaryota > Metazoa > Chordata > Ceratodontiformes > Protopteridae > Protopterus > Protopterus annectens. Next base: position 510,240,719 of record NC_056751.1, on the reverse strand, counting down.
AAGAAAGCCTTATGGCTGTCCTTAGCTTGGGAGACTGTTTTTATTTAAAATTTGGCTTTGATTGACTTGGTTAGTCTCCCTGAGTTGGTTGCTCAGATTGATTAGGGAATTTTTTACCTTTTTTACCTTTTACCCTTCCTGTTGTTGTACAGGATTTTCTTTCTTTTGTTGTACAACCTGTCACTTATCATAGGAGGTTACTAGGCTAATGGCCTTGGGGCCCTTACAAGCCTAGCCAATAGTTTATCCCCCAAAAGAAACCTCAGTGAGCACCTGTCGCCCCTGTCGTAAGGGACACGTGGAACCCCTGGGACAGATTTGTGGTTTCCCATCCACTCATCGAGGTTCCGCTTGAATTGGGTCAGCGAGGTGCTCTGTTTGACGTGTATGGGAAGTCTATTCCAGAGACTGGGCAACCTCTGGGAGACAAACTTGTCTCTCCAGCAGGTTTTGTTAATGTCACATATTAGGTACAGGCCTTTTGAGCAGATAGTTTGTTAGGAGTTAGACTTATGGATATGGTGCATCGCTAGTAGGGCAGGGTCCAAGATTGCCTTGTTTTGGTTTACACTTGAAGACGAACAGGAGGAGTAGTTAATTTATATGCTTTATTACATAGAAACACATCAAGATGGATAGCAGCAGTACAAAATATGAATGAACTGATTAACTGACAGACTACAGAGCCATGCATGCTTACATCTCGGCAGCTTACTACAAAATGGCAGGCTCGCATGTGCTCAGTATTTGTACACATGTGCAAGCCCATGGAAAGCTTCTTAAAGGTGTACATACATATTGAGCTACACATCCTGTTTATACTGGGATTTCTTCATGTACATCAGGGACTCCTATTCTACTCCTTGTGATTCCACAATGTACGATCTCGGCTCTGGACTTACATTTTTCACAACTCCTATCTGATCAAAACCTTTTGTTGTCTGCATCCTCTTCTCGGAATGGCTTGGCCGGTTTGTTGGTCTTACAATAATAGGACTTCTGGGATAAGCACTTGTTCAGCAGATGGGCTTTCACTGATCTGTTGATGTCATTCTATTCTTCTGTTGCAGTATTCCTGACTTAAGGGAGTTGCCTGCCAAGGTGATGACCCAACGTCGGCCAGTATACCAAAGTCTTTTAGTACCGGAGGTGCGCGGTTCATCTGGTGTTGGCTTACAGCAGACTTTGGCCATAAAAGAGATGTACATATGCACCACCCTCAGAACTTCTTTGCCGCCAGTCAGATCGTCAGTCCTGGATGTCATTCTGCTGTCAGAATTGCTATTCAGATAAGTGCCCTGTTGGGGAAACCTTTCTTTATCTTTGAAGTTCATGTCATCCAGAAAAGGGAAGTGTGACTCTTGATGACAGATTCCACACAGTCGTACTCTGCACCCTTTTTGCCTAGGCCCTCAGCATGATTACAGATCCTGTACTATTTGCCAATCCTTTGTCCCGAAGACTCTCCAGAGTTTGTTATCCTCCTTTGCGATATACCTTGAAAACCAATGTCTCAAGCTTCTTGCAAAAAGCATGATGGACGCTCATCTGGACCAGACGACTGAGATAATTAAACTGAAAGCCAAAAAACATAGGCCTGAATCTGAAGCTGCACATCTCGAGTCAGATGTCTCTCTCTCAAAGCCCATGAGAGCTCTGAAACACACGACGACGAAGATCCGGATCCACAGATCAAGCCTGCTTCACAGGCCGTCTTGGCTCTGGACATTTGCACGTCTTGAAAGGCTTCTCAGACATCTCCCTCTGATATCTAGGGGGACCAAGGCTTATATTGTCAGAGGGCCCTAGGGGGATTGCCCAGATTGTTAGGAAGGATGTTTAATTTGATATTGCAAAGTGCAAGCCTACATCTGGCCCCCCTTCTTTGCACTGCATAGGTACACCTGCAGAGAAGAAACCAAAAAATAAACCTCTCCTCCTGATCCACAAAAGGAATGGTTGAACTTTTCACAAGCTCTGTTCAATTCCTTTATGGCCCTTAGGCCTCAGTCATGTCACTCTGCTTTCCCTCTGCCCAGGCTTTCCTCCCTTAGGAAGAGACCTAGGTCCCATGTTACCTCTGATGAAGACTCCTCTTCTGAGGAGGAGGATGAGGAATTGGACTATTCCTCTCAAATTTCCTCCCCTTTGGGTTATGCCTTTCCTGAAGAGGACTCCAATGGGACAGATTCCCCCATGGAGGAGATTTCTTTCAGGCAGAGTATCTCCAGAATGCGGGACCACTTTATGCGGGACCCCACAGAGATGTCAGAGGTCGAGAAGCATTATTATGACCTCCTCCAAGTTCAGACCCCCAGTCCTTCAGCCATCCCTCCTGTAATCCCTGCATTTCTGGATGTCTTTGCATCCACTTCCACCCAGACTCTCAGCCTTCAGCTCCTAAAAAAAATGATAGGTACTACAAAGTACACAAGGACTTAGTTCCTTTATAAGGCACTTGCTGCAGATCCTTCAGTTATTTTTGTTTCCTCTGATAATGGCCTCCAGGTCCATTTCTTCCTCTTCCCTGTTGCCTTCAGATAAAGACAGCAGACAATTGGAGAGGCTGGGAAAGAAAATCTCTGCCTCTGCTACCCTGGCCTTCTGAGCTTTAAATTATCAGACACACATGACCAAGTATAACCTGGAACTCCTTTCCCAGGTCTCTAAATTGGTATCACATATGCCTGACTCTGCAAATAAGGCCCTGGCATCCTCTCTCCTTGCCACCTCCTGTCAGGTAGCCAGATATTCTATCAAGTGCACCGATGATGCAGTAGAATCCTCCTCTAGGGCTGCCGCTTCTTCTTCTTCTGTCCTTAGAAGATTTGCCTGGCTAAGGCTTCAGCTTCTACCTGAAGATGATATGGCAAAACTGATGGATGCCCCCCTGAATTATGCCACCCTGTGTGGGAAACCATCCACAGAGCTCTTCAAAACTCTGCAGGAAAAAAAAGCAAAGAGCTTAAGGATCTTGAACACTTTTTGGTATCCCCTGTGCCCAAATTTTACTGGAATTACCATGCGAACCAAACTTTTGTATGCAGGCAGTCCAGAGCACCTCAGTCTAGACTCCAAAAGAGGGCTAAGAAGACCCAACAGTTTCCCCCCCTCTTCTGCTTCTGTCCATCATATAACCAAGCAGCCCTTTCCTGATCGAATGGGCTCATCTTTGTGACACTTGCAACAACCTAATTCCCCTGTCCCAACACATTTCCTTCTCCCTTCCTTCCTGGGAACTCATCACTCAGGGCTCTTAGGTGTTAAGTATCATAAAAAGGGGGTACTTCATGGTTTGGCACAAAGTGCATATCTTCAGGGAAATCCCCCTACCACCAAAAGATCGGCTTCCTCTTTTCCCACCAGTTTTACTAGAACTCGTACAACAGGGCACCATAGAACCTGTTCCCCTTGGAGAAGAGGGAATGGACTTTTACTCCCATCTTTTCCTAGTTCCCAGGAAGGAAGGACGCTTGAGACCAATCCTGGATCTCTCCTACATCAACGATTTACTTATAGTCCCCTCTTTAAAAATATTAACCCTACAAAACACCGTTTCCTCTTGTCCTTCCTCAAGCATTTCTAGCTTCAATAGATATCAAGGACGCCTACCTCCATATCCCAATTCACCACAGATACAGGAGATTCCTATGTTTTTCTGTGGAATCCTCACACTGTCAGTTCTCGGCTTTGCCTTTTGGACTCTCTACAGCACTGAGAGTCTTCACAAAATGTCTAGCCCCAGTAGTAGCCTTTTGCAGGCTCCAAGGGGTCTTAATTTACCCATACCTGGATGACCTCTTAATCCAAGCCACTTCTCAAGCAGAATTGAACATATCCCTCCAAATGACAATTGCCATTCTCCAAAACCTGGGATTTACCATCAACTTCAACAAAATTATCCCGGAAAGCCCAAAATCTCATATTTCTGGGCTGCAGATTCCAAATCCTGAGCGTGATAGTGTCTCTCCCACCTTCCAAGGCTCAGGAGATCTCACTAATCTTTGCAGAGACACTCCACCTAAATTAGATTTCTGCCAGACATTTCCTCAGAATCTTGGGGTTAATGGCTTCCACCATCCCAGTGCTTCCTGTGGCATGGCTTTACATGAAGAAACTTCAGTGGTTCCTCAGATTGGTATGGTCTCAGTATGCTCCCCATCTAGAACACCGTATTATGCTCCAGCTCCATTGGTGGATCTCACAACTATCTCTAAACCCAGGTATTCCCATTCACCCTCTACCATCTACTTAGACCGTATTCATGGATGCCTCAGACATTGTCTGGTGGGGTGGCCTTAGACCTCCAAATGGCTCAAGGACAATGGTCCCCTTCCCAAATGAAAGAACACATAAATGTGAGATAAATTATGGTACTAATTTTAGGCGTCCAAACCTCCAAATCACTGATCAGACCATGGAGGATGCATATACACACCCACAACATGACCGCCTTGTGGTACATAAACAAGGAGGGGGAGGTACCAGATCTGTCTCTTATGAAGACTAGCCATGCAGATATGGGATCTAGTTTGTTATCTTGATGTATTTCTCCAAGCGGTGTGCATCCCCTTCAGCCAAAATACAGTGGCAGACACCCTAAGCAGATCCAGGATACAAGCCCACGAATGGATACTTCACAGGGGATGTGTTCTTAGACATTGTCCACCAGTGAGGTATTCCACAGATAGACTTGTTTTCCTCCCACATCAACAAGCAGCTTCTTCAGTTTTGTGCCAGAGAATACCATCCTCGGGCATGGAGAGTGGATGCACTTTTAGTACCATGGAAAAAGAAATTTCTATATGCATTCCTTCTCTTTCCACTCATCCCGAAACGAAAGTCCTGTTGAAAGTCCAACGGGAAAAGCCAGAAATCTTGCTGGTGACTCCCTATTGACCAAAACCGCATTAGTCCCCCCTTCTGTTTCACCTAGCCAAGGGCAGTCACCACAAGTTACCCCACTAGTTGACCTGTTAACACAGAACAAAGGCTCACTCCTACACCCACATCTGGAAACTCTCAGATTAACTCTGTAGGTGATAGAGCCCTAATACCCTTCAGACACCTTCACTTTGAGGACATGCTTCAAGTACTGCAGGAGGCCAGTAAACCTACTACTAGAAAATCTTACCTCTACAAATGGAAGAGATTCTCCATTTGGTGTCAGGCTAGGAACCAGGACTCATTGAAGGTGCTCCCACCTGTAGTTCTCTCCTATCTGTGTGAATTCCTTAATGCAGGACTAGCATACTTTTCAATTAAGGCTCATTTGGCAGCTGTTTCTGCTTGTTTACCACTAAGTCCTCCCTTAGCTTCCACATTTGAAGCTAAACAATTCCTCAAGGGTGGCCTTCATATCAGACCTCCCCCTCCCAGGAGACCAGTGGCTCCACCTTCGGACCTCAATTTTGTACTGGAGAAATTAACTCAAGTACCGTTTGAATCTGCTTCCTCTAGCTCACTCAGATACTGTACTTGTAAAACAATTCTCCTGATGGCCATTACCTCTGCCAGGCAGGTCTCAAAGTTACAAGCCCTTATGGCTTCTCCCCCTTCTTGTCTTTCCATTAAGACAGAGTGTCTCTGCAGACCAGTCCCTCATTCATGCCAAAGCTTGTTAGAGAATTGTCCCTAAACCAGGTAATTCACCTACCAACTTTCTTTCCCTCTCCCCAGAACAGTAGTGAGAGGATCTTGCACACACTGGATGTACACAGACACCTCATGTTCTACTTACATAAGACTAAACCCTTCAGGAAAACAGACCATTTATTTGTGTCTTTCCATCCCAGGGCTCTGGGATTGCCTTTATTTAAACAGACCATCTCAAACTGGCTCAGTCAAAGCTCACTCTTCCAGGGCAGTATCTGCTTCAGGGGCCTTCCTCAGGGGTTTGGATACTAACTCTGTCCTAGAAGCCACTACTTGGACTTCTGCCCACACCTTCAGCAAACACTGTAAGCTGGACTCTATCTGTAGCTCTAGGGCAGGGTTTGCCAAGGCCATTCTCCATGACTTCTATGAAAATTTCTCTGCCACTTCTTCCTTCCTTTCCTTATGAGTTTTTGTAATCTTCCTTAAGTCAGGAATACTGCAACAGAAGAATAGGAGAACATAGATTAGTTGTGTAAGAACTTACCATAATAATAGATGTCCTTTTCTCTATTGCAGTATTCCAACCCTCCCTCCTTTCCCCCCACTTCTTGCCTTTCTTGGATGCACAGATCCTCATTCCCTTAGACTGTCTCTTCGCCTGGGGCTTCAGGTTGGTGCACATGTACATCTCTTTTATGGCCGACATTTGCTGTTGGCCAGCATGAGATGAACTTGTGCCCCTTAGGTAGCAAGAGACTTTGGTATACTGGCCGACGTTGGGCTGTAGCCTTGGCAGGGAACTCCCATAAGTTAGGAATGCTGCAACTGAGAAGATGATGATGAAGGGAAGGACATGTATCGTTATGGTAAGTTCTTACACAACTAATCTTTCTTGACTCATGGAACCAGTAATTACTGCTAATTGATAACGTGGTTCTGGTTTGTCTCGACAGAAGTCTCTGTGCAGGTGAACCAAGATGTTTATCATGGGGAATATTTCTGAGATTCAGAGATTCAAGAAAACATCGCTATTGTCTCATTTTGACTTCTCTAGTAACTGTTTCACACTTTGAATTGCACGTTCTGCCAAACCATTTGACTGTGGATACTCAGGGCTACTTGTAACATATGAATAAAGTCCCACTCTTCAGCAAGTTGAACTGCTGGCTTGTAAACTGTGCACCATTATCAGAAATAACTTTGTGCGGACTACCATGGACTGCAAAATGGCACTTTATCTCAGTAATGACAGTACTGGATGCTAGATAAGGAAGAAGGTCTATTTCAAACTAATTTGAATAAAAGTCTAATAACACCAAGTAATGTTGACCATTCATTCGAAAATGTCTGTAGCTACTGTCGACATAGGTAGTTCAAGAATCTGGTTTAGCTGAAGTGGTTCTTTCTCTTGATGTGGCTTAGTACTATTACATGCAGAACAAGATGAAAGTACTCTGTCAATATCACTTGACATAGAAGGCCAAAATAGTAGACTTCTTGCCCTTCTTTTGGTAGAATCTGCTCCTGTGTGGCCATAGTGCAAAATAGTAATGTACTCCTGTTGCAAGGATTTTGGAACAATCACTTTTGGACATTTCATGATACCATTGTCAACCAAAATCTCATCTCTGTAAGGAAAATATGGTTGCAGGTCTGCTGGTAAGCAAGATTGCTTTGAAGGCCATCTTCGACTGGTAAAGTGGTTGAGCTTCTGAAGAACTGGATCTGAGGCTGTATGACTACTAAGCTGTTCAAGACGTGTGGAAGAAAAATTTCTCAGTTTCATGACTTCAAAATCAAGTTTCTTATTTTCATGCTGTTCAGCGATATTTCTGGACGATCTGGATAAAGTATCGGCAAGATAAAGAAGTTTGCCTTTTGTGTAGATAAGATTAGAGTTATAATTTTGCAATTTCAGTATCATGCGTTGCAAACTGGCAGGAGCTGTAGGCATAAGCTTTCTCAAAATAGTGACTAGAGGTTGGTGATCTGTTTCAGTCTGGGTAGGTCTACCATAAATGTAATCGTGGAACTTCGAATATGTAAACACAATTGCTAAGAGCTCTTTCTGTATCTGAGCATACTGCATTTTAGTTTGGGTTAGACTTCTGGACGTATAGCCTACTGGTCTACCCTCTTGAAGAATGACTGCACCTGGACCACATTTCAAAGCTTCACAAGAAAGAGTAACTAGTTTGTGAACATCATAGTATCTGAGAGTTGGTGGATTGACAATTCTCTGTTTCAGGACATCATATGCTCTCTGGTGTTGCTCTGACCATGACCAAGATACATATTTGTGTGTTAACACATTAAGCAGTGCTGAAAGTTGGCTTAAGTCTGGAATTAACTTGCCAAGATAGTTAACCATGCCAAGAAAACATTGTAGGGATTGAACATTGCCTGGAGCTGGCGTCTCAAGAATAGCAGTTTCCTTGGAAGGATCTGGACGTAACCCTAAACTGGTAAATAAATAACCAACATAACTAACTTCTTGTAGCCTGAATTTACACTTCTGAGGATTCAGCTTAAGATTCACTTCACGTACTCTTTCTAGAACTTTATTGAGGTTTCTGTTATGTTCGGCTTCACCATTACCTTCTGGTAGAATATCATCTACTGTAATAGCACGTGGTTACCCAGAAAAATTTGTTCCATTGCACACTGGAAGACTTCACTGGCAGAATTTATCCCAAATGGCATTCCTAAAAATCTGCACCTGCCAAAAGGAGTACTGAAAATAGTTAGCAATGAAGATTTTGGTCAAGCAAAATTTGCCAAAATGAACTCTCTATCCAAAACAGAAAAAACAGTGGCATTTGACATAAGAGCAGCAACTTCTTCAACTGTATGCGTTGGATCATGAGGTCTTTTCAGTGTTTTGTTCAGATCTCATGGATCGATACATATTTTGTCATCTGAGCTTTTCTTATGAGTTGTGACTATGGAAGATACCCATTCAGTAGGATCATCGTGGACAAATTACGTCTTGCTGCACCATTTTATCTAGCTAAGCCTTGACTGTTCTGCATAGCTACTGGAACTTTCCGGACTGGTCTGACAACTGGACTGACCTCTTGATGTAATTTCATGGAGTACACAACTGGGAGTTTGCCTAGTTTGTCTTCAAAAAGATCAGCATATGTAGAGAAAATAGACTGGGCGAAATTAAAGTTGTGGTCTTTTAAGCTGATATGGTGAACTTCCTTATTAAATGAAAGTAGTCCCATTTTTAAACTGTCTCTGAGGCCTAATAATGACTATACGTGCCTTTTGACCACAGAAAATTGCAAGGCATAGCTGTTTCCAACAGAGCAACATGAAAGCACTACTGGACCTTTAGTCTGAATTTCTTCATCACCACAATTTCTTCATCACCATAAGCAAAAAGCTTTGCACACTTTGTCAAATCAAGCTTCTTACCAGCACATACTTTAGCAAATGTTTCTGCTGACATAATATTGCACTTTGAACCTATATCAACTTTGAGGTCTGTGGGTCTTCCATTTATTTGAACAGTACAAAATACTTCATTCTTTTCCCATAAATCTACTGCATAGACTGTTTCATTAAGCACAGACACACCATCAACATAAAAAGTAGGGTCACAGCTTTTTAATCGATCAATTTGTATCTTTGAATTTTCTCTTGTAATAAATGAATGAGCCTCATTTGATTTACAAAGTCTTTGGAAACCATTCCACTTTTTCATCTGTGGCATTGTTGACCAAAAGCTAAGCACTTTTCTCTTTTAGATACAGGATTTCCACCACAGTTATGACAGTTGACTGTGAGGGAAGGTGAGGGCACATGCTTTGAGTTTGCTGACTCACCCTTGTGCTTCACTGAGACTGTGCGCACTCTGGAATTTGCTAATAACGTACGGGATTTACCAGTGACTATTGCAGGGCTCACAGTTGCTGACATGTGCTTGGACCTGTTTCTTTTAACCACGTACTGAGTACTATCAGCATTAGCTCTGGGAGATACTGGACTCAAGCTCAGTACCAAGAAAATGTATAGTTATCCTCTTTGGGGAAAAAACATGTACCTGTGAATTTCCGGATAGGTGGCAGTGCACTAAACACCAAAAGTGTGATAAGAGACTTAGGGACACAGGTAGACAGTGGTCTCAACTTCGATAACCACATCGCCACAACAGTCAGGAAATCCTTCTATGTGGCACACCTGATCACTAAGGGCTTTTCATCCAGAAAAAAGGAGGTCATTGTCCCACTGTACTCATCCCTCATTAGGCCCATTATAGAATGCAGTGCCCTGTTTGGTATGTACCTCTCAAGACATATGCAGCAACTGGAAAGGCCGCAGAAATACCTCACTAAAAGAATCACAGGCCTAAAGCAGCTGCACTATGCTGGCAGTCTAAAAGAACTCCAACTGCACTCTGCCGCATATTGTCTACTCAGAGGCCATCTCTGCTTAACATACAAGGCCATGTCAAACCCAGAGCTGTTGGACATGCTACATTTAAAGAAATCCCAATCCCTCAGAGACACACACTCCAGGGATCTAAACGTTGTCATCACAATGAACAAAACATGCTGTAGGGATAGGTTCCTGACCCAGAGACTCCCCACACTCTGGAATAGACTGCCCATACTTGTCAAGCAGAGCGCCTCTTTGGCAGTCTTCAAAAGGAACCATGATGATTGGATGGGAGATAGGAGATTCACTCTGGGGATCACGTCAGTCGCCCTGCTAGACAGGGGTCCAGGGAAGTAAATACTGTGGGAAGAAATAGCCAGGGAATTGTTATGGCTAGGTTTGTATAGGCCCTAGGGGCCGATAGCCTAGTACCAACCTATGCAACATGCATTTCACATTTGTAAGCATATTTGTGTGCTTTTGTGTGAGCTTATGTATTTGACAAATCTCAATGAACTTATTCAAAGTTAAATCACTGTCACAAAGCAAAATCCTTTTCACAGCATCATCTTTAATACCACACACAAGTCTGCCTTTTATCAACTCATCCGTTACATCTCCAAATCTACATGTTTTAGCTCCATGCCTCTCAACCTGTTAGAGTAAAAAATCTGGACAAGGGCACGAGTAATGGGGGGACAAAGGCCTAAAAATCAAGACACTTTTTAAATATTGCTCTTACAAGCTTAGAAAGTTGATAGAATGACAGGGTTATGCACCAGCATGGATTTTCTTAAGGATGTGAAGTCTGAAACTAAATTGTGTGCCATTAATTTCTGACTTCAGTCCTCAATAATTTGCCACTGATTTACCAGAAAACCACAATTTTATGAGAAACAGACCAAAAGTATGAGGCAAAAATCTGGATATTCTGTGAAAATCTGTGCAGTTGAGAGGTATGTTTAGCTCTGTTTCTCAAATCAGTTATATATGCTGAAAAAGTTTACCCAGGCTTTTGATCTCTTGTGTAAAATACATGCTTTTCCATTGTAATATTCGTTTGGGGGTTACACATTTCTCTAAATTTACATTTAGGGTCTTCCCTTGACTTAGATGCCTGGCTCAAAATAACAAACGACAACTGGGTACAAAGTATCATTTCCAGAGGATATTTCATTCTTTTCACCACACCCCCTCCACTGACAAGAAAAATCCCGGATGTTCCACACAGTTACAGGGAACAGGCAACAATAGAGGACCGATCTTTGCTAACAGAGTCATCAGGCCAGTCCCAGTAGACCAGATAGGATTCGGAACTTACTCAAGATTCTTTTTAGTTCCAAAAAAGGCAGGGGACTGGAGACCTATTTTGGACCTCAGCAGACTAAACAGATCTGTCAAGAAAGAGAAGTTCCGGATGGTCATGCTTCAGTCGATACTTCCCTTTTTAGGGAAAGACAATTGGATGTGCTCAATAGATCTTCAGGATGTGTGCTACCACATAAAAATGGCCAGACCATCCAGGGATCATTTGTGCTTCCGGCTGGGAGCCGATCATTAAGGTTTTGAGCCCTGCCCTTTGGTCTCACTACAGCCCCCAAAGTGTTCACCAAATGTATAGCAATGGTCACGGCTCACCTAAGACGTTTAGGATTCCAGGTGTTTCCATACCTAGACGATTGGCTTCTCACCGTCACCACCAGGCATGAACTCATACAAGCCAGGAACAGCACTCTTTCACTCTGCAGTCATCTGGGTATTACAATAAACTCAGGAAAATCTGCCTTGTTGCCATCACAACATACCGTTTTTATTGGAGCAGAATTGGACACCACCACCACCACTTCAAAACTTCCAGGAGAAAGAGTCTTTATACTCCGTCAGCAGGTCTACAATATCATATCCAAAAACAAGGCTCCAGCATCAGAAGTACTAAAATTGTTAGGCATCCGCACTATTAGCCATACCGTTCGGTCGGATGCACATGCGGATTTTGCAATGGCTGTTGTTCACTCAAAGGTCTTACCAAGAGCTCCTAATGTCTCATCTTCTAATGATTACAAACACATGCAAAAAGGATCTTCAGTGGTGGTTGACCTCTCCATGTTACTATAGGCCGTCCTTTTGTTCTACCCCCACCAGTGACCACAGATGCTTCCCTGATAAGGTGGGGGGGGGGGCATTTTCAGGAAAACATCCCAAGGCATGTGGATCGATCAGGAGACACATCTGGATATCAATGTCTTAGAGGTGAGAGCAGTACTTTTAGTGTTGCAGTACTTCCAGGACTCTCTTCCTCTGGGTACAATTGCGATTCAGACAGACAACATGTCAGTGGTCTGGTACTTAAAGAAACAAGGAGGAACCAGGTCCAACCCCCTCTGTCGCGAGGCCCTAAGAGTATGGCAGTGGGCTACATCCACCCAGCATTTTTCTGTTAGCAACTTACATCCTGGGGAAATCCAGTGTGATAGCAGACAAGCTGAGCAGAGCAATTTTGTTGCCTCAGAAGTGGTCCCTCAAGAAAGAAATATCGGACAGGATATTCTGCAGGTGGGGCCAACCTTGCTTCAACCTTTTCGCCAACCACATGAACACGAAATGCAGAAGCTACTTTGCCCTAATTCCCCCTCCAGGAGAAGCCCCAGGGGATGCACTCGTACATGATTGACCTCTGGGTCTCCTCTCTGCATTCCCACCAATTCCATTGATACCCAAAGTACTACAGAAAGCAAAAGCCCTGGAAAGGACTATCATTCCAATAGCCCCTCATTGGCCTCATCAGATTTGGTTCCACTTCCTTCAACTTCATCAGTTGGAGGACCCCTGGATTCTGGACCCAGTTCCAGATCTTCTGACGCACTTGGGGGAACTCCATCCCTCTATTCAGTCCCTATAGCTGACAGCTTGGCTGCTCCAATTTCCATCATAGCCAGGTTCCATAACCTTTCTAATGAGACGCAGCAAATTCTAATATCCTCTCATAAATCCTCTACAAGGAAGCTATACCTTAGCAAATGGAATAAAATTTTCTATATGGGCCTTTCAAAACAACATTGATCCTTACCTAGCCCCTATGGCCTCTATGCTAGAGTTCTTGACCATGAGATTCAACAAAGGAGCTGCGGCAGCAACAGTTCGGGTTCAGCTTGCTGCTATCTCTAATTTTCACCTTGGATTTGAAGGATTGAACATAATGTCACACAAACTATCCAAAGCCTTTCTCAAAGGGACCTTTCACCTAAGACCACCTGTGAAATCTCCGTATACCCCATGGAATCTAAATGTTATGCTTTCTCACATTATTCTCCCTTCATTCAAACCAGCTTCCTCATGTGATTTGAAATATTTGTCATGGAAGACTATATTTTTAGTAGCTATAATTGCTGCCTGCAGAGTGTCAGAGCTTCAATTCTTGTCCATTAAGCCTCCTTATTTGATTTTCCATGCTGACAGAGTCTCACTACGAACTAATCTCTCCTTTTTGCCTCAAGTCTGTACTGAATCTAACCTTAACTAAATAATTGATTTGCCAGTATTCTTTCCCAATCACTCCAACAACTTAGAATATATGCTGCACGAGCTTGATGTTCGTAGACAGCTCACATTTTACTTGGATAGGACAAAAGAGTTTAGGAAATCAGAACAGCTTTTCGTTTCCTTTTCAGATTCCAGAAAAGATAAGTCAGTGGCCAAAACAACTCTGTCTTAAGTGGTTACCTGATTGTAGCACATTTGTTTATTCAGCTGCTAATATGCCCTTACAACAAAAAATTAAGGCGCATTCTACCAGAGCAGTGTCTGCATCCTCTGCTTTTTCTGCTAGACTTCCTATAGATAACATTTGTGCAGCAGCCACGTGGTCAAGACCTCATAACTTTATCACTCATTACAAAGTTGATAGGGCTTCCTTTGGGTCTACTATCCTGAAAAACATATTCCCGTGAGCAACCCGAGATAGATGGTGCTTGGGACGCTACCCATCTGTAAGAATGAATGGCGAGATAGTACAACTTCACATAAAGAAGTTAAGTACTTACCATAATGTTCCATGTGAGTTGTTCATCTCACCTTCGTTCTTACTTCCCACCCTCCTTACCCCCTCCAGGATTTTTCGAAGACTGAGATGCTGGATTCTTCCTGCTTGTTCAACCCTTCCATAGCTTTTTCTTAGAGTGATAGAATGACATGTGGTATTATTATATGCAGCAAACAAGATCTGAGGTAACTCTAGGTGCACCATGGGATAGGGACTTGGCCTCGAGCTTTGTAGTAGGCTGACTCGGAGCCGAGGATCGGACCGGAACCTCATCTGTAAGAATGAAGGCGAGAAGAACAACTCACATGGAACATTATGGTAAGTACATAACTACTTTTCTTTCTTCCAAATGAAGATGAGTCTTCTTTTAATTAAATCATAGCCAGGATGAACAATGTATTTTTATGGGAACTGAGGAGATACTATGGTATGTTAAAAATGGATGTTCCTCATTCCTCACCCGCCCCTCCTGTACTGACAGCCCTGGAGGGATGTGTTCAATGTTGCCTGTAATCATCCTGGTACCTAGCCATCAGTCACTAAAAAGTAGATAAGATGTATAAAGTACCTTGGATTAATTTTCTTTTTCTGTTGACTTAGATCAGACCCTGCATCTCCTACTTGAAATAGATTAGTATTGAACACCAGTGCTTTACCTGGAAACAAGGAAGGCAGTATGTTTGATTGTCTGTGTAAGAGAATGTTTTCCTCTTCCACTGTGACTCGTAGAATCCTATTATTAAGCCTATATGTGGATGGCGCTATGTTTTCTTATGTGAATAGTCTGAGGGAATTTGCTACTTCATTTCCTACAGAAGAGAGCTCTTTTTTTAAATCGAACTGTTTCTGCCTTGTCCCAGATTTCCAAACATGCCTTAAGTGTGTGTATGATTGCGCAGATACTTTGCCTAGGGCCACTGCTACTGATACAGTGTTGAGAAGATATGATTTGGTATGTAACCACAAGTTTGTTGAAGTAAAGTCTGAAAGTAGATTCTGCTTTAGATAAGGACATATTGTTAGAGTCGTGTGCTACTCGGATTCTCAAACAGCATGATGAAAGATGAAAACTGATTCATGAAGTTTCTAAGATTTTTCTTTACCCTATTACGAATCTTATAGGTCTCCCTCATTCACAGAAGAAGTCAAGCTGACAAAGTCATTTTTTCCTGGCAAACAAAGTGCTAAAAAGAAATGTCCAGAAAGAAATAACAAGAAACAGTGATCAGGTCAATAAAGGAGACAGACTAATAGTACAGAATGACTATTTTAGCACTGTTTCCCCCTTTCCCCTTCTTCCATCCAGTATCTCTACAAATCTGTCCCAAAAACTGGTTCTCAGCATCCCCCTTTGGAAGAAGATTGTCTCAGACTATTGGGAGTTAAAAGTGGTTTTGTGGGGTTACAGAGTGAACTAGATACAAAAACTCTCCTTTCAGGGGAATTCCTCCCCAACGTCTGAACCAAACAAAATATTTTCCTCTGGTTCATCTGAAATTAAACAGCTAAGGACTCATAGAACCAGTGCCTGTAAATCAGGGGGTATAGGCTTCTATTCCAGAATTTTTCTGGTACCAAAGGAGGAGACATTTTGGAAATCATTACTAGGTATTTTTCATTTCCAATTCTGTATGTGAAAGTACAAAAATTCAAAATGTTGATATTACAGAGCTTGTTAGCCTCATATCTCTCAACCTGGAAACATCAAAAATCTGGACAAGACCCATGAAATATAGGTACAAATGTGTATGCTGATTAACATAAAATTTACATACATAATTGTGACCCCGCCCATTCTGATGGAATTGTGGGATACCAACTTTCAAATGCAAACTGAAGAACAGATGACCAAAATATGGCACCAGAGTCCCCCTGCAGCCATTCCAATGTTCCATTACCTGGCTGCTTCGCCCCATTTACCATAAACACTTATGTGCATACTGCTTTACTTCTACAATGATTATTTGGATTTTATTTTTACATTTTATAGCACAATGCACAAACACTAATAGACATTTACTAAACAAAGCAATACTGTCTCACAATGAAAACAGACTCAGCATTAAAACTTTTCTGCCCTTGAAACTCACATTCATTGAAACCCACACTACAGCCAGAGAAAATGCATCTGGCCAGTAGTGGATAAAGATTACCTTTGGGATGTTTTCACATCATAGGCCCTTTGCACACACAACAAGAAAAACATACATGTGTTCTTTGTACACCTTCCTGACTTATTAAATTATATTCCTTGTATAATACAGCACACTTGTTAGACTTAGAGCACATTTTAAAATTGTTTGAACATTTTTCCATTTAGGTAATGAAACAAAATGCATGAACCAATAATGACAAAACTGCCCAATTCAGAACATTTCAATCATAAAAGTCTACTCACACACACACACACACACACTATATGCATATGTATATATATACATATATGTATATATGTATATATGTATATATATATATATATATATATATATATATATATATATAAAATGACAGTACTGTAAACCATGGGCATCTTGCACAGCTTCTCAAACTTATTTTCAATTTAAATTTTTTGCTGGACTTACTCTGATTTGTGTTATCAGACCAACTCAATAGCTGTAAATGCACAACAAAATAAAGTAGGCGAATTGCATGTTTTAAGACTTGAAATTTTAGTCCCATGTACTGACAGACTCTCTCCTACATTCATCCTGATGCATCAGAACTATCATTGTAATCCAGGTGCTGTTAACTGGCCACTCTTGCTTGTCCCCTGTCTGCAGTGGAAAAATGTGTTTGATCTTGAATGCTGGAAAATGTACTGTACTTGTTTAAAAATATTTTTCTTATAGTTATGTTCTGTGCTGCATTATGATTTTCTGTTCCTGAATTTGGGTTAATGATATTTTTTGCTCTTTCCACTGAGGCCAAATGACCTTGTGCATGACATTTTCTCACTTCTGTTGTATCTGTAGCTACACCCTTGACTTGTTATACCCACCCCTTTATAAGTACAACACAGTATAGTATTAGCAATGTAACTATATATTGTGGGAGTAGAACCCACAGCCTTCTGCATCAAAAACAAGTATTTAACCTGTTATGCTATTAACACTGCAAGCAGACTCCAGCATAAGCAACACTAAACTTCTCTTCCCCTGAAGCTCTCAGCTCCTTGTAAAATCCACTCGACACTCAACTGTATGCCTCAGCTTTGCAGCACAATAAATCTGGAAAAAAACAATTTATTTGCGGGGGGAGGGGACAAAAGCCCCAAAACCAGGGACACATTTTAAACATTGCTTGTATAATTTTGGAAAGTTGCTAAAATAAAACGTTACCCCCATCATTTCACTGCCAAGTCTTGAACCCAGGACCCTGTGCACTGCAGTCAGAGCAACATACCACTATGCCAAATCAGCAGTTTCCTGAACTTAAATGGCTATAATTTAGTGAATTCAGTTCTCACTTCTCACCATAGCTTCAACCTCTTAGCATAAAAACACTGAACAAAGCCAATAATGGGAGAACACAGAATTCAGTTCTCACTTCTCACCATATCTCTCAACCTCTTGGCACAAAAAGTCTGGACAAAGCCAATAGTGGGGGAGTACAGCCCCAAAAATAGGAACACATTTCAAAATACTGATCTTATAAACGTAGAAAATTGCTGGAATAAAATGTTTTGTGTTACCATTTATTTTCTGAAAAATATGAAGTCTCTAAATGCCTGTCAATATTGAGTGAATTCAGCCCTTCAGTGACTTGCCACTAAATCCAGAAAACCACAGCTTTTATGAGGAACAGAACATAAATCTGGAGACTTTTCACAAAGGGTGGTGGGTAGGGACTTTAGGCTCATGTTACCTGTACCCAAGGTGCAAGGTTTGAGCCTGAGTGTTTCCTCTAGCCACCAGGTATAGTCACCTGGGGGGCATTTCACACACACACACACACACACACACACACACACACACACACACACACACACACACACACGACTAACCTTCATATCCTCAGTGGCAGTCGGATCCATTCCTCCGTCAGTGGCTGCAGTCCAGCCTTGCCTTGCATAGAAAATAGCCTATGTCCTCAGTGCACATTTCTAAACAGCAGCTCTCCTGCATAGCCTCAGTGCAAAACTCTACAACATAAATCCTCTTCCATACAAAGCCGAAAATGGCCGCTCCATTCCAGGCCGGAAATGCATGCACATTGAGCTGAGCTCAATTCCGACAGGCTGATGGAGCTGACGTCATTGTTCATGTGATGACGTCAGCTCAAAAAGCCGGGAAGTACAAACTTTAAAATATAGAGAAGGGAAATTCAGAAATTAAGGGGTGCCACTCTGGAATCGTGGCATCCAATGATTTGGACCCCAAAACTCAGTAAAAACAAAGTAATTCGGGTATGGTTGGGAGGTATGGTTAGCCTCATTCCTCCCATGAATTCCACAGTACTGCTAGACTTAAACAGAATGCTTTTGAACACTTTTCCATAGCCAACGACTTCAGGAAATGTCTAAGGTTCTGTGTTTCTGGGTCACATTATCAGTTCTCTGCTTTACCTTTTGTATTATTCATGAACCCCAAGATCCTGAGAAATTGTCTTGCAGAAGTCTGATACAGTAGAGAGTTTGATTATCTGACCATCGATTATCAGAAACGTCAATTATCCGAATGCAGCCTTCCAAAGTTTTTGGTTAGGAAAAATCATAATGTCTGAATGTATAAAAATTGTACATATTCACTTGTAGATGTAGTTCGAGCTTGTAGCCCATTCACGTGTGAAAATATTCTTTATTGTCCATTGGAATCACTGAATGGTTGAAAAACATGCAGAAAAAACCAAGATTTTTGCAGTTTTTTTATCCAGTTCAGTGATGTTAGATTATCCGAACTACCCTCGGTCCCAGTTAGTTCAGATAATCGACTCTCTACTGTTTTGATTAGATGTTCAGGAAAGATTCCTGCAAAAAATCCACCTTCTCTTGTATCAGAAAGACCTTTTGAAGAAGAGTATGTAGAAGGCAATTGAGAAACGCAGTTCAGTGAGATTGAGTCAACGAGGTTTTTGCAGTATTTATTTAGATGCCCAGATTGGTTAGAAGGGACTGTTGACATCTAGTTAGACTCTGCAGAGATAAGTAACTCATCTAAGTAAGGAAAAATGTGAATGTTTAGTCAGCTGTGACTGAAGCTAGGCACCCTTAGAGCTGTAGATGTCCTTCCATACCACTTTTGCAGTATTCTTTACAATAGGGATCCCCTGCCAAGGGTAGCCTGATGTCCGGCCAGTATACAAAAGCCTTTAGGTTGTAATAGGTATGATATTGCTATGCTTCTCGTGCATGGCATAGGGCATAAAGGTGACATCTGGACATGCCATCTTCAGCATTTCTTTGCCGCTAGTCCAAATGCCATCTTCGATCTTCTGTCTAAACGCTCGTTCATCTGATGGTTACCTAACCACCTTCAGATAAGTACCCATTGAGGTTTTTTGGATTTCTTAGCTTTGCTTTGCCTTGTTCTAGTTGGTTTCATATCATCCAGGAAGGGGAAATGCCAGTGTAGGAGATAGATTGTAGAGAAAGACCATCACATTTTTGTTTAAGCACTTCCCACAACCATACTTCTTATGAGATATTTCATCTCTAAGACATTACATAGTCTGCTTCCAACTCTAGTGGTTTACTTAGAGAACCAATGACTTAAACTGCTGGCTTAAAGACAGTATGGAAGGATCTTCCTGGCCTGAGGGTCAGCCATCTACAAAGAAAAAGACCAAGAAAGCTCAGTCAGATTCTTTGGCTGTACCACCTACACCATATATCTCTTAAGGCTGGTGAAAGCCCAGAGAATCAGCCAGTTTCCTTCTCAGATTCCTCTGCCAAGACCGCTTTGGAGGCCATCATGGATCCGACTCCACACACATCCATGGAGGCCTTGCAGATATCCTCTTCGGAATGTACAAGGGGGAACCGCAGCTGACAATTACTGAAGGGCCTGGGGTTGCTCCTCAGGTATTAGTGAGGGAAGAAGTTCTGACTACAAAGAGTGTCGTCAGGGGTCAGAGGCTCCTAAATTGTTTAAGGCTGATGTTCCACCTAAAAAAAAATAGAAAATGAAACACATTTTGCCTGTTTCGAAAGATACTCAGAGTGAATGGCAAAACTTCACTCAGGATCTGTTTAATGCCCTTATGGCTCTTAAGCCTCCATAGGGGGTTTTACCCCTCTTAAGAGGCCCAAGGAGCAGGATTCCTCTGATGATTGATTAATCTGAAGAGTCCCTGACTTATTCCTCTCAGATTGCTTTCTCCACTTGATTATGGTTCTGAGGAAGAAGAGTGCATTAGTCCTGACTGTCCTTTTGAGGAGATTTCATTTGGTGACACTATTTCCAAAGTGATGAAATTTTTCAAATGGGATTGTTCTCAGGTGTGTGATGTTCAGAAGAGGTACTGTGAACTTCTACAGATGGGAGTGATCTAGGCCCTCTGCTGTTCCCCCTGTTCTTGCTGCCTTGCTGAATGCTTTCCACTGCTTCTCAGGCTCCTGATTCCAAACCCCCTGCTCCTAAAAAAAAAAAAAAAAAACCTAGTAGGTTTTATAAAGTGCCTAATGACTGCAAGTTTCTTTATAATTGTCCCTCTACTGACCCTTCTGCAGTGTCAGTTGCTTCTGATAAGCCCTTCAGGTTAACTTTTACTAAGTTGCTTCCATCTTATAAGGATAGCAAAACCAGGGAGAGGTTAGGTTAGAAGGTTTATCAGACCCATGTGACCAGATATGTTTTGGCTCTTCTCTGTGAAGCCTGTCAGGCTGCTTCAGATCTCCCTAATTCTGAGGGGAAGGCCTCTGCTCTTACCTCACTAGAGATTTTCTCACAAGTAGCTCGCCATTCAATTAAATGTAGCTGATGCTTCTTCCTAGGGCTGCTGCTTTTGGGTCTGTTTTGAGGAGGTATTCCTGACTCAGACTTTAGCCTTTGCCTGAAGATATCAGCGCTAAATTGATGGACGCTCCTCTGGATAATAAGCATTAGTTCAGTGCTGCTGCTGCAGAGTTGTAATTCCCTGCAGGAAAAGGATAAGGTCTTACATGAGTTGAAGCTGATTTTTGTTTCCCCTGTTCCCAAGTTTCAGAGGAATTATCCTATCATGCCAGCCTTTGTCCGTAGACAGTCACGCCCTCTCACCAAAGGCAAAAAGGGTGATAGAAGGGCTCCCCTGCTAAGGCTGTGCAAACTCCTACTCAGAAGCCTCCTTTTCTTGACACCAGGTGATGTCTGGCTATTCTTGCCCTGTTCTCATTCACATTCCTCTTTCTCTACATAGGTTCTTAGGTAGGTGCTAGGCTATTGGCCCTGGGGCCTATATAAGCCTAGCCAAAAAGCTTCCCTGGCTTTCACCACCCAAGAAAATTTATTTTCCTGTGCCCATGTTAAGCAGTGCCACAGAAGTGATCCCCGGGGTGAATTTTGTATTTCCCATCCAGTTGTCAAGATTTTTCTTAGAGGGACAATGAACAGCTTTGTTTAATATGAATGGGTAGTTTGTTCCAGAGTATGGGAAGTCTCTGGGACAGGAATCTTATCCCTCCAGCATGTTCTGTTTATTGTGGTGACAAGGTTTAGGTCCCTGGAGCATGTGGTTCGGAGAGATTGGGATTTCTTTAAATGTAGCATGTCCAACAGCTCTGGGTTTGACATAGCTTTGTATGTTAAGCAGAGGTTGCCTCTGAGTAGGCGATATCCGACGGAATAGAGCTGGAGTTTTTTTTAGATGGTCTGTGTAGGGCATCTCTTTGAGGCCAGTAATCCTCTTAGTGAGGTATTTCTGTGGCCTTTCCAATTGTAGATGTCTTGTGAGATACATGCCAAATGGGGCATTGTACTCTATAGTGGGTCTGATGAGGGATGAGTAAAGAGGAACAATGACCTTCTTTCTAGTGGAGAACCGTTTTGTGATGAGGAGTGCACGTAGAAGGATTTCCTGACTACTGTGGCGATGTGGTTATCAAAGGAGAGACTATTGTCCACCTGTGTCCCAAGGTCTCTTCTCACACTTTCAGTGTTTAGTGAGCTACCGCCTCTGTGGTAGTTCATGAGTACCGAGTTTTTCCCAAAGAGGATGACATGCACTTCTTGGCATTGAGCTTGAGACCATGACTTTGACACCAAGCATCTGTCTTTGTGAGGCCCTTTTGTAGAATGTCTACATCATTAGGTGATTCTGTTATGGCTCCCAGTTTGCAGTCATCTGCAAACTTTGTTAGCCAAAGACCTTCTGTGTTGGCCTGTACTTCAGAGAAGTAGATGCCGAACAGGAGAGGACCCAGGACTGAACCCTGTGCTACTCCACTAGTCACTGGTCTGTAGTCAGACTTGGAGTTGTCTACTTTTACTTTGTGGGTTCTCAGTGAGCCAGTTGGCCACCCATCTTGTGACATAGGGATTTATGCCCAGTTTAGTGTGTTTATCTATAATTCCAGAGTGGGTGATGGTATCGAAAGCCTTGGCGAGGTCTAGATAGGCTGTGTGCACTGCCTTGCCCTTGTCTACGGCTCTAGCGACAGCTTCAAAGAGGTCAGTCAGGTTTAGTAGACATGATCTACCTTTTACAAACCCAAACTGAGTGGGGTCCAGGGTTGGGAGGTTACCTATGTATTTGTTTATAAGCTCCAAGATGATATGTTCCGTGGCCTTGCAGACCAGGCTCGTCAGGCTAATGGGGTGATGCATCATTCAGTAGGCACATAGCCTGAGGTGAAGCTATGATTGAACATGGTACTTAGGTGGGGTGCCAGTTCGTTCTGTAGTTCATGCAGTATGCAGCCTGGGATGTTGTCTGGTCCCATGGATGCTGTGGAGAGTGCGGTCTTTACTTGTTCATCCATGATTACAGGGGCTTTGCATTCTTCCTGTATTAAGATGGGCCCTTTAGAGAGTGAGACGGGGTAAAGTTATCACTGAACCTATGTGCCAGGATGTTGGCAATATCGGTTGGTTCTTTATATTTAGTGCCATTGTGCTGTAGCTCAGAGCAGATCTCAGTGTTGCCATTGAGATTCTTAACATAGCTGTAGAATGCTTTGTGGTTGTCTTTGGAGTCAGTGGCGATTTTATTTTCATAACTGGCTTTGGAGGATTTTATGAGGGATCTCAGCTTCTTGCTTAGGCTGACCAGAGAGTTCCTCCAATCTTAGGAGTTTACTCTTTTTTGCAACAGCTTCTTCCTTCTGTTGTAGAGTTTGTTTCTGGCAGGGGACCACCAGATTGGCTTCCTTTTTTTGGAGGATAGCATCTTGGTTCTGTTGGGGATGGCACGATCCATGCACTCGTGTATGTGCTTATACAGTGCATTTGTGTAAGATTCAGCAGTCGTACCTCTATTTTCCATCTGCATGGGTGTTATGAAGTTTGCCACTTCTGTCTTAAGAAGCAAGAAGTTGGCTTTGGAGTCATTTTTGACAGTTTCCTTAATGGGAGGTGGGGGTGGGATATGGATGTCTAGGGTGATTAGCTTGTGGTTGAATCTGACCAGCGAGGAGTTGACCTCTGTCATGAACACCGGTTACCCATATTGTTAATGGCCAGGTCCAGGATTTTGCTGCTCCTGATGGTTGATTGGACAAGCTGATCTAAGGCGTTAGAATTTATGAATTCCAGAAAAGGTTGAGCGAATGAGTTGGTACATGAGTAGATGTTCTTCGTGCATACAGCTGCAGTAATCACAGATGGGTTTTCAGCCGTCAGGTGGTCCCTCGGTCGGCCGAATTCCAAAGTCTTGGTCCGGCGTTGGTTGTCGTCGCTTTCTCTTCTGACGTCAGTGAGGCCAGAGTATATAAGACACAGCCGACGCCATGTTCTCCAGTCTTTTTTGCCGCGCGGTGCCCGAAGCAGAAGCAGTTCGCAAGTGCCGGTCGGCCAGCTCCTGAATTACGAAAATCTTGGAAACCAAAGTCTTCATTAAAGCTAAGTACCCCGTTGGGGAAACTTTTCTTGCCTCAGACCGATGTCAAAAAAAGTTAATAATTGTATTTCTTGTGGGAAGCAAATACCGCATAAGGATTTCCATTCTCTCTGCATACCTTGTTTGGGCCCAGACCACGACGTCTCGGGATGTCGCTTTTGCGCTACCTTCAATAAGCGCACTATTAAGCGTCGGGCAGAGTTCGCCCAACACTACTTTTGGTAAAGCTTTTGATTATAAAATGTCGTCGGACACTCCGACTACCGTTTTGACCAAAAAATGCAAGGAAAAGGACCGACACGCGAGGCCTGCGGTCCCCGCCGACACCACGCCAAAACAGGCTACATGTGGTCCGGTTCTCAGCGAGACGCCTTTGCAGTCCCTGACTACCGACGACACTCCTTTGGCAGTGTCTTCTGTACCCAAGACCGCTGGAACCTCGGCCCTTTCCCAGACTACAACCGAAGCTTTTGCAAATGTTGAGCCTACTAATGTGGACAGGTCCACATCCACCCATGGTGTATTTAGGCCCTCATCTTCTTTTTCAATTAAGGCCTTTACTAAATCCAAAGCAGCCAGGCATCCCACGAGGCCTGTTGCACAGGGCCCATTTCCAGGCCCCATGCCTAAAAAACAGATGCTTAAAATGGCTGAGGATTTAATTACTCTTATCAGAGGTTCTCAACCCCCTCCGGACAAGAGAACCCAGAGTGGAGGAAGATTCTCCCTCTTCTGATCAGGGATCCATTTTATCAGAACATTCTGATGCAGAGGAACACTCTTACTCTCCTTTTGAGGATTCGGATGCAGAACAGTCCATCCCTTCTTTATCCCCTCCTGAGGATTTTTCCTTTGGAGAAACCTTACACACCTTGAGGGAACACTTCCATTGGGAAGGCCAAGACTTTTCAGATTCCAAGAAAAGGCTTAGGGAATTTCTTTTGTTACCTCAACACAGACCTCTGGCTATACCCCCTGTTTTGGACATACTTGATGATGTCTATTCGGAGGCTTGCCTTAACCCGGATTCTCTGCCCCCTGCACCAGTCAAGCCTGATAGGTATTACAGAGTACCCAGCTCTCACCAATTTCTCTTCAAAAGCCATAATGCTGACCCTGAAACCATTTCACAAGGCCCCAAGGGATTGAAGGTCTCCACTGCCAAGAATCCACTTCCTGCAGAAAGGGAATCAAGATCTTTAGAAAGGTGGGGTAAAAAGGTTTATACCTCGGCCACCCTAGCCATGAGGGCCTTAAATAGTCAGTTTCATATGCTTAAATATCAACAGTTCCTGTTATCACAATTAAGGAACAAAATGTCTCAACCTGAACAAACAGATTTAAAGGAGTTACAGGATATGATGCATAGTGCAGAGCAAGTGGGTAAACACACTTTACAATGTGGTTATGATGCCCTAGAGGCTTCAAGTAGAGCGGCTGCTACGGGATCAGTCATTCGCAGACATGCTTGGCTTAGAGAACAAAACTTGCCTGATCATGTGAAATCTAAACTTTTAGATGCTCCTTTACAAAAGGACGTGCTGTTTGGTACTAATGCTGAGGAGATATTACGGAAAATGGAAGAAAAAGCCAAATCCATGCAAACTGTCAAAACCTTTTTCCAGGTCCAACCACCACGTTTTAGCAGGAATTGGCCTTCAAAGAACTGGTCCTTTCCAGCCACTGACAAGCCCCAAAGAGGTAAATACAGACGCACAAGGGGCAGAGGGCAATCACAAGGATCATATAGAGGACGACAATGGCAAACTCCAGCACCAAGAGGTGGCGAGGACAGTGCACAACAATACAGGAAGCAAACCCAATGACTCCCTCATTTCCAGGCCAAGCACGTCTCAGCTGGCAGCACCTTTGGGAGGAAAGCTAGCATTATTTGCAAACAATTGGCATATTGTCACAACAGACAAATGGATCCTGGACATCATAAACAGAGGCTACAAATTTCATTTCCACACTCTTCCAAAAATGAGAGGCATGCCAAACCTGCCACAGAATCAAAGGGCAGATGCACAACTACAAATTTCAAAGCTCTTAAGCATGAGAGCTATTCAAGAGGTACCTTCTCACGAACAAGGTCAAGGTTTTTATTCAAGGCTTTTTCTGGTACCAAGGAAAGGAACCGACTGGAGACCCATTTTGGACTTATCCATCCTAAACACATTTCTACTGCATCAAAATTCAAGATGCTCACATTACAGCAACTTCTTCCCATGCTGGGCAAGGAGTTTTGGCTGGTAACATTGGACCTCAAGGAGGCATACCTGCATGTCCCAGTCAGACAAAGCTGCAGAAGATACCTCAGATTTCTTGCAGGTTCAATCCACTATCAATTCTCTGCATTGCCCTTTGGCTTATCTACTGCGCCCAGAGTATTCACAAAGTGCCTGGCATCAGTGATTGCTTACTGCAGACTTCAAGGGATACAAATTTACCCTTATTTAGACGACTGCCTGATCCAAGCGGACAGCAAGCACATACTTCTGGAACATCTGACATATGTGACACGGCTACTGCATGCTCTGGGTTACACAATCAACAAAGAGAAATCAAGGCTAACACCATCTCAGAAAATAACCTTCTTGGGTGCCAACTTGGACACAAACACCCAGATGGCCTATCTTACGCCAGAAAAACAAGGGCAACTATCTCAGTACTTCAAAACACTAGCAAAAAGTACCAGGCTTACTGCAAGGAAATTCCTGCAGGCTCTGGGATTCATGGCATCTTGCATTCTTTTAATCCCATGTGCAAAGCTGCATATGAGGAAACTTCAGTGGTACCTAAAAAAATCTATGGTCTCAACACAGTCACAGTTTGGAAACAATACTACCAATAATTCCATGTTTACAAAAGGAATTTCTATGGTGGGCCCAAGCATGTCAAGCAAACACAGGCCTCCCATTCTGCAAGTCTCAAGCAGAGCAAGTTATCACAACAGACGCCTCAGATTACGCTTGGGGGGGCGCACATGACGGACAGGTGCATCCAGGGCAAATGGTCCCAAAAAGAAAAGCACCTCCACATCAATCAAAAAGAAATGCTAGCAGTAATAAGTGCAATTACAGCTTTCAAGGACTTCCTGCATCCAGGACAATTACTCATAAGAACAAACAACACCACAGTAATGTGGTACATAAACAAACAAGGAGGAACTCATTCATACCCCTTGTGCAGACTATAGCCATGACCCTTTGGAACTTGGCTCTGGAATGGCAAATCGAACTTCAAGCACAGTACCTACCAGGATTGGAAAACACACTGGCAGACAAATTAAGCAGAAATATGACAGATCCACACGAATGGAAGTTACATCCGCAGGGGTTTGCAGAAATAACGCAAGTGTGGGGGAGGCCAGACCTAGATCTTTTTGCCTCCCACAGGAATCATCAATTGGAAAAGTTTTGTACGAGGACCTTTCATCCAAAGGCCTGGAGAGTGGATGCCCTTTCATTCAGTTGGACAGCATGGACAGTTTACGCATTTCCACCTCTGTCTCTTCTGCCCAAGGTACTTTTGAAAACAAGAGCAGACAGACCGAAGATGATACTGATTGCTCCAGATTGGCCAAGGCAACACTGGTACCCATTGCTGAGGAGCTTAACACATACTCCTCCCTGGTCCCTGCCTCTAATGCCACTTCTACTGACTCAGCACAGTTACAAAACTCTCCACAGTCAGCTGAAAACACTCAATCTCGCTGCATGGAAAATTCCTTAACACCACAACAGACCCTACTCTCTAAGGAGGTGCAGGATGTCATTTTGGAGGCCAGAAGACCATCAACTAGAAAAGCTTATTCCGCAAAATGGAAGCGGTTTTGTTCTTGGAATGCGAAAAAAGGCCAGGACCCTAGAAAACTGAACTTGCCTCAGGTATTACAATATCTAGCTGAGCTGCTGAACAGTGGACTTTCATTTTCTTCCATTAAAATCCATGCCTCAGCTATTTCTGCAGAATACAACACGGATCCTCCTTTATTTTCTCACCCACTTTTACGACAGTTCCTCAGAGGGGCTAAGAATATTAGACCACCAAGAAAACAACCAATACCAGCCTGGGATCTTAATTACATTCTAGAAAAAATAACATTGCCTCCTTTTGAACCAGCTGCCTCAACAGATTTGCAATATTTGTCCTGGAAAACTGCTTTCCTTCTAGCTATCACTTCAGCTCGTAGAGTTTCGGAATTACAGGCCCTCATGGCGGTGCAGCCCTTTCTCATTTTCCATCAGGACAGGGTCTCCCTTCGTACCAACCCATCATTTATGCCTAAAGTGGTATCTAGGGTAGCTTTAAATCAAGCCATACACCTTCGTACCTTTTACCCCAATCCTCAAAACAAAGGGGAAAGGCTGCTACATTCCTTAGACATCCATAGGCAGCTACATTACTATTTGGACAGAACAAAGTCCTTCAGGAAATCAGAACAACTCTTTGTGTCCTATGCTGTAGGGGCTCAAGGGAAGCCAGTTTCCAAGCAGACTATTTCAAAGTGGATAGGCCACTGCATACGGTTTTGTTATTCCTATCATGGGAAATCTGTTCCTACAGGTATCAGATCACACTCCACCAGGGCCACAGCTACCTCTACAGCCTTCCTCAGAGGAGTCCCTACCAAAGATATTCTGGAGGCAGCCACTTGGAGTTCTGTACATACCTTCACAAAACACTACCACCTGCCCTTATATTCCAGAACAAGAGCAGGCTTTGCCACTGCTGTTTTGCAGGGCATTCTGGCTCAACCCAGTTCCTCCTAGTACCTGCCACCCTGTGCGTAGCTTTGGGATTCTACCCATCTGTGATTACTGCAGCTGTATGCACGATGAACATAGTACAGTTTTGTACCTACCATAAATGTAGATGTTCGAGTGCTAATACAGCTGCAGTACAGGTTTCCCTCCCTCCTTCCCCACTTGGTAAAGGCATGGGGCCTAACAACCTCTTCATACAGCCTGACTGGGTTATCCTTCTAAGGTTTATTTGCTTGCATCCACTGTTTTTGGATTATATTGCATTACATGTATACGCATATAAGCATAATTTATGTATTGCCTTCTTTTGGGGGGCACCTGACATCTGGGGCAAGAAAGACTGAAGAACATGGCGTCGGCTGTGTCTTATATACTCTGGCCTCATTGATGTCAGAAGAGAAAGCGACGACAACCGATGCCGGACCAAGAATTTGGAATTCGGCCGACCGAGGGACCGCCTGACGGCTGAAAACCCATCTGTGATTACTGCAGCTGTATTGGCACTCGAACATCTACATTTATGGTAGGTACAAAACTGTACTTTTTCCCAGTTGATGGTGGGGTAGTTGAAA
Source organism: Protopterus annectens (assembly GCF_019279795.1). Lineage (NCBI taxonomy): Eukaryota > Metazoa > Chordata > Ceratodontiformes > Protopteridae > Protopterus > Protopterus annectens. Next base: position 510,211,383 of record NC_056751.1, on the reverse strand, counting down.
TCGCCCATAATTACGGTATTGGGTTGTACCTTAATATTTTCCAGTATCTTAAGAAATGAAGAGTGGGAATCCTGGGGCATGGAGGGGGAATCTGTAACAAGCTACAACCTGGATTGCAGTCTTGCCCAGTGTTAGTTGCACTTGGATAATTTCGGATGCATTATGTTGAGTAACTAGCCTGGAGGTGTGGATATCCTTAATGAATATGGACATGCCTCCGCCTTTAGTGTTTCGGTCCAGGTTAGGTGGCTGAAAGGTGTGGTATGAATTATAGCCTTGGTAATACAGGGGTGCTGTCTGGAGCCTTGAACCAGGTCTCTGTCACTGCACAGATGCCGATGTTCTCCATGTTAAGGAGTGCCTTGAGCGAGTGCATTTTGAGGTTTAGTCTTCTAGCATTGAGTAGCATTACCTTCAGTGTTTGCTTGCTTGTACCTGTTACGGTGGTGAATTTAGCATTTGAACCTTGCCTAAAAAGGCACTGTAGGGGTGGCAAGAGCCTTAGCCAGTATCCGGAATCCCACAGGTGACAGGTGCAAGCCATCTCTGTCAAAGCATCGTGGTCTGTCGACCATGTCGTCCCAGGCAGACAGATACTGGATCCCCTTAGATTGACACCAGTAGCTTAGCCAGTTGTTGAAGTCAGTCATTTTGTCCTTGTACTGTGGTATAATTTTGGGCGATGGCAGGATGCTACTCAGGGCTAGGGTCATACTTGCCTGGGCTACTAGATCCGAGAGCTCCTCCATGTCTTTTTCATGTAGTCCAGGGAGGTACTTTTCAGGTCATTCACACCAACATGGACAATGACAGAGCCATATTTGTACTTGTTGTGGAGTGACCTGAGTGCATGCGTTATGTGGCGGATCCTGGCATCCGACAGGCAGCTGACAGTAACTTTCTCCTTGTTTAGCCTGGTGAATGGGACGTCAGTGTGCTCGACTATAGAGTTCTTTGTCCCTTCCAATTTGGTTATAGGTCATTCAAGACTCCTTGGTTCTTTCCATAATTCGACAGGGTTGTTACATGGTTTGGAAATCTCTACCCCCATTTTTGGGCATTGCTCAGCCTCCTCAGGAACAGTAGCCCTTGTTTCCAGAGGTGCTTCACGGCCTGTTGGCTCAGAGAACAATTCAAGAACCCTCAACTCCTTAAAGGGGAAAGGGGTTTTACTCCAGAATGTTCTTGATTCCCAGAAAAGTCGTCACCTGGAGACCCATTCTGGATCTGTCTCAGCAAAACACCTTTTTGAAGGTTGCTTCTTTTGGATGCTGTCCCTTCAAACCTCGTTTCCCCTGTTGCTTCATCAGACTTTTCTGCTTTCCCTGGATCTCAAGGATGCTACACATTCCTGTTCTTCCCCTTTTCAGGAAGTTTTTACATTTTTCTGTTGCTTCTTGGCATTTTCAGTTCTCTGCTTTGTGCTTTGGCCTATCTACTGCCCCAAGGGTCTTCACCATATGCTTTGCTCCTGTGATTTCTTTCTGCAGGTTAAGGTTGATGCATGTCTTTTCTTAACTGGATGACTGCTTATTCAGACATTCTCTCCAGAGATCTTACTTCAGCATCTACACTTTGCTATTTCTGTCCTGCAAAGCCTGGGGTTTACTGTAAATTTCCAAAAGTCATTCATGACTCCACCTCAGGATCATGTTTTTCAGGGATGCAAGATCCAGACTGTTCCAATGTTGATGTCCCTGCATCCCCCTAAGGTTTTAACTCTCATTGCTTTCTTTCAATCACTTCTTCCTCTGGCTTCAGTTACAGCCAAATAATTTCTGAAGCTTGTGGGTTTCATGGCTTCCCCCATTCCTATGTTCCTTCTAGCCATGCTCCACATGAGAAAGCTCCAGTGGTTTCTAAAGTCAATTTGGCTTCAACATTCTCATCCTCTAGATTTTTTAGTCCCTCTACTTTCATGCCTCAAGCTGGAATTTCAGTGGTGGATTCATTAGTTGTCCCTCAAACCCTGACTTCTTTTTCAACCTCTCCTCTCAGAAATTTTTCACAGATGCCTGAGACGTGGGATGGGGTCCTTCTTCGTCCCTCTGAAAGTGCAAGGCCTTTTGTCTGTTCGACAAAAAAAGACCAAATCAGTGTCAGAGATGAGAGCTCTTCTGCTGGCTCTTCAGGCTTTTTCAGTCTCTTTTCCTTCTTGCGCCCTTCAAGATTCTCATAGACAATACCACAGTGAATATGGTATGTCAGCAAGCAAGGGGGAATGAGGTCTTATCTTCTGTGCAGGTTAGCCCTTCGTTTAAGATCTAGCTGTCCAGTATCAGGTTGACCGTTCACGCAGTTTACATTCCCTCAGATCAAAACATAGTGGCAGATTCTCTGAGCAGGTCCATAATGGAATCCCACGAGTGGCTGCTTCACTGGGATGTATTTCTGGACATTGTCTACCAATGGGGTACTCTAGATCTGTTTGCCTCCCCTCTGAACAGACACCTTCAATTATTTTCTGCCAGAGTCCCATGCCCTCTGGCCTGGAAGGTGGATGCCTTCTCTTCTTCTTGGAAGGGGCATTTTTTTATGCCCCCCCCCCCATCCTGTCTTTCCAAAAGTCCCATTCAAGATAAAACAGGATGCTCCCAAAATCTTGCTGGTGACTCCCTTTTGACTCAGACAGCATTGGTTCCCTCTTCTTCTGGATGTAGCCAAGGGCAGTCATCACAAGTTACCTCACAGGGTGGACCTACTCATACAAGACATGGGGTCTCTCATCCATCCCCAGCTGTCCACTCTTCAGTTGACATTGCGGGTGATAAAGGTGTCTGAAGGGGATCAGAACCCTTTTTGTGAATACGTGGTTTTGGTCCTGCAGGAGGCCAGGAAACTTACTACTGGGAAGTCTTACCTAGATCCACTTACTGTGGATGTTCCTTTGGATGTTCTTAGTGTTTCACCATTGCAGTCATCACAATTGGGTTATCTGCCTGCAGGTAGCCCTCAGTCGGCCTGAATACCAGAGATTTAGTATTTGTGTCGGATGCTGTCGCTCCAAGACTGACGTCATGTCGTCAGGGGTATAAAAACAGGCAGCCGATGCCATTACATCAGTCTTTCTTGCAGAGGAGCCCGAAGCAGAAGCAGTTTGCAAGTGCCGGTCGGCCACTACCTGAATTTTCGTTTACGAATTTAATAATCCTGAAGTCTTCTAAAGCTAAGTACCCTGTTGGGGATCCTTTTTTCTTGCTCTAACTGAAGTCAGAAAAAGTTAACAGTTGTCTTGCCTGTGGAAAGCAAATACCTCACAGAGATTTTCACTCTTACTGCGTCACCTGTTTAGGCCCAGACCACGACGTCCCCTGCTGTCAGTTTTGTGCCTTAACGCCTGAACCATTCGTTGTCGTGCTCTCTTTGTCGCTAAATTCTTTCACTCTATCTCCGTATTTTGAAATGGCTTTGGTGAGCCATCTGACTAACGATATTCCGAAAAAATGTAAAGATAAAGACAGAGGCATACTGCATAGGTCCAAAACCACCGATGACACTTCTGTTAAGTTAGTCACCAGTCAGCCGGTACTCAGTGAGGCGTTTTCGCAGCCCCTGATGCCCGCTTCATTGGATTCGCAGGCCTCTACTGAGACCCATGCTGCAAGACTCTTTTTCGACTATGGAACCTGCGGATGTGTCTACCTTGGATTTGTCCGGAGCCGCTGAGCAGGCACCGGCTTCTGAAGCAGTTATTCGCTCAACTGATGACTTCTTTTTTAACCAAAACTACTGAGTTTCTTAGGCCCAGAGTGCGCACTACGCCTAGGAAACTGATGACCAAAGCGCATGCACCTGCTTCCATGCCACAAAAACAAATGCTTAGAATGGCTGAAGACCTTATTATGCTGATTAGGGGAAGTCAACCTTCCCCTGCTAAGAGACAGAGTCCAGTACCCTTCAGCTTGTACAGACCAGGAGTCCGATGACTCTGAAATTTCTGATTGTGAAGACATGCCCTTATCTGCTTATGAGGATTCAGATGCAGAGGAATCCATTCCCTCTGCCTCCCCTCCAGAGGATTTTTCTTTTGGTGAAACCATGCATACCTTACGAGAGCATTTCCACTGGGAATGCGAAGACTATCCTCAGTCCAAAAAGAGAGTCTGAGAATTTCTAGAGGTGCCTCAACACAGGTCCTTAGCAATACCCCCTGTCCTGGATGTTGTGGGTGATTTTTTTATGGAATCCAGTCTTATTCCTGACACTTTACCTCCTGCCCATAGGAAACCAGACCGGTACTACAGAGTACGTGACACTCACAAATTTCTTTTCAAGAATCCTACTGCTGACCCAGAGACCATTTCCCAGGGGCCTAAAGGTATCAAGGCTACTACAGCCAAGAATCCCACCCCTTCGAACAGGGATGCCAGAGCTTTGGACAGATGGAGTAAGAAGGTATATACCTCTGCAACTCTTGCTATTAGGGCATTGAATTGTCAGTTTCACATGCTGAAGTAGCAGCAACATGTTATGGAACTTATTAAACAAAAAGAGGCAACATTTTCAGGCTGTGCAGAAAATAAAGAATTGCAGGAGTTTATGCACTCTGCAAGCCAAGTCAGCAAGCATACTTTGCAGTGTGGCTTTGACGCCCTCGAAGCATCTTGCCGGGCAGCTGTCACTGGCTCTGTACTGAGGAGACATGCTTGGCTGAAGGAGCAGACCTTGCCAGACCATGTCAAATCAAAGTTACTAGACGCTCCTTTGAATAAGGACTGTTTGTTTGGCACCAAAGCAGAAGATGTTCTTAAAAAGATGGAAGAAAAAGCTAAGTCTTTGCAGACTGTTAAAGAATTCTTACAAGTGCAACCCCTTAGAGTCAGTTGGCATTGCCCTTCCAAACACTGGTCCTTTCCAGCCCCCTCCAGGCCTTCTCAAGCCAGACCCAGGGGAAACGGACCACCCAGACTGCAGTCTCAGTATATGCAGAGATCTAATCAATGGAGTGCCCCCACCCTTAAAGCAGGGAGTGGTAAGCCACCTCTTTACGGAAAAAGCTCACAATGACTTCTTTACTCCACTCCCCAGCCTTGCACATTTGGTTGTGCCCCCAGGAGGAAAACGTGCCCTTCATGCAAAAAACTGAATGTCCATCACTCTGTACTGGTGGGTCCTCAACATTGTATCCTAGGGGTACAAATTTTATTTCCATTCACTGCCAACCCCAAGTGGGTTTCCAGACCTTCCTCCAAACCAGTGGGCAGAGGGTCAAAACCAAGTACTTTTCCCTACTCGATATCAGAGCTAGTCAGCCAGTTCCAGTAGAACAGAGAGGGGTCAAGGATTACTCCATACTCTTCCTGGTACCCAGGAAAGAGGGCTCTTGGCACCCAATCCTGGATATTTCCATTCTCAACACCTTCCTGGTGGTACCAAAATTCAAAATGCTTACCCTGCAACAGCTTCTTCCCATGCTAGCCAAGGATGCCTGGTTAGTCACCCTAGACTTAAAAGAAGCCTATCTGCATATCCCCATAAGAGAATCATGCAGGAAATATCTACGTTTCAGGGCAGGGTCTATGCATTATCAGTTATCTACACTTCCCTTTGGCTTATGTACTGCGCCCAGGGTATTCACAAAATGCCTGGCTCCAGCCATTGCATACTGCAGGCAGAGAAATATCCAAATTTACCCATACTTGGACGACTGCCTGATTTAGACGGACAATCAGGAATTGCTGCTGCAGCTCCTGACATTTGTGAAAAACCTTCTCACTTCCTTGTGTTACACCATCAATGAAAAAAATCAGAACTGGTACCGAGTCAAGATTGTATTCCTGGGAGCAAGCTTGGACACAACTTCCCAGATGGCATTCCTCACCTCAGAAAAACAAGTCTATCTGACAGACTACTTCAAACAAATGGCCACCAGAACCCAGCTATCTGCAAGAAAAATACTGCAAGCCCTAGAGTTCATGGCCTCATGTGTACTGCTGATTCCATATGCAAGACTGCATATGAGGAAACTCCACTGGTACTTAAAAAGTCTTTGGTGCCAACATTCTCGGGACCTGGAAACAGTCATTCCTATCATACCCTGTCCAAGGACAGAGGTCCTTTGGTGGGCAGAAGCATGCAACCACAACAAGGGACTTTCATTTACTCAACCCCAAGCCGCCAAGACGCTAACCACACACGCATCAGACTGTCTGGGGGGCACACCTGGACGGAAAATGTATTCAGGGCCACTGGAGCCCAAGTCAAATTCATCTGCATAGGAACCAAAAAGAGATGCTAGCTGTACAGAATGCCCTGACAGCTTTCAGATGCCTAATCTTTCCAGGACATCTGCTAATAAAAACAGACACCACAGTTATGTGGTACATCAACAAGCAGGGGGAACCCATTCCTACCCACTCTGCAGGCTAGCCATGGCCTTGTGGAACACGGCCTTGGACACTCAAGTCCATCTGCAAGCTCAATTCCTGCCAGGCAAACAAAACTTACTGGCAGGCGACTTAAGCAGAAATCTCCTAGACCTACACGAGTGGCAGTTGGAGCCCAGCACCTTCAACCTTCTGATTCAGAAATGGGGGACCCCAGAGGTGGATCTCTTTGCCTCCCCCTATAATCACCAACTCAGCAAATTCTGCACCAGGAATCTTCACAGCAAGGCCTGGAAAGTGGATGCCCTATCTTTTCAGTGGGTAAATCTGTCAATCTATGCCTTTCCCCCTCTGCCGCTCCTTTCAAGAGTATTACTCAAGATAAGGCAGGACAGGCCAAGGACAATTCGGATTGTCCCGGACTGCCCATGTCAGTACTGGTACCACCCTGGCACCTACACCAGAATCCAACCCTCCTCTCTCAGCAGGAGGGGGCACATTCTGCATCCACAACTTCAAACCCTAAATCTTGCAGCCTGGTTTATTCCTTGAATTCTCCCCCAGCAACCTTAAGCAAACAGGTGTGGGACGTCATTCTTGAAGCCAGAAGATGCAGTACAGGAAAATCCTATGCTGATAAGTGGAAGAGGTTCTGCTCTTGGATTCAATCTAAAGGAGAGGACACAACACTGCCCTCTCTGCCTCTTATCCTGGATTACCTAGCAGATCATCTCCACAAAGGCCTGTCCTTCTCCTCCATTAAGATACATGCCTCAGCCATTTCTGCTCATTACAACAGTGAGCCTCCTCTCTTCTTGCACCTGCATCAGCAGAGTTAACATTCCTCTCTTGGAAAAAAGCCTTGCTTCTAGCCATCACTTCAGCTAGAAGAGTGTCGAGCTACAAGCACTCATGGCTGTGGAACCCTTCATTATTTTCCATGCTGGCAGGGTTTCCGTCCGGACTAACCCTTCCTTTATGCCCAAAGTGGTGTCCAGTGTGGCTCTCAATCAATCCATCCATTTGCCAACCTTCTTCCCCAATCCTCAAAATAAAGGGGAAAAGATCCTGCACTCCTTGGACATGCACAGACAGCTCAGATTCTACCTTGATAGGACTAAGCCCTTCAGAAAATCTGGCCAGTTACTAGTCAGCTTTGCAACAGGGGCAGAGGGCAAGGTCATTTCCAAACAAACCATTTCCAAATGGCCAGCACACTGCATCCATTTCTGCTACAAGCACCATTGGAAACCAACCCCTCAGGGGGTCAGAACATATTCCACTAGGGCAACATCTACCTCTACACCATTTCTCAGGGGAGTCCATACCACGGATATCCTGGAGGCTGCTACCTGGAGTTCTGTACACACCTTCACCAAGCATTACCACCTGCGTATCTTTTCCATATCTAGGGCAGGATTTGCTACTGCAGTCCTGCAAGGCATACTAGCCAGCCCTAACTCTTCTTGACTGCCTCTACCCTTCAGCTTTGGGAATCCACCCAAGTGTGATGATTGCAGCAGTGAAACACGAAGAACATAGTACAGTTGTGTTCGCTTACCATAAATGTAGATGTTCGAGTGTATTCACTGTTGCAGTCCTGGTTTCCCGCCCTCCAGCCCCCTGGTTTTTCTCTCTCTCTCTCTCTCCTATCTATGGCTATTACTAACCCCTTCTAGGGTATTGGTATTGGTATATACTGGTGGTGTGTTCCTTACCATAACCTAGCTCCCTGTTTGGGGGACTCCTGACATTTGGGGCAAGAAAAACTGATGTAATGGTGTTGGCTGCCTGTTTTTATACCCCTGACGGCCTGACGTCAGTCTTGGAACGATAGCATCCGACACAGAAATGGTATTCAGGCCAACTGAGGGCTACCTGCAGGCAGATAACCCGTGTGTGATGACTGCAGCAGTGAATACACTCAAACATCTACATTTATGTTAAGTGTACACAACTGAACTTTCTGTCTGATTTGTGGGAATTGATCAATGCTGGGTTGGCATATCCTTCTGTTAAGGCCCACCTATCAGCTCTCTCTCCTTGTCTGCCTTTGACTCTCCCTTTAGCCTCTAGATTTGAGGCCAAACAGTTTTTCAAAGAAGTCTTTCATATTAGGCCTCCTTGGAGACTTGTGTGTCCTTCCTGGGACCTTAATTTTTTTTATAGAAATATTGACTCAAGCTCCTTTTGAGCCTGCTGCTTCAGCTTCCTTACAGCATTGTTCTTGGAAGACTGTTCTTTCTTTAGTGCTTACTTCAGCCAGAAAGTGTTTGAGCTGCAAGCCCTTATGGCTGTTAATCTTTTTTTTTTTTAGTTTTTCATAAGGACAAGGGTAGTCCTTCGTACTAATCATTCTTTTATGCCCAGGGTGGTTGAGTTGTCTCTTAAGTCACTCTATTAATTTACCCACTTTTCCCTTCTCTGCAGTATGCTAGTAAGCAGGTCTTGCACACCTTGGATTTGCATCGACAACTCGGATATTATTTGGATAAGACTAAAGCTTTTTGGAAGTCTGAACAGCCTTTTGTTTCTTTTCATCCTAAATCTTTAGATTTCCCTGTTTCCAAGCAAATAATTTCTTCTTTGATATATTAAGCTTTTTTTTTTGCTATTGTTTTCATGGAAAGAGTCTTTTTTTTGTTAAGACTCATTCTAGTATGGCTGTGGCTTCTTCTGGTGTTTTTTTTTCAGGGGTTTGGATACTAATTCTATTCTTGAGTCAGCTACTTGGACTTCTGGTGCATAACTTTACTAAGCACTATAAGATGGACGTGATTTATATGGCCAGAGCTGGTTTTGCTAGGACCATTCTCCTTGGCTTCCTAGAGGGCTCTGCTGCCCCTTTCACCTCGCAATCTTCTTCTGAATTATTATATAGAGTGCTGCAACAGTGATATGGAAGGACATAGTACAGTTGTGTAAAATCTTACCATAACAAATGTCCTTCTCTTCACTGTTGCAGTAACCCCCCCCCCCCCACCATCGTCCTTTTTCCTTCTTGATGTGTTTGTTACCTACTAGTATACTTGGACTGCCATTCCTACTGGGGATTTTTAATTCTGAGGATGGAACATCCGGACGTCACCTTTATGCCCTTCGCTGCGCTTAGGGAGCGTACGTGTGACATACAGCATACCCTTTACAACCTAAAGGCTTTTGTATTCTGGCCAGATGCCTGGCTACCCTTGACAGGGAATCCCTATTGTAAAGAATACTGCAACAGTAAAAAGAAGGACATCTACTGTTAAGATTTTACAGAACTGTACTTTCTCATGATTCCTCTAGACAGGTTGTACATGTGGAAAACGCAATGGTTTGTACCAAACACATTGACCCAGTGCTTACATACTCTGGAACATCAAATTCAAGTTTTCGGCTTTCTAAAAACAATACTACATTAGTGGAAATGAGAAATTCAGTTGAACCCAGGTCTCCCTATCACTCCTCAGACCCCAAACCAATTTCTAAACACAGGTGCCCTGAAGTTTGTTTGCAGGTGAAGGTGGAAGGCCTATGGAATCATTTAGAAAGATCAAAGCATATTAGGATAAAGGAAATATTGGCTGTGATCCATGCCTTAAAAGCTCTCCCATCACCTATGGTCAGCAAGACCTCTACAAGTGGTCATTGACTGTGCCTACTCACACAAGACATGGGGAGTTTGATACACCTCAGTCTCAATCAGCTTCAGTTCTAATACCTTTTTGGCACTTATTTCATGAGCACATGAATAAAGGAGGCAAAAAAAGCCTACTATTAGAAAATCATGTTTTGGTAAATGGAAGCAAATGTTTTAGTTGGTGCTTAACTAATAATAATGGGCTTATTAGGGATTTTGTGCCAGTGGTGCTGAAATATTTGTGAGAGTTAATTTACTTTGGCCTTTCTTATCCCTTTATAAAGGGTCATCTTGTGGCTGTTTCAGCATGTCTGCTCATGGATACTCCTCTTTTTATCTGTTTATGGTAAAACATTTACCTGAGACCTCATAATTAACAGGTTATGCCTCACTGGGATCTCAATTTGTGCTAGAGAAGTTGACTTTGTCACCATTTGAACCTGCTCTTCAAGCTGATTTAAGGCTCTTGACTTGGAAAACTGTACTCAGCATTGCTCTATCTGTAAGAAGACTACCTGAGTTGCAAGCTCTCATGGTGTGTGAACCTTGCCCCATTTTCCAGAGAAATAGGGTCACATTATTCATAAACCCCTCATTTGTAGCCAAAATTATTTGAGTTTATTTTCATCCATCCATCAGTCTCGCAGTTTTCTGTCCAGGACCCAAAAACTAGGGAGAAAAGATTCTGCATACTCTGGGTGTACATATACAGCTCAGGTGCTATATACAGCTCAGGTGCTATCTTGGCAGAACTAAGTCATTTAGAAAAGCCAATCAGCTATGCATTTCTTATCAAGAGACAAAAAAAGGAGACATCAAGTATCTAAACAGACAGTTTCCTGTTGGTTCTCCTCAGCTGTTGTTTTTTGTTATTCCCACCATGGCAGCATCATGGCACATTCTGCTAGAGCCATGTCTTCTTTGATGGCTTCCTGGAAAGGGTTGTATTCTAGATGCATTCTTAAGGCAGCTACATGGTCCTCCATACATATTTTTACAATGCATTGCAAACTGGATTCCTTCTCTAGGTCCAGACCTAGCTTTGCTACGACCATTCTACAGAGGGTCCTGAATCCCTATCCTGACTCCTCTGTGGTTGGATTGGTTTTGGCAATCGATCCTACAGCCTAAAAGCTGCTGCAGCAGTGCGAATGGTGAACATAGCACAGTAGTGTAAGTTGCACTTAACCAACAACAGTAGATGTTCATTATATTGATCACTGCTACAGTAGCCTTAGCAATATGGGTTATATCCTGCCAGGGATATAACAGACATTCAGCTTCCAAAGTTTCAGGACACCTTTGAAATGCCCAAACTGTCAGGCAGCTCAAGCTGAGCTGCCTTAAAAGACAAATTTGGGCGCCAAGCCCTTCAGAGCTTTACAGCTGCCGAAGACTACATTCCTTTAAGGCTTTCGAGGATTGACAGTCAGCTAGATGCTGTTCCTTTGAGCAGATAAGTTCTCTTTGAGGGAAAGTCTTCCATTTTCTAAATGTTGTTTGTGTTTTATCACTTTCCTGTTCAGGAAAGTTATTTTAATGCTAGTTGTTTAAAGAGACTGTCATGAGACTGTATCATACTTTTGAGCCAGAGCAGTCCTTTTTTCCTTTTGGTTTAAAAGTGTAAAGCAACTGAAAACCATTTCCTGTGGAGCAATTGAGGTTATCTTAGTTTTGTATACTGGGAAAGTGTTTTAAATTGCTTTTTACTGTCTTTTTCTGTGAAAAAGTGACTTGTAAAGATTTGTAGCTGTTACCAGCATTTGCTGCTGGTCTTCTCTGGGAAAGGAGCATAATTTTTGGTTTGACAATTGAACAGACTACTGATCCCACAGTCAGTCCTTCAGCCACAAAAAAAAAAAAAAAATAAGCAAACAACCTTTGCCACCCCATCAGGCTAGCAGTTTGCCTCAGCCACAGGTGGATGACTGTGCTGTGGCCATTTGTTGTACCTCAGACCACTTATTTTTACCCCAGATCCATCTGTTGTAACTCCTACAGCCACTATGGACCAGGAGTTAGCCATGTCCTCTGCAGCTTTTGGGGTCCCCTCATTGGCCAAGGGAAAGCCACTCTTGGTCCTGGAATAGGGAACAGGGAAGACTTCCCTGATGCATCAGAATAGTATGCCCATCCCTGAGAAAGCTGCTGCTGCCGCCATTAGAAATATGGTTGGCCCCATTTTTCATGTTTAAAAAAAAAAGAAAAATGAAAACTAAGCATGTTTCTACTCCACATATTTCCCTAGACAGGAGTACTTTACTAGGTCTGGCTCAGGGGTTAGTTCAGGATATTGATCCTTCTTGTAAAATAGTTTCTGGTAAAAGATTCTGAATCTGGGCAGGAAGACAAGAGACAGATACAGAGTTTTCTCCTCAGATTTCTGATTCAGACGCTGAGGTTAGCTCAGTTTCTGATTCTCCCTTCATTGGTTTCTCTTTCTCTGAGACTGTTACTAGAATGTGGCAGTGTTTTCAGTGGGCAAACAGTGAGGTTTCTCAGTCCCTCAAAGTACTATGAGTTGTTACAGAAGGAATTTCCAGAACTTACTCCCATTCCTCCTGTTCCCTCTCTTTAGAGGATGTGTGTGTTACTGCCTGCAATTTTCCTTAGTCAGCCAGCTGCCCCTAAAAAGACAGGTAGGATGTATAAAGTTCCTGAGATTTTTACGTTTTTGTACACTATTCCCAAATCTTAACCAGTATCTATATTTGTTGATTCTACTGCTGCTAAACAGTTAATTCCAATCCTACGCTTTCAGATAAAGATGGAAAAATATTGATAAGTATTGGAAAACGTGTATACTTCTCCAATTTTTATATTCAAAACTTTGAATTGTCAGGCTCATATGTTAGTTTGTTCTGACTAATTATGAAAATATAAGTGATGTAGTAATGTTTGATCTGCAGTTTCTTTTTGTGAGGAAAAATCTGCTTTGAGTAATTTAGTTTATCCTACTGAACAGGTTGCTATTTATTGTTTGCTGTGTGTGTGTGACTGTGTCAATACTTCATCCATGGCTATGGCTATAGGTACTGTTTTGAGGAACATTAAATGTCTGTGTTCTGAGAACTTAACAGATGATGTTAAAACTTAGATTTTAAATTCACCTTTGCATAGAGAGAGTTTTTGGTCAAGATTTTACAGACTTCTTTTTCCAAATGTTCTAAGAGATTTTCTTATTTCTCATCCAGTATTGGCAAAAAGCAGAATAAACATTCTCAACAAAATATAGGTAAACAGACATTTAAGAAGAAATGGCAAGAGGGTTCCAAGAAGAAATATCAAATCTCATGCCAAAATTCAAAATGATGTCACTTCACAACCTGTTACCTCTTCTTCCTGTTTTAAGTTTCATGGCAACACTAAACTTAACTGATGCCTGTCATCACATCCCTATTTATTAAGACTTCAAAAGTTTCTTAACAAGTTTGAATGACAATTCAAGAGACCTTGTGACTTCTCCAACCCTGGCCCATTTTTCTTCCAGAAAGTCTGAATCTCCATTTTTCCGTATGACAATAGTTTCAGACAAATGGGTTTTGAAGACCATTCATCAAGGTTACAGATGGCAGTGGGAGGAAATTCTTTTCCAGGGAGTTATTCTTCATCCTCCATATCCGACTCTGTTGTTTCTTGTGTCTCTGCATCACATGGTTCCCCAGAGGGATGGAACCAATTTCTCCTACCCAGGTGGAGAAGAGTTTTTATTTAAGAATGTTCTTGGTGCCAAAGAAATAAAATGCTTGGAGGCCAGTTCTGGATCTTTCTTTCCTAAATTTGTTTGTGATAGTACCCAAATTTAAAATAATGTCACTTCACAACCCGTTACCTCTTTTTCCTCTTTTAAGTTCCCTGGCAACATTAAACTTAACAGGTGCCTATCATCACATCCCTATTTATCAAAGCTTCAAATGTTTCTTAAGGTTTTATCTGTCTGGATCACTTTATCAGTTCTCTGTCTTACCCTTTGGATTATCCGGTGCACCAAGAGTGTTCACAGAGTGTTTAGCTGCAGTTATAGCTTATTGCAGTTTACAGGATATCCACATTTTTCCATGTTTAGATGTCTTGCTCGTCTTTGCAGCTTGTCTTGGGTGAGAGATGTCTTACACAAGCTGGGATTCCAAGAGAATAATGAGTCTTTCTTAACTCCTTCCCACAGGATTGTGTTCCAGGGGTATCAGCTAGACACATGACCTTCAAAGAGCTTTTCTTCTGTAGGAAAAAATAGATCTGCATCTCTGTTTCTAAGGTTTTCCACTCAAACTTCAGTCACTGTGAGGAGAATATGCAGGATGTTGGGTTTCATGGCCTCTGTGATTCTCATGATACCCCTGGCAAGACTCCACATGAGAAAGAAATAGTGGTATCTGACGTCCCAGCACCAACATCTGTCTTTTAATGTCCCAGTGCTGGGGTTTGTCAGAAGAGAAATCGTTTGGTAGAGACAACAGATATTCTTAAATTCCACAAAAATGTTCACAGGTTGGCAGGGTACGCACTGTGTAGCGCACACACAAATCCAATAAAACAAAGAACTCCGCATACACCACAGCTAGGAGTAATCACTTTAATGAACAAAAATAAAAACAGAATGTAAAGAAATGGTAAATCTGAAGTAGTTAACTTAATTTTATCTGCAAATGTGGGTATTCGGATCCGTATCGGATCAGAGCCGGCAACTTCTTTTCTAGCATCTGCTCCAAGCTCCGAGCTCCTCCCCCTACCCATAATGCACTACCATCTCCTACCTTCCCCCAGATCTCGTTTGCCGCGCCAGTAGTGTGCATCGTGGTCTCCTTCGCTCTGAGCTCAGAGATAGTAAGTTTTATTAATACTTAGTCTCTTTGTGTGTCTGAGTTGATTATTTCCCTTCTTCCCCATTAGTATATCACTTGTTCGTCAGTTAGTCAAAAAAAAAGTTTTTGTTAAACTCTGTAGAGTAGTTGTTAGGCCTGCCCTTCCCCTACCTGTGTTTGTGTGTGGTGTTTTCTAGTAGATAGTGTTTTTTTTGGTGCAGAACCATGGCTGATCAGCCAAAATCTGTGTTCAAGAAATGCACAGAGTGGGGCCATAAGCTCTCCCCGGATGATGGACACACTCTGTGTGTTATTTGCTTGGGAGTAGCACATTTGTCCACACAATGTGCTTGTGCACCGAGTTCAATCCTAGGGCCCTCAGGGATCGGAAGGCCAAATTAGTAGCTAAAGGCCTTCTCCCCGCATCCATGCTGGAATCTGCCACAGCCACAGTACCTCATGCTCAACCTCCCACCCAGTCAGGTACTCAAACTCCCTCTTCTTCTGGTGCTGGGTCAAGTAAAGACAAATTTACAGTCAGTGTGGCTGACAAGGAAAAGAACAGAGAAGGGCCCAAAGAGAATAGGGACAAGAGAAAGGACAGACCTCGCAAAAGATCCCCGGACAGGGAGCTCTTTCCTAGTCCCCCTTCTAAGGCCATGAGGCCAGTTTCTCCACAGCTCCGGTCTCCTCATTTCTCAGCGGAGCCGTTGGAATATTCGGATCCGAGGACTTCCTCCCCATCATTGCGCAAACCAGCCAGATCCGAGTCGGTGGCCTCTTTGCAATCGACTTGGAGCTTATCGGACTTGGACATGGGCAGGATGATGCGGAGATTAATTCAGACCCAAATACAGATGGGAGTCTTGCCAGGCCCCTCTCCCTCTGGAGAGGGGACCTCCATGCCTTTTTTCCGCCTCATCTCTCCTTCCCCGATCTGTGCTTCGGGGCTCTTGGATCCGAGGATTTTCAGATCTGGTAGCTCGGCGCCAACGGTTCCTCCAGCCTCGACTCCGGCTGTTACCTTGAGTTCCTCAGATCCAACTAGTTTGGATCCGAGTAACTCTGAGCCGCAGACAGGGAGTTGGACCCGAAGGAATGGATTCTTCGGCTCTGCCCTTTTCAGATCTGACCTGTTTCCTCGGACCTCAGGCTACCCTTGCTTCGGCTCCGGTCCCCGCTTCGGATCCGGGGAGGGTGTCTTCCTTGCTGGGTGCCAAGGAGGTCCACTCTCCTTCGGCCGTCAAAGTGGTGGAGAGGATTCTGTCCCAGAGATTGAGACCCCAGCCCAGCCCATCCCCTCCAATTCCACACAGACACCCCTGGATTTGGCGATGACTCCCTTCATCCTGTCTCAGGGACAGCCCATGCCAGAGGATCCCCAGGTTATTTTCCCTGAGGAACCCTCTACAGCTCACAAATCTCACTTCTGAGAGTCCCACTAAAGAGGGTCACCATAAGCGCAAGTGTAAAAAGAGGCACTTGGACTCCCCCGAGTCCCTCACTACAGACACTGACTTAGATGAAGGAGAAGGTTCCCCCAGGTCACCTCCCGAAGACGTCTCCTTTGGAGAAATCATGGAGATCCTCCGTCAGAGGCGAGGTTGGTCAGCCCCAAAACCTTCTGGGGATGAGTCAGTATTCCTGGAGGCCTTTGGCGCGGGCCCATCTACTTCCTGGGTGTCCCCGCCAGCGGGACCCCTTGGTGGACCTTATCACCATGCAGGCATGGAAGGAGCCTGACACTGTAGAGCCCATCCCCAAACACCCATACAAAATTTTATCCCCCCCTTCCGACAGACAACCTTGGACAAAAGGAGTCCCAGTTGATGCTATGTTGGTCTCAGCAGCCACCAAGAAGGAACTAGCACAGGAGAGTTCTTCAGTCCACCCTACAGACAAGGAGTCCAGTTTGGTGGATATGTTTGGGAAGCACGTCTAGTCCTCAATGACCTTTTCAATCCGTACGCTGAACTATTTGGCACATGTGATCTGGCTTCAGAGAGACCTTGCATCAGAATTCGCTGAGTCGCCCCCAGAGTCTTTTATCGGAGCAGGACAAACAGTTGTTCTCTGTGAAAATGTCTACTCTGAAGTCAGTCTCAAACACGTCTATGCGGCTCCTTTCCCATGCCACGGAAGGAGCAGATAGGGCAGCTGGGACAGGCATAGCCATGAGGCGTCATGCCTGGCTCAGGTTGTGTCAGTTCGCAGGCCCTTTCAAGGCGTCGTTTATTAACTCTCCCTACGACGGTTCTTCCCTTTTTGGGAAGACAGTACGTGACACACTTGTCCAGAGTGAAAAAGACGGGAATACTTTGTCTGCCATCGGGATCCGCTTCTCTAACCCTCAGCAGTCCTTCTCTAGGAATCAAAGAGGGCAGAAGAAGAAGATGTGGTTCCAAAAATCTAAGTTTTCCCGGGATTCTCAGGATAACTATTCCCCCAGAGGCAGAGGGGGACAGGATCGATGCCGACCCAGAGGTAGAGGGGGTCCCAGGAATTTTGGGTCTAGGGAACCTTTTTCTGATAGACCTGGTCAGCAGCCCTGAGGGGTTGCCCGGCTGTCCTACTCTGGAGGCAGTTGGGGGAAGATTGTCCTTACACCCAGCGGCATGGGAGCCCATTACGACAGATCGCTGGGTGTTGCAGATTATATCCAGAGGTTACACTATCCCATTTGTTGACCCTCCAAATATTCCAAAACACCTCCCGGATGTTCCACTTGCTCACAGGGAGGCCGCAGCTCTAGAAGTTTCAAAGCTGCTTCTCAAACGAGCCATCAGACAGGTTCCCCCTGATCAGTTCTTTTTAGTCCCCAAAAAAGATGGGAGACCTCAGGCCCATTCTAGACCTGTCAATGTTGAACCTGTCTGTAGCCAAACAGAAATTCGGGATGGTCACCCTACAGCCCATTCTACCTTAACTCCGAGAGTGCGACTGGATGTGCTGGTTAGACCTCCAGGATGCTTACTACCACATCAAGATCCACAGAAGCTCCAGGAGGTTTCTGCGCTTCCGGCTGGGAGCCAGTCATTTTCAGTTCAGAGCCCTACCCTTCGGCCTCACCACAGCCCCCAAGGTGTTCACCAAGGTAATGGCAGTTGTACGGGCTCACCTGAGGCTTCAGGGTATTCAGGTGTTTCCTTACCTGGACTGGCTCTTCGCTGCGCCCAACAAGCATCACCTTTGCCTGGCCCGAGATTACTTCATTCGGTTGTCAGATCTACTGGGAATTAGTCAATGTTCAGAAATCCCATTTGCAACCAGTACAAGTTCTAGACTTCATTGGGGCATGTCTAGACACTTGTCAGATGAAGGTATTCTTAACCCCAGACAGGATCTTACACCTCAGGTGCCACATAGCTCAGATAGCGAACTTCAAGTCTCCAAAGGCGAGCAAGGTTCTCTGGGCACTGGGCTCCATATCTGCCTCCATATCGATTCTCCCTTGTGCGCGTCTTCATATGCGGGTTCTTCAATGGACTCTGACTGTTCAATGGTCTTGGCTAGACCTGCCCATGGAATTTCCGATCAGGATCAGTCACGTCTGCAGGACGTCCCTTCTTTGCTGGTTAAATTCACCTGAGATATTAGAAGGACGCCCGTTTGCATCATCTCCAGTCCAAGCCACAGTGACCACGGACGCCTCCCAACTTGGGTGGGGGGAGCACTGTTTGGGAAGGACAGTCCAAGGCACGTGGTCCCAGTCAGAGACCAAGTTGCACATAAATGTTCTAGAGATGAGGGCAGTGCTTTTAGCGTTGGAAGCCTTTCACATTGTCCTTCCTCTTGGATTGATTGCAATTCAAGTCAGACAACATGTCGGTTGTATGGTATATCAGCAAGCAGGGGGGAACTAGATACTACCTCGTATGTCGCGAGGTCATGAGAGTGTGGGAATGGGCGATCTCCACCGGTCGGTTTCTGATAGCAACGCACATCCCGGGGTGCTCCAACATTTTAGCGGACAGATTTGAGTCTGGTTATTCTGATGTTGTACGAGTGGTCTCTGAAACGGTCAGTAGCGGAGGAGATCTTCCTTACATGGAGTCAGCCTTGCTGCGATCTCTTCGCATTTCCTTCCAACGCAAAGTGCAGTGAGTTCTTCGCTCTGATTCTCTCACCAGGGGAAGTCCCCAGAGACGCTCTAGTCTATGCTTGGCCCCCCGGGCTTCTGTATGCTTATCCACCATTGCCACTCATTCTTAAGTTTAGCTTGCCGACTGCGGTGCAAAGTTATCCTCATTGTCCCGGCCTCATCAGGTTTGGTTCCCATTCGTTTGGTCTCATCTCTTAGCTCCTCCGTGGGTTTTGGATCCCTGCCCGGATCTAATCTCCCATCCGTCGAGTGCCCGTCCGCCCGACCGACCTGGGCAGCCTCAAGCTGACAGCTTGGTTGCTCCAGTTCCGTTGATTGCCAGGACTCCCAGTCTTTCATCCTCGGTAAAATCCATTCTGGTGGCTTCTCTTAAAGATTCCACTAGGAAACTTTATCGCAGTAAATAGAAGCGTTTTTCCATTTGGGCCTCACAGAGAAAACTAGATCCCTTTACAGCCCCTGTTCCGGCAATGTTGGATTTCTTGTCTGGCATTTTTCAGCAAGGTGCTAGCTCCTCCACAGTGAAAGTACAATTGGCAGCCATTTCCAATTTTCATGTTGGTGAAGACAACATTGCCTTAGCCTCCTCTAGGCTGTGTAAGGCTTTTCTTAAAGGCACTTTTCTGTTGAGTCCTCCTGTCAAGGATTCAGTGCCTCCTTGGGACTTTACCTTTGTCTTACAGGCTTTGGTGGCTCCTCCATTCAAACCTGCAGCTTTGGTGGATTTGAAATTTGTATCCTGGGAGACAGCCTTCCTAGTCACCATTGCATCTGCTAGGAGGGTTTCTGAGCTTCAGGCTCTGTCTGCCATGCCTCCTTATTTGGTCTTACATAAGGATAGGGTCTCTCTCCGTACTAATCCTTCCTTCTTATCCAAAGTGGCATCTGAAGCAAACATAAACCAGTCCATTAATCTGCCTGTTTTTTCCCTAACTTCCAGAATAAAGGTGAATACAAACTTCATTTGTTAGATGTTCATAGACAACTTCGCTTCTGTCTTTATAGAACAAAATCATTCTGCAAGACTGACCAGTTGTTTGTTTCCTTTTCCAAAGCTTTTCTGGGAAAAGCTATTTCTAAAGTTGCTTTGACCAGATGGATCACTCTTTGCATTTCGCATGCCTACAAAGCAAAAGGTTTATCTCCTCCTGGTACTGTTAAAGCTCACTCTACCAGGTCCATGGCGACTTCTGCTGCTTTTTGGTCTAGGGTTCCTTTGGATGACATTTGTGCAGCAGCGACCTGGGCCAATTCACATACCTTCATTTCCCATTACAAATTAAATCTGATTTCTAGGGGTAGAGCATCCTTTGGCAATGCAGTTCTCAGGAATATCCTCCCATAAGGGCCTCCCAGGATTGGAGTAGGTGGGGGGACTGTCCCACAGGTTGCAGATAAAATTAAGTTAACTACTTCAGATAAAGAAGTTATGTACTCACCATAACGTTCGATCTGAGTAGTTCTATTTCATTTTTCTGCAACCTTCCCTCCCTCCGTCCCCCGGACGTTGTCCTGTTTTTACAGGTTTTGGTTCATTAGGCTGAGTTGCTTATGTCATTAGTTGCAGCAAACTCGATCTGAGGAAAGGTAGGAGATGGTAGTGCATTATGGGTAGGGGGAAGAGCTCGGAGCTTGGAGCAGATGCTAGAAAAAAATATGCTGGCTCGGATCCGAATACCCACTGGTTGCAGAAAAATGAAATATAACTACTCCGATGGAAAGTTATGGTGAGTACATAACTTCTTTGTACTTTCACTGCTATTTCAGGCAGCTTCTTCAGACCTAACTGAAACTAATAGCTGAATCTTATTTAAAATCCAGATAAAGCATTCAATCTAGGAGTTAAAATCCAAAGCAATCAAATCGAAGTAAACAGTAACTTGTTAAAAACACCACTAAAACTTAGTAGCAGTACCTAAAAGTTATAGCGCATAGAAAATTTAAGTCATGAATAATCAACAGTTAGTCAAATATATAAATATAAATATGCAACAATATACATAAAACCCTCAATGTGTCAGAGGGCGAGATTTCAACAGGGGTTTAAGGGAAACATGTTCATTAATCCAAGGGCCCTATTTGCATCTAATCAGATTATCCATTCATAAGTTCTTAAAATCACCCCCCTCTAATATTAGGTGTCAAGACTTTTAAGACAAAAAACTTAAAACTGTCTCTCTCTCTCCTTTATCAGTAGCATGTTGTGAACAGCACTTCTGCACTTCTTATTTATCATATCATTCACATGTTTTAAAATGTGTTCCTTGAAACGCTGTTTGTCTTCCCTACACAGTAGGCATAACACTCAGCGCAGTATGCAAAATAAACCAAATCCTTCGTTTTGCAATCGGCATAAAACAAAGTCTCTATGATGAAATTCTTATTGGGGTGTGTAAAGTGATTACCTGAATGAATAAACTTGCACGCTTTACAATGCCTACAGGGAAAAGTACCTTCCCTGTATGATGGTGCTGTATATCCTCTATTAATGTTCTTATAACATAACTGTCTGTTTAGGGATTTACAATTTATAAAACTAAAATCAGGTCGATCATTGATCAAACATCACACCCTTTCATCTATATTCAGTGTACCCCATTTCTTCTTTATGATGTCACAATTAGTATTGACATTACTAGCGTAGGTTAGTTACCCTAGTCGCATCACTCTGTCCTTGTTTGCCCCTCGTGTTGTAATTATGCTCAATGTTATCAAAAAAATGTGGTCACCCCCTTGTATCTTGTTGGAGCAAAGCCTCCTTAATATAATTATCAACTTCATTTTCCTTGTACTCCCTTTGTGTAAACTCACTCTTCAATTCTCTTAATGCTAATCTCTTATTTTCTTCATTATTATGTAGCCTCATAACTCTGAGTGCTTGCTCTTTCACCACATTTTTATACACGTGGAGGGGGTGCATACTATTTTTGTGTAGGAGAACATTTTTCTTATATTTTTTCCTAAAAATAGAAGTTCTAACCTACACCAAGTACACACTTCGTGATCTTATCTAGAAAATCAACAGAAGCCTGAGAGTAAATGTAACTAAACTTTTAAGACTGATGTGGTTGAGTGCAAATATCCAATAAACTGTTCCATCGCTTCACCTGACCCCTTCCACAGAATAAAGACATAATCCACAATCCTTTTATACACTAAAAAATGTCCACAATACTCATTATTCCTAATAACATTCTCATACTCCCATTGTGCCATTGCCAGATTGGCAAACCTATTAGCACAAGCTGTGCACATAGCTATGCCAACCTTTTGTAGAAAAAAATTTTCATTAAATATGAAAACATTCTCTAGAATTAATTCTAGCAGAATGCAAACCAAATCAGTATTCTTGTCATTCAAAGAAGTTTCTCTCAAAGGAAAAGTCCTAATGTTCTCAATGCCCCATTCATTGGGGATAAATGTAAAGAGAGATGAAACATCTAAAGTTAAGAAAACTATATCAACATTCTCGTAGTCATTCATCATAACTGGAAACAAATCATTTAAAAAATGTTTTTTTATCCTTGAGCACTGTCTCAACCTTATATACTTTGGAGCATAAGGTCTTTTCAACATAAAGTGGATGTTCTTCGTGTTTCACTGTTGCAGTCATTACATTTGTGTAATCTGCTGGCAGGTTGCCCTCAATCATCCTGAATAACAAAGTCTTGGGTCCTGCGTCGGTTGCTGTCTCCTCTTCCATGACGTCAGGGGTATAAAACATGCAGCCGACACCATTTTATTCAGTCTTTCTTGCCGTGCGGTGCCCGAAGCAGAAGCAGTTTGCAAGTGCCGGTCGGCCGACTCCTTAAATTTTTGTATTAGAGTTTAATAACCGAAGTCTTCAAACTAAAGCTAAGTACCCCGTTGGGGAAACTTTTTCTTGCCCCTTACCGATGTCAGTAAAAGTTAATAATTGCATTACTTGTGGGAAGCGAGTACCTCATAAGGTTTTTAATTTGTACTGTATTCCTTGCCTAGGCCCTGATCTCACAACGTGCCTTGCTGTTGGTTTTGTGTTAGATTTAACCAACACACTATTAAGCGTCGGTATATTTTTGCTTCTAAATATTTTGGTTCAAGATTTAATTATCCTGAAATGTCATCAGTTAGCAATCCGACTACCAGAGTTCATAAAAAACCCAAAGAAAAAGACAGAGACAGACCGTCAAGGTCCAAAACCGACAAAGCTTCTCCTAAGCCAGTCGCCAGTTTGCCGGTACTCAGGCGCTTTCGCAGCTCTGATACCCGCTATTTTTGAGTCGCAGGCCTCTACCGAGACCCATTCGGAGTCCGGTATGCCGTGAGATTCTCAGAATATTGAACCCGCGGATGTCTCCCCCTTGGATGGGTCTGGAGCCGCTGTGCAGGCACTGGCTTCTGAGGGTGTTTTCAGGCCTCATCATTTTTATATTAAACCGACACCAGCAACAAAAGCAAGGAAGAGGCCTAGGCAAGGCACTGATTATGAATCTTCAGATTCAGGTTTCCATTTCTTCTGATTCCTCTTCTAATCAGGAATTTTTTATTCCACCCTATGAGGATTGTGATGCAGAGGAATCCATCCCATCTGCATATCCTCCTGAGGATTAGTCTTTTGGAGAGACTTTGCATACTTTGAGACCATTTTCACTGGGAGAGTCAGGACTTCTCTGAATCAAAAAAGAGGCTTAGGGATTTCCTCCTTCTTCCTCAGCATAGGCCTTTGGCAATACCTCCTGTATTACACATTGTTGATGATGTGTTTTCGGAATCGGGCATGGCTCCTGATTCCCTGCCTCTGGCTCCTAGTAGGCCAGACAGATATTACACAGTTCCTGATGCCCACAAATTTCTTTTCAAAAATCCTGCTGCTGATCCTGAAACTGTTTCTCAGGGTCCCAAGGGTGTAAAGGCCTCTGCAGCCAAAAATCCTACCCCTTCTGATAGAGATTCCAGGGCGCTGGATAGATGGGGAAGGAAGGTTTATACGTCTGCAACCTTGGCAATCAGGGCCTTAAACTGCCAGTTTCATATGCTTAAATATCAACAGCATGTTATGGGCTTACTAAAACAGAAAATGTTGATTTCTGATTGTGTGGAAAATAAAGAGTAACAGAAATTATTGAATTCAGCAGAACAGGTTGGAAAGCATACTTTGCAATGTGGTTTTGATTCCTTGGAGGCCTCTTGTAGGGCCGCCGTTACTGGATCTGTGATTAGAAGGCATGCCTGGCTCAAGGAGCAAAATCTGCCTGATCATGTTAAAGCTAAATTGTTGGATGCCCCTTTGCAGCATGATAATCTGTTTGGTATTAAGGCAGAAGAGGTTTTAAAGAAAGTGGAAGACAAAGCTAAGTCTATGCAAACTATAAAATATTTCTTGCAAGTGTAGCCACCCAGGTTCAGTAGGCACTGGCTTACTAAAAATTGGTCCTTTCCTGTGTCTAAGAGCCACTCAGGGCAAATCCAGGCACTCAAAAGGCTCCAGATACCAATCACAGGGTTCTTGCATGTCAAAGCAATGGAGTGCCTCCACCTCCAAATCTGAAGGAAACAAAGCACAACCCTACAGTAAGCAGTGTCCATGACTTTCCTCTACCACCACCAAGCACTTATCTTTTGGTAGCCCCCTTTGGGGGAAAACTAGCACTTCATGCTCAAAATTGGCAGTCACTTACCCAGGACAAGTGGGTATTAAACATAGTATCCCAGGAGTACAGATTTCATTTCCATACTTTGCCAATTCCAAATGGATGGCTGGATCTTACACCAAGCCAGTGGACAGAGGCCCAGAAACAAGTCATGTCCCTCATGGATATGAGGGCTATTCAACCGGTGCCAGAAAAGGAAAAAGGACAAGGTTTTTATTCGAGACTTTTCCTGGTAACCAGAAAGGACAATTCATGGTGTCCAATACTGGACTTATTGAATCTGAACACGTTCCTGGACATTCCAAAATTCAAAATGCTGACTTTACAACAGCTACTGCCTATGCTAGGCAGGAATGCTTGGTTAGTAACTCTAGACTTAAAAGAGGCATACCTGCATATTCCAATAAGGGAATCATGCAGAAGATACCTCCGCTTCAAAGCAGGTTTTTCACATTACCAATTCCCTGTACTGCCCTTTGGCTTATCTGCTGCACCCAGGGTCTTTACAAAGTGCCTAGCACCAGTAATTGCATTCTGCAGACAAAGAAGCATACAAATTTATCCTTAAATGGACGATTGCTTCATTCAAGCAGAGGGCAAGGACACTCTTGTTCAACATCTGGCGTTTGTAAAAAGGCTTCTAGCATGCCCAGGGTACACCATAAACAAAAAGAAGTCACAACTGGTACCCTCTCAAATAATTACATTCCTGGGTGCAAGCTTGAATGCAACTGCCCAGATGGCTTACCTCACGCCAGACAAACAAAGGCAACTGACAACATACTTCAAACAAATGGCAACAAAAACCCAGTTATCTGCAAGACAAATTCTGTAGGCTTTGGGGTTCATGGCATCCTGCATCCTACTAATTCCATATGCGAGACTGCATATGAGGAAACTTCAATGGTACCTAAAAAGTTTATGGAGTCATCATTGTCACAGTGTGGAAACAATGATTCCTCTCATTCCCTGCCTACAACAGGAGTTTCTTTGGTGGGTAGAGACATGTCACCAAAACAAGGGACTGTCATTCACTGTACCCCCTGCCACCCAAACCCTAACTACAGACGCATCAGACTATGCTTGGGGGGCCCACCTGGCAGGGAGATGCATTCAGGGCAAATGTAGGCCAAACCAAATGTATCTGCATATCAACCAGAAAGAGATGCCAGCTGTTCAGAATGCTCTGACAGCCTTCAAGGACAACTACTGATAAAGACAGACAACAACACAGTTATGTGGTACATAAACGAGCAGGGGGGCACACATTCCTACCCCCCTTGCAGACTAGCCATGGCTTTATGGAACACAGCCTTGACTTACCAAATATATCTTCAAACTCAATTCCTGCCAGGAAAGCAAAATACTCTGGCAGACGACCTAGCAGAATCTTATGGACCCGCAAGAATGGAAACTGGATCCACAAATCTTCAGCATGTTAACACAGAAATGGGGGAGCCCAGACATAGATCAATTTGCCTCTCCCCAAAATTATCAGTTGGACAAATTCTGCACAAGAACTCATCACAAAAAAGCATGGAAAGTGGATGCTCTGTCCTTCAGCTGGAAAAACCTATCAGTCTATGCCTTTCCTCCTCTGCCTCTACTCTCCAAGGTCTTACTAAAAGTCAGACAGGAAAAAACAAAAATGATCCTAATTGCTCCGGACTGGCCTCGCCAGCACTAGTACCCGCTTCTAAGGAATATGTCTTGCCTTCTTCCATGGTTCTTGCTTCAAATAACTCATCTACTGTCTCAGCAGAACTATCAAATTCTGCACACTCATCTCCAAACTCTGAATCTTGCAACATGGCTAATCAACTAATTATTCAAATAACACCTCTCAGTAAATCTGTGATGGATGTCATTTTGGAAGCTAGAAGGCCTAGTACTAGAAAATCTTATGCTGATAAATGGAAGAGATTCTGTGCTTGGAACCAAGCACAAGGAACAGACACAGCGAAGCCCAGTATTCCTCAGATTTTACAATATTTGACTGAGATGCTTGACAAGGGCCTATCTTTTTCTTCAATAAAAATCCATGCCTCTGCCATCTCGGGTCATTACAACACAGAGCCTCCCCTATTTTCTCATCCACTGCTTAAACAGTATCTTAGAGGGGCCAAAAACTTAAGGCCACCCAGAAGAGCACCAACTCCTGCATGGGACCTCAATTTTGTGCTGGAAAAACTCACCCTGCCTCCCTTTGAACCAGCAGCTACTGCAGATATAAAATTTCTATCTTGGAAAACAGATTTCCTTTTGGCAGTCACTTCAGCAAGAAGGGTTTCAGAACTACAGGCTCTTATGGCAGTGGAGCCTGTTGTTATATTTTACCTCAGGACCACTCCTTTTATGCCTGAGGTGGTATCCAGTGTGGTTCTTAACCACACCATTCATCTGCCAACATTTTACCCAAATCCGCAGAACAAGGGAGAGTGGATTCTGCATTCTTTGGATGTACACAGACAACTAAGATTCTACTTAAATAGGACCAAGTCTCTATGAAAGTCTGAGCAACTACTGGTAGCATTTGCTGCAGGGTCAGAGGGGAAGGCTATATCAAAGCAGACTATTTCTAAATGGATAAGCCACTACATTCGTTTCTGCTATTTGCACCATGGTAAACCGGTGCCCAAGGGGATCAGATCACATTCCACCAGGGCTGCCTCTACTTCAGCAGCTTTTCTCAGAGGGGTCCCAACCAAAGACATTCTAGAAGCTGCTACTTGGACCTCTGTTCATACCTTCACAAAGCATTATCACTTGCATCTCTTCTCCAAATCCAGGGCAGGCTTTGCCACTGCAGTCCTGCTGGGCTTTATAGCCGCTCCTAATGCTGTTTAGTTCCATCCTCCCATCCATAGCTTTGGGATTCTACCCAAATGTAATGACTGCAACAGTGAAACACGAAGAACATAGTACAGTTGTGTACACTTACCATAAATGTAGATGTTCGAGTGTATTCACTGTTGCAGTCCAGGTTACCCACCCGCTATCCCCCTTTCTGTACCTTTTCTTTCCTTCATTATACTCAAAAGCCTTTGTGGTGTATTTGCTTTTAGTTGAAGGTAAAGTTTGTTTCTAAAAGTCCAATTATATACATTTACTGTTTAGTTACATATATATTTTTGCTCCCCGTTTGGGGGGGGGGGGGGCACCTGACATCTGGGCCAAGAAAAACTGAATAAAATGGCATCGGCTGCATGTTTTATACCCCTGACAACCTGACGTCATGGAAGAGGAGACCGCAACCGACGCAGGACCCAAGACTTTGTTATTCAGGCCGACTGAGGGCAACCTGCCAGTAGATTACCCAAATGTAATGACTGCAACAGTGAACACACTCTAACATCTACATTTATGGTAAGTGTACACAACTGTACTTTCTGTGCCCACCCTCTGCTGGACAGCATGAGGCGGATGGGTGGAATCGTATGTCTTTGTGGACTTTTTGGAGGCCGTAGAGTACGTGCCAACGGGTGTTCAACAGAAAAATATTTAAAGAGCTCTTCAGTAATTACATTAGTCATAAACAAATTAAACAAGAAAAAAGCTAGTCATTGTGCAGCCGTCCGCATGTGCTTAACTTGTATTTAGAAAATCAATGGTTAAAACAAATAGCTTTAGGGATGGAGAGTTCCCCTGACGTACCTTCGGAACTGCCAAAATGAAAGCCAAGACTATACGGCCTTTGGCGTCTAACCCTCAGCCTGTGGCCGGCCTAGTAGAGGAATTGGGCTCCACCTCCTTGGAAATAGCTGGTACCTCCACGGAAGCCGCACAATCCTGCATGTAGGGCACACCCATAGAGGCTTTACCGGCATCGGTTTCTAATGCTGGGGGAGAACCAGTGCTTTTGAGTAGGTCTGTCGGATGCCTCTGGTTCCTTCCAGACTCCAGGCCTTCCTCCCTTCAGATGCCCACCAGGCCTTTAAAAAAAGGAGGAGAAAAGGAAGCATATTTTGCTCCCACTGAAAGCATGCCTGGCTCACAGGCTTTTAGCCAAAGTCTGTTTAATGCCTTCATGGCCTTATGTCCTACCTTTGCAGGGACTACTAACATCCCTCCTCCCATTCTGCGTCCATGGTCTCATACCACAGACCCAACCATGAGGGAAGAGGAAGATCTGTCTGACTCTTCATCTGAAGATTCACTTTCCTACACTTCCCAGCTTTCTTCTCCCTTAGGGTATGGTTCCCCAGAGGAAGAATCTGTTGACCCTGACTCACCAGATGAGGATTTGACTTTTGGGGAAACCATCAACAAGATGAATGAGCATTTTAAGTGAGAACCCTCTGAAATGACTGAGGTCCGAAAAAGATATATTATGACATCATTCAGATGGATTCTGCTGTCCCCCTAATTCTGCCTGCCTTCCTGGATACCTTCTCCTCAGCATCCATAAATCCTGACTCACAGCCACCTGCCCCACGCAGGCCAGATAGACTTTATAAAGTCCCTGAGACTGCCAAGTACCTCAAGTATTCACCTGCAGACCATGCCACGATCTCCATTTCCAGAGATAATGCATCTAAACTTTTACACACTTTTACCCACCACCACTGTCCTGCCTGCTGACAAAGGCAGCAAAACCATGGAGCATCTGGGTAAGCAAATCTACACCTCTGCCACCTTGTCCTTCAGGGCTACTAACTACCAGACATGCCATTTCACACTGAGCTAATCGGAGGAAGGGCACTGAGCAAACTGATCTGTGATGTGTAACATTAAGTATCCTGTTTTTTGCATATTTTTACAAGTTATTTATAGCATTTGTATGTGTGCTGCATACTTTCCTAGCTTGTTTCACTGTGTGTGAGGTATTAACTGGAAATTTTCTACATTTGTTAAGCATCTATTTGGGTTTGTTTGTTCTCATTTCCTGCCAAGGAGTGTATCATGTAACTTGTTTGCAGTTAAAAGCCTTCTCTAGTCTCCTCACTCCTTTATTTGTTTAAAACTTTCATTTAAAGGCTCACTGCTGTTTTCTGCTGTGATGAATATTTCTGCAGTTTTTTTTTTCTACCCAAGTAGTGTGGATAGTTGTAGCATTGTCCATAGTCAGGCTTGTGTTTTGGGCCTAGCTGTTTGTAGAGGCTCTGTGTCTGAGCACATGTTCCAGGCCATCTTAGTTTAGCCAAAGCCATTTTTGCATTTCAGTGAGAGGGAAGTGTTTATGGTCATTGTCTGATTGGGGTTGCCTGGACTACGACTTGGAGTAAACACCTCATTGGTTCTTTCTAGCTTTTTTTAAAGTTGTTTCAGGTTTCAACTTTCTGTTGCTTAAGAAGTTAACGTGAGTGTTTCTGCCATTTCACACTGAGCTAATCGGAGGAAGGGCACTGAGCAAACTGATCTGATATATAACATTAAGTATCCTGTTTTTTGCTTATTGTTACGAGCTATTTACAGCACTTTTATTGTCTGCTGCATACTTTTCTAGCTAGTTTCACTGTGTGTGAGGTATTGACTGGAAATTTTCTACATTTGGTAAGCATCTGTTTGAGTTTGTTTGTTCTGAGTTTTGTTTCCTACCGTCCCTCCCTATTGGTATCCTGTTCTTATATTTGGTGGCTTTGCATTTGCCCACCCCTACTGTAAATTTGATCTGGGTCAGTCCTCCCAGTCTAGTGTCATTACCTCATTCACAGGGAGAACATTTGAGAAGGCCAACCCACGTAGTTTCTTAACCTTGAATTATCTTCTGCTCCTCCTTTCTCCCTTTCCACTTTACAAAAAAAAAAAAAATTCTAAGCTTGTTTCCTGCCTTTTCTGTAAGTAGTGTAGTCCAGATACAGATTTGCTGTATCCAAGACTGTAAGTTTCTGAGCCCCCAAGCCTTTCTGTGTTGGAGGGAAGCCATCTAGCTTATCAGTGGGAGTGGTAAGCACTAGGTAGCTTATCTAAAAAAAAAAAAAAAAAAAAAAAAAAAAACATTATGCATTGCCGTTTAGCTAGGGTTAAATTATTCCCGGTGCCATAAAGTCTGCTGTTCGAATTTTCCCTTAGAACTAGCCAGTTTTTTAGTTTTAGCAATCAAATCTGTTTCTTTGAGCTCGGCACTTGTTCAGAACTCATTGCAAGCACTAAATAAGATGCAAATTACTACAGCACTCAGCTTTCCTCACTTGTCTAGAGGAAAGCAGTTTTTAGTACTTAATAAATAAGCACCTATCCAGGCATGTCTAAGGGTCAACTCCTGGTGTTTTCTCCTGTCTACCTGATGAATCAGGGCATCTTGGAGCAATGCAGCAATTGCCTCATGTACACAGACAACCCTCTCCTCCTACCACCCAACACTACAACCTGTGAGAGATGCACTTAAATAGCCAAACTGGAAGCAAAGCTCTCCACCCAAGACTGGACTAGACAGTCAAGAGGAGAAGGTAAACTCTTGCACCACACCACACTCATCACATAGTCCCTCAAAACCTACACCACCAAAACACACACATAAAAACACAAAACACACACCTACATTCGCGGAGGCTCCCAATAAAAATCTGCCCAAGCAACAGGGACCTCCAAAGTAGAAACGCAAGCAACCTCCACCCCCCAACACAACCCAAATGACACACAGCCCAGAAATTCAGTGTGCCACTGAACCACAGACTATAAGGCATAACACCGTACCCAACACTCTAGTCATAGGTGACTCTATATTCAGGCACACTGATGTTCCACTCACCAGGCTAAACCAGGAGAAAGTTATTGTCAGCTGCCTTTTGGGTGCCAGGATCTGCCACATAACGCACGCACTCAGGACACTCCACAAGTACAAATATGACTCTGTCATTGTCCATGTTGGTGTGAATGAACTGAGATTTACCTCCCTGGACTACATGAAAAGAGGCGTGGAGGAGCTGTCCAATCTTGTAGCCCAGGCAGGTTTGACCCTAGCCCTGAGTAGCATCCTGCCATCACCAAAATGATACCACATTACAAGGAAAAAATGATTGACTTCAACAATTGGCTAAGCTTCTGATGTCATTCTAAGGGGATCCAGTATCTGTCTGCCTGGGATGACATGATCGACAGTCCACGATGCTTTGCCAGAGATGGCCTGCACCTGTCACCCTTGGGATTCTGGATACTGGCTAAGGCTCTTGCCACCCCTATAGTGCCTTTTTTTAGGCAAGGTTCAAATGACAAATTCACCACCGTAACAGGTGCGAGCAAGCAAAATCTGAGGGTAATGCTACTCAATGCTAGAAGTCTAAACCTCAAAATGCACTCATTCGAGGCACTCCTTAAAATGGAGAACATTGACATCTGTGCAATGACAGAGACCTGGTTCAAGGCTCCAGAGAGTACCCCTGCATTACCAGGCTGTAATTCATGCCACACCTTTCAGCCACCTAACCTGGACCGAAACACTAAAGGTGGAGGAGTGTCCATATTCATTAAGGATATCCACACCTCCAGGCTAGTTGCTCAGCATAATGCATCCGAGAATATCCAAGTGCAACTAACTCTGGGCAAGACCGCAATCCAAATTGTAGCTTACCACAGATCCCCCACCATGCACCAGGATTCCCACTCCTCATTTCTTGATGCACTGGAAAATGTTAGGGTACAACCTAACACCCTAATAATGGGCGTTTTCAACTACCCCACCATTAACTGGGAAAGCTACTCCTGTACCAACTCTTGTGGTCAACATTTTCTGGAATTCATAAATTCCAACGCCTTGGATCAACTTATCCACACCCCCACCAGGGGCAGCAATATCCTAGACCTGGTCATTACCAGTATGGGCAACCGGTGTTCCACACCAGAGGTCAATTCCTCGTTGGTCAGATCTGACCACAAGCTAATCACCCTAGACATCAACATCCTGCCCCCACCCCCCATTAGGAAAACCACTGTAAAAAATTTCTCCAAAGCCAACTTCACGCTTCTTAAGACAGAAGTGGGAAACTTCACGGCACCCATGCAGATGGACAATAGAGGTACGACTGCTGAATCCTACACAATTGCACTTTATAAGCACTCCCTAACAGAACCAAGATGCTATCCTCCAAAAACAGAAAGCCAATCTGGTGGTCCCCTGCCATAAACTCTACAACAGAAGAAAGAAACTGTTGCAAAAAAGGAGTAAAATCCCATGATTGGAGGAACTCCCTGGTCAGCCTCAGTAAGAAGTTGAGATCCCTCATAAAATCCTCCAAAGCTAGTTACAAAAACAAAATTGCCACTGATTCTAAAGACGACCACAAAGCATTCTATAGCTATGTCACGAATCTCAAAGGCAACACTCAGATCTGCTCTGAGTTGCAGCACAACGGCACTAAATATACAAAACCAACTGATATTGCCAACATCTTGGCAGATAAGTTCAGTGCTAACTTTACCCCCTCACCCCCTAAAGGACCCATTTCTATACCAGAAGAATGCAAAGTTCCTGTAATCACGGCTGCACAGGTCAAAACCACACTCTCCAAAGCCAAGAACACAGCATCCATGGAACCTGACAACATTCCAGGCTGTGTTCTACATGAACTACAGAACGAACTGGCACCCACCTAAGCACCATGTTCAATCATAGCCTCATCTCAGGCTTTGTGCTGACTGAATGGCGCACAGCTACGGTTATCCCACTCCAGATGACTGCAAACTAGGAGCCATAACTTGAAACTCCTAACAATGTGGACATCCTACAAAAGGGCTTCACTGAGACAGATGCCTGGTGTCTAAGCCATGGCCTCAAACTCATTGCCAAAAAGTGCATTGTCATCCCTTTTGGTAAAAAACTCCATGACTACCACATAGGTGGTAGTCTACTTAACACCGAAAGTGTGATAAGAGACCTTAAGACACAGGTGGACAGTAGTCTCTCCTTTGATAATCACATTGCCACAGTAGTCAGGAAATCCTTCTGCGTGGCACACCTCATCATAAAAGGTTTCTCATCCAGGAAAAAGGAGGTCATTGTTCCCCTCTACTCGTCACTCAGTAGACCCATTATAGAATACAGCGCCTCTTTTGGTATGTACCTCACAGGACATCTACAACAACTGGAAAGGCCTCAGAAATACCTCACAAAGAGGATTACTGGCCTCAAACAGATGCCCTATGCAGACCGTCTCAAAAAACTCCAGCTTTACACCGTCGCATATCGCCTACTTAGCTTTGTATGTTAGGCAGAGATCACCTCTGTCAAACCCAGAGCTGTTGGACGTGCTCCACTTAAAGAAATCCCAGTCCCTCCGAACTACACGCTGTACCTTGTCACCACAATAAACAGAACATGCTGGAGGGATAGATTCCTGTCCCAGAGACTTCCCATACTCAGGAAAAACTACCTATATATATATATATATATATATATATATATATATATATATATATATATATATATATATATATATATATATATCAAACAAAGCTCCTCATTAGCACTCAAGAAAAATCTTGATGATTGGATGGGAGATATGAAATTCACCCCGGTGATCACTTCTGTGGCACTGCTCGACAGGGGCACAGGGATATAATTTTCTTGGGTGGCTAGGCTTATATAGGCCCTAGGGCCAATAGCCTAGTACTTACCTATGAACGTATGGCTAAATATACCTAGTCTCTCCTGGAGAAAGCCTCCAAGGAGTTGGCTGATACACCAGATTGTTCTGCCAAAGCCTCACTGTCTTCCCTTCTGGCTCTCACCTCCCAAGTCACGAGGTACTTGGTAAGATGTAGCTATGATGCTGCTGAAGCCTCAGCAAGGTCAGCAGCATGAGCAGCTGCCATAAGAAGGTACTCCTGGCTGTGCCTCCAGCCCCTTCCAGATGATTACAGAGCTAAGCTGATTGATGCCCCCCTAGACAACACAGCCTTGTTTGGTGCAGAAGTGGCCGACTTGTTTAAGTCACTTCAGCAAAAGGGGAAAGAAATGCAAGATTTTAAATACCTGCTAGTCTTCCCATTCCTAAATTTCAAAGAAACTACCCAGCTAAAACACAGTTCATTAGAAAACATTCTCACACTGTTGCTCCAACTAGGCCTAGAAAACCTACCAGAAAGCAACCCCCTCCAGCTAGAGCTACACCTCCCTCTAGCCAGAGGCCATCCTTTCAAGACAGGGCAGGTAGCATCTGACTACCTGCCAAATCTACAACCCCTGCTGCCTCCTTCTCTCCCTCTGTCGGTTCACCTTTCTCACTGTCTCCTCCCTGTGTGGACATCCATGACCTCAGACAAATGGGTCCTTTCAGCCCTTCAAAATGGGTATTTCATGACCTGGCTATTGCCCCCAAAACGAAAAGGCATCCCACAACCTCCAAAACAGTTACACCTCCTGCAGCCAGTACTACAGGCACTGCTGGCACAAGGCACCATAGAACCAGTGCCACCCCCCCCCCTTGAAAAGAGGTTTCTACTCCAGGATTTTCCTGGTTCCAAGAAAAGACGGTCCTTGGAGACCAATTCTAGACCTCTCATATCTCAACCTATTACTGAAGGTTACA
The DNA here is from genome assembly GCF_019279795.1 of Protopterus annectens. NCBI lineage: Eukaryota > Metazoa > Chordata > Ceratodontiformes > Protopteridae > Protopterus > Protopterus annectens. The sequence continues at coordinate 510,176,432 of NC_056751.1, read as the reverse complement.
AAGCACACCGACCAGTAAAAATAAATGAATGAACCACATGCTGAATAAAGGAAACAAGCATTTTACTATATAAAAGACTCAGTAAAAATTGTACAAAGTTAAGCACTTTCGTAAGGCACATAGACCAAACTTCATCAGACAATAAGATAATACTACTATTCAGCATATATACCACACCCACACCCTTCAGTTAATTAATCATGAATACTCACACTAATTGATAACATGAACCTTTGTTTAGGAAATACCTGAGGTTGTTGGTGGGCCCTTCTCACTTTCATTTCTCTGCCTTGCCCTTTGGGCTTTCCACTGCACCCAGGGTTTTCACCAAATATTTGGCTCCAATGATTCCTTCTACACGACAAAAGGGATCCAGATATTCCCTTATCTGGATGACCTGCTGATACAGGCAGGTAACAAGGAGACCCTTCTGCAACATATACGCTTGGTTGTCTCCCTCCTACAGTCTCTGGGATTCCAGATAAATTACCCAAAGTCTCACCTGGAACCTACTCAAGACAGTGTCGTCTTGTGGTGCAGAATTCGGTCAGATGTCATGAAAGCCTACCTGCCCCCACAAAAGGTGGAAAACTTGAAGGGACACCTACTTCTGGTCCTTCAGTCAACAGAATTGACAACAAGACAGTACCTCAAGCTCCTGGGCTACATGGCAGCCACTATCACCATTTTACCATTAGCAAGACTTTATATTAGAAAGCTGCAGTGATACCTTCGGTAAGTCTGGACACAACACTCCCACCCCTTGGAGTACAGAGTTCTCCTCCTACCATGCCTCAAACTAGAATTCCAGTGGTGGTTGACACAAGTGACCCTCAATTTAGTTGATCCCCTCCAACCACCCCTACCCACACATATCATGCACACAGATGCCTCAGACTTGGGCTGGGGAGCAACCCTGGGTCATCATACAGTGCAGGGTCTGTGTCCAGAGCCACAAAATCAAGAACACATCAATGTTCGAGAGATGATGGCAATCCTTCTGGCCCTTCAAGCCTTCCATCTATATCTTCAGAAAGGCCCACTAAAGATTTTGCGGTACCTCAACAAACAGGGAGGGACCAAGTCCTACTTACTTTGCAGACTTGCTCTCCTACTATGGGAATTGGCCACGTCACAGGGGGTGACCCTGCAGGCAATCTGCATTCCCTCTCTACAGAACTCTCAGGCAGACAATCTCAGCAGAACCATCACAAACCATGAATGGATGCTTCACAGCGATGTCTTCCTGGATCTGGTCCACTGGTGGGATACACCTCAAATAGACCTGTTTGCCTCCTCCATCAACAGGCGTGGCTTTTGCACCAAGACACCACATCCTCAGGCACTGGCAACAGATGCCTTCTCAGTCTCTTGGAAGGTGAAGTTTCTGTATGCATTTCCTACCTTCCCAGTCATCCAGAAGGTCCTGCTGAAAATCCAGCAGGGCAGACCAAAAATCTTGTTCGTGACTCCCTACTGGCCAAGACAGCATTGGTTCCCCCTACTCTTACAACTATCCAAGGGCAATCATCACGTTACCCCTCAGAGTTGACCTTCTCACAAAGCACAAGAGATCACAAATACACCCACAGTGGCAGTTACCGCACCTCACCCTTTGGCTGATAGGATTCTGATCCCCTTCAGACCCCTTTACAATGAGGACTTGCTCACTGTCCTGCAGGAGGCCAGGAAACCAAATACAAGAAGATCTTACCTTTCAAAGTGGAAGAGATTTTCTATATGATGTCACAAAAGACAGTTGGACCTGCTTGCAAACAAGTCCCCTCTATTTCTGTCTTAACTGTGTGAGCTACTGCAGACAGGCTTGGTTTATTCCTCCATTAAAGCCTGCCTGTCTGCTATTTCAGCATGTCTTCCCCTGGACCCCCCTGTAGCGGCCAGACTACCAGCTAAGCTGTTTCTCAAAGGGGTTCTTCACCTGATGTCCTCCAGAAAACCATCCCCCACCCCCATTGGACCTTAACTGTGTTTTGGAATTTTGGAAGAGCTTATGCTTTCTCCATTTGAGCCAGCAGACAAAGCTTCCTTAAAATACTGCACATGGAAAACGGTGCTACTTGTGGCCTTGACCTCAGCCAGAAGAGTATCAGAGCTGAAAGCCCTCATGGCTAACCCACCTTTCCTAGTTTTCCATAACGACAGGGTTACTCTTAGAACTAACCCTTCATTCATGTCTAGGGCGGTGAGTGACCTCTCCCTGAATCAAGCCATCTACTTGCCTACTTTCTTCCCTAACCCACAGGGGGACAGTGAGAGTACTTCACTGCTTGGATGTTTACAGACAACTCAGGTTTTACATGCATAAAACGAAGCCCATCAGACAGGCTGGTCACCTTTTTGTTGCCTTACATCCCAGAGCCCTGGGGAAGGCAGTAACCAAACTAACTCTACCTGGATTGCCAAAGGCATCACCTTCTGCTACAAATACCATGGGAAATCCCTGCAAGGCACTTTCAAAGCACACTCCACCAGGGCTATGGCTTCATCAGGAGCCTTCTTCAAAGGTCTGGATACCTCTACCATTCTTGAAGCAGCCACTTGTCATCAGTGCACACCTTCACCAAACTTTACAAGTTAGACCAAATTTCTAAGGCCAAGGCAGGTTTTGCCAGTGCTATTCTTCATGGATTCCTGGAAACCACCCCCTCCTTCACAGTGAGCTTTGGCATTCACCCATATGTTGAATACTGCAGCATGGGAATAGAAGGACATAGAAAAGATGTGTAAAATCTTAACCATAACCATAGATGTCCTTTTCTTCCATGTTGCAGTATTCCTTCCCACCCTCTTTCCCCTCCTGTTAGGCTGCATTTCCCTTCTGGGTGGCACAAGACTGGCATTGCCCTTACTGGGACTGGTCCAACTGGGGCTTACAGTTCTGAGGGCTGGTGCGTGCAGATGTCACTTTTATGATGCACATTCCTTGACCCACGTCAGACATCCCACGCAACATACAGAGACTGAAAACTTTTGTATACTGGCCGGATGTTCACGAAGAGGAAGCAAGAGGAGTAAACCCATATGTTGAATACTGCAACATGGAAGACAAGGTATCTATGGTTATGGTAAGATTTTACACAACTTTTCTTTATCCCCAGTGAATGGGGCATTGAGAACATTAGTACTTTTCTTTTGAGAGAAGCGTCTTTGAGTGATAATATTGATTTGGTTTGCGTTCTGCTAGAATTAATTCTAGAAAATAATGTTTTCATATTTAATGAAGAATTTTTTTACAAAAGGTTGGCGTAGCTATGGGCATAGCTTATGATAATAGGTATGCCAATCTGGAGTTGGCGCAATGGGAGTATGAGAATGCTATTAGGAAAATGTTTGTGGATGATGTCTTTATTCTGTGGAAGGGGTCAGTTGAAGTGATGGAACAGTTTATTGGATATTTGCAGTGGACCACATCATTCTTAAAGTTTAGTTAAATGTATTCTCCGGATTCTGTTAATTTTCTAGATGTTAAGATCATGAAGAGTCTACTTGGTGAGGTTAAAACCTCTATTTTTAGGAATAAAATGCAAGAAACGTGTTCTCTCCTACAGAAAAATAGTATGCACCTCCACCATGTGTATAAAAATGTGTTGAAGGGGCAAGCCCTCAGGGTTATGAGGCTACATAATAATGAAGAAGAAATGAGATTAGCATTACTAGAATTGAGGACTGAGTTTATACATAGGGCATACAAGGAAAATTAAGTTGATAATTATATTAATGAGGCTTTGCTCCAACGAGATACGAGGGGCGACCACATTTTTCTGATAACACTGGGCATAATTACAACACAAGGGGTGAACAAGGATGGAGTGATGTGACTAGGGTAACCTTAACCTACACTAGTAATGTCAATATTATTTGTGACATCATAAAGAATTGGGGTATGTTGAATATAGATGAAAGGATGAGATGCGTGAACAATGATCAACCTGATTTTAGTTTTAGAAATTGTGAATCCCTAAAGAGGCAGTTATGTTATAACAACATTAATAGAGGATATACAACACCATCATACAGGGAAGGTATTTTCCCTGTAGGCATTGAAAAGCGTGTAAGTTTATTCATTCAGGTAATCATTTTACACACCCCAATAAGAATTTCATCATAGAGACTTTGTTTTATGCTGATTGCAAAACAAAGGATTTTGTTTACTTTGCATACTGCGTTGAGTGTTATGCCTACTGTGTAGGGAAGACAAACAGCGTTTCAAGGAACACATTTTACAACATGTGAATGATATGGTAAATAAGAAGTGTAGAAGTGCTGTTCACAACATGCTACTGAAAAAGGAGAGAGAGACAGTTTTAAGTTTTTTGTATTAAAAGTCCTGATACCTAATATTAGAGGGGCTGATTTTAAGAACTTTAGACTGGATAATCCGATTAGATGCAGCTAGGTCCCTGGGATTAATGAACGTGTTTCTCTTAAACTCCTGTTGAAATCTTGCCATCTGACACATTGAAGGTTTTATGTATATTGTTGCATATTTATATTTATATATTTGACTTAATTGTTGATTATTCATGTTTTCTATGTGCTATAACTTTTAGGTACTGCTACTAAGTTTTAGTGGTGTTTTTTAACAATTTATTGTGTAATTCATAGGTTGGTACTAGGCTATCGGCCCAAGGGAGTATGTAAGCCTAGCCAACAGGGTTCCCTGGCTTATGCCACCCAAGAAAGTTATTTTCCTGTGCCACTGTCGAGCAGAGACACAGAAGTGATTCCTGGGGTATATTTCCTATTTCCCATCCACTCATCAAGATTTTTCTTGAAGAGTGCTAATGAAGAACTTTGCTTGACATAGATGGATAAGCTTGTTCCAGAGTATGGGAAGTCTCCAGGACAGGAATCTATACCTCCAGCATGTCCTGCTTATTGTGGTGACAAGGTTTAGGTCCCTAGAGCGTGTATCTCTGAGGGATTGGGAATTCTTTGGTGTAGCATGTCCAACAGCTCTGGGTTTGACATAGCTTTATATGTTAGACAGAGATCACCTCGGAGTAGACGATATGCTATGGAGTAAAGTTGGAGTTTTTTGAGGCAGTCAGTGTAGGGCATTTGTTTGAGGCCAGTAATCCTCTTTGTGAGGTACTTCTGTGGCCTTTCCAGCTGCTGCAGATGTCTTGTGAGGTACATTCCAAAAGGGGCGTTGTACTCTATAATGGGTCTGAGTGTCAAGTAGAGGGGAACAATTACCTCTTTTTTCCTGGATGAGAACACATTTATGATGAGGTGTGCCACACAGAAGGACTTCCTGACTACTGTGGCAATGTGACTATCAAAGGAGAGACTACTGTCCACCTGGGTCCCAAGGTCTCTTATCACTCATTCGGTGTTAAGTAGATTGCTGCCTATGTGGTAGTTCATGGTGCAGAGTTTTTACCAAAGGGGATGACACTGCACTTTTTGGCATTGAGCTTGAGGCTGTGGCTCTGACACCAGGCATCTGTCTCAGCGAGGCCCTTCTGTGGGATGTCCACATCATTTGGGGGCTTGACTGTGGCTCCTAGTTTGCAATCATCTACGAACTTAGTTAGCCAGAGGCCTTCTGTGTTAGCCTGTACTTCAGAGAAGTAGATACCAAACAGGAGAGGTCCCAGGACGGAACCCTGTGGTACTCCCACTTGTCACTGCTTTGAAGTCAGATTTGGAGTCTGCAACTTTTACAGTGTGGATTCTGTCAGTGAGCCAGTTGGCAACCCATCTTGTGACATAATAGTGAGTTTAGCTATAAGTCCAGAATGGGGGATGGTGTCGAAAGCCTTGGCGAGGTCAAGATAGGCTGTGTGAACCACCTTACTCTCATCTACGGCTTTGGTGACTGCCTCAAAGAAGTTGATCAGGTTCAGGAGGCATGATCTGCCTTTCACAAACCCAAACTGGGTGGGATCCAGAGTTTGGAGGTTACCAATGTCTTTGTTTATGAGTACCATGATGATACGTTCCATGGCCTTGCAGACCAGGCTCGCCAGGCTATTTGAACCTTGCCTAAAAAAAGGCACTATAGGGGCAGCAAGAACCTTAGCCAGTATCCGGAATCCCAGGGGTGATAGGTGCAGGCCATCTGTGGCAAAGCATCATGGTCTGTCGACCATATCATCCCAAGCAGGCAGATACTGGGTCCCCTTAGAATGACAGCAGAAGCTTAGCAAATTGTTGAAGTCAGTCATTTTGTCCTTGTACTGCAGTATCATTCTGGGCTATGGCAGAATGCTACTCAGGGCTAGGGTCATACCTGCCTTGGCTACAATATCGGAGTGCTCTTCCATGTCTCTTTTCATGTAGTCCAGGGAGGTATTTCTCAGGTCATTCACACCAACATGGACAATGAGTCATATTTGTACTTGTTGTAGAGTGACCTGAGCGCGTGGGTTATGTGGCGAATCCTGGCACCTGACAGGCAGCTGACAGTAACCTTCTCCTTGTTTAGCCTGGTAAGTGGGACATCAGTATGCCTGACTATAGAGTCTCCTATGACTAGTGTATTGGGTACGTTGTTTTGCCTTATTGGCTGTGGTTGAGTGGCACACTGAGTCTGTGGGCTATGTGTCATTTGGGTTGTGTTGGGGGATGGAAATTGCTTGTGTTTCTGCTTTGAAGGCCTCTGTTGCTTAGACAGATTATTATTGAGAGCCTCCGCAAATGTTTTTGTGTTACTGTGTGTTGATTTTGGTGGTGTAGATTTAGTGAGACTGTGATGAGTGTGGTGTGGTGCAAATGTTTACCTTCTCCTAATGACTGTCAAGTTCAGTTTTGGTTGGAGAGAGCTTTACCTCCAGTTTGGCTAGATAAGTGCATCTTACAGGTTTTAGTGTTGGGTGGTAGGAGGAGAGGGTTGTCTGTGTACATGAGGCACTTTCTACATTGCCTCAAGATGCCCAGATTCATCAGATAGACAGGAGAGAACACTGGGAGCTGACCCTTGGACATGCCTGAATAAAAAACTCTTTTCCTTTAGATAACTGAGGAAAGTGGGTACAAGAGCTGTTTTTCTCTAAGTAAGTGAGAAAAGTAAGTACAAAAACAGTTTTCCTCTAGCTAATGAGGAAGATTGAGTGCTGTAGTTGAATAGTTGAATTGAATGCTATATACCATTAGTTTGATTGCTTTGGATTTTAACTCTTAGAAAGCACTTGCCATTTCTTTACATTCTGTTTTTATTTTTGTTTATTAAAGTGAATACTCCGTAGCTGTGGTGTAAGTAGAGTTCTTTGTTTTGTTAGATATGCTTAAATTCAGGTCTCCCCTTCTCCCTTTCTGTTCCAAAGCAGTCAATCACCACAGATGCCTTGGACTTCACTTGGGGAGCAATTTCAGGAAGGATAAAATTACAGTGTGTGTAGGCCACCATGGATAGATGCAGAGACATAAATACCAAAGAGATGGTTGCCCTGATGATCAGGGCCTGATCAAGGCACTCAACTCTCTGAATCATCTTTGGCCCCTGGGACCTCTTCAAGCTGTTATTGAAAATACTACAGTCATGGTACATCAACAAATGGAGGGGTGGCAGGTCATACCCCTCTCTTTACAGACTAGCTGTGGTAGCTTGGGATATAGCTTCACAGAATAATCTCTCTCTGCAGGTATCCTACATTCTCAGATCAAAATTTTGTGGCAGACATCTGAGCAGGACGAGGGCAGACCCTCACGAATGGGAAGTAGATTAGAGGGTCTTGCAAGTTTTGATCTATGTGAGGGGAGTTCCTTAAGTTAGATGCTCTTCCCTACTTTCTGAACAATCAACTGGCAAGTTTCTGTTCCAGGACTCCTTGGAAGAAGGCTTGGAAGACAAATGCCTTTTCTTTTTCTTGGTCAGAATGTTCCTGTATGATTTTCCACTAACATCCATGGTACCTCTGAAGATTCAGAAGGAATCCCCCAAGTAAATTGTGGCGACTCTTCTTTGGTAGTCATGGTTTTCCCTTCTTTAGGAAATGGCTAGGGGCAGTTAATACAAGCTTCCTCACAGACTGGAATTACTCTCACAAGAACAGGGGTGTTTGATACACCCCATCAGTCAACTTCAGTTGACTGCCTAGATTATAGGGTCTTAATTCCTTTTAAGCACCTGTTTGCTGAGGATTTGCAGCAGGTATTAATGGAGGAACAAAGCCTGCTACTAGAAAATCATATATTAGCAAATGAAGAAGATCTGTTAGTTGGTGCTAACATTACCAGCACCCACTCAGTGCTAGTTGTTCTCTCTTTTTTTTTTTTTACAATATTTGTTAGTTTCCATCCTTTGGCCTTTTCGTTTTTCTTTACAAGGGTCATTTGTCAGCTATTTCAGCATGTGTGTCTATGCATCATCCTCTTTCTGTGCAGTCTCATGTCAAGATGTTTTTGAAAGGGGTTTTAAACAAGAGGCCTCCTAGTAAAGATGTGGCCCCTCATTGGGATCTTAATTTGGTGTTAGATAAGCTAACTCTTGCTATGTTTGAACCATCTGACCTGGCTAACTTGAAGTTCTTAACATGGAAAGCAGTTTTATTAATTGTTTTGATCACTGCAAGAAGGGTATCTGAGTTGCAAGCTCGTACAGTAAGTCAGTCCTGTCTTATTTTTCCATAAGGTCAGAGTTTATTTGAGAAGTAATCCTTTTTTTGTGTGTAAAGTGGTATCTGAGTTACCAAACTGTCCATCTCCCAATTTACTTTCCTGAACCTAAAAGTGAAGGAGAAAGCATACTCCATACCTTGGATGTCCACAGACAATTTAGGTGCTATCTTGACAGAGCTAAATCTTTCAGATCTTCTGGGAAATTGTTCATTTCTTGTGAAGGTAAGGAGGAGGAACATGTGTCAAAACATAGTATTTCCAAATGGTTGTGTAAGGCTATTACATTTTGTTATTGTGATGATGTGAGTTATTGCCATTTGTACCAGGGAGAATAGGGCAGTGCATGTGTAACATATGCCAGCATAGTTGGCTGGTGTTTTCTAAATATTTTTTGTCATTTGACTATCAAACTGACTTGTATAGATGCTTATGTTAAAAATGTATCACCGGTATTATTATAACTGGTTAAATGTTTGTTTAAACAAATAATTGTATAATTTTCAAATACTGCAACAGATCTTAGGAAAGCTCTGAGTCTTCACTCTATCAGAGTCGTATGAGCAGATGTGATGTCATTCTATAACCAGCACTGAGGGGATGGAACTCACAGATCAGCTTGTTTTGTTTTGTTTTTCTTTGGAATCTGATATAAAAATCTGACAGTTATCACAGTCAGTTCAGTTTAGGGGGCAGATCATCACCTTGCCTAGTGGAAGTAAACATCTCAGCATCTCATCTTGCCTTGCTGAATTAAATTAGCTAGGGCAGCAGTTCCCAACCACCAGGCCATGGATCATTTGTTACCAGATTGCACAGAAACGTTTAGGCAGGGGAATAAAACAAAAAAGTGGATGTGTCTATGTATGTGTGTGAGGGTGTTTGTTTCTGTCTGAGTGTGAATGAAGATGTGCTTGAAAACAGAATGTGTGTGTGTGTGTGTGTGTGTGTATGTGAAAGCAGAAGAGAACTGTGTATGTGTGAATGGGAGAGTAAACAGTAAGATCGATCGAGCCATTATTTTACACTGGATAAGCAGCAACTGGACATAAGGAACACAGGGTGTCACTGTCTCACATCACCCCTAGATGTGACTGTCTTCTTGCAGGGACACAAGCTCAAGGCTCCCATTGATTCTGTGTTAATGGTGAGTTGTATTTATTATGCTTTATTGTTATGCATGAGCGATGGCCGGTCCATGGAAAATTGCCTCACATGAAACCAGTCCTTAATGCAAAAAAGGTTGGAGACTGCTGAACTAGGGAATAGTTCTTCTTTAGACTGTCAAGAATTACAGTGAGATTAGCTAAGTATTGTTTTTCTATGTCTGCTTGAATCTGTCCAACTGTGTTATTTTCATTTCTCCTGTGATTGAAACTCTGATGTTTATTACACTTAAGTATTTAGTATTCTCATGTTTCCTGTTTTATTATTTATTATTAAATAGTTTTATATCTTTTATTGTGGCTGGTCTGTTAGAAATTACTTTTAACATTTTGAGGGTAATTGTGCTTCCTCTAGTGACGCCTTGGCCACTTGGAAAAGCATTGCTGCTTGGGTTACACTCTACCATTTATGTTATTTATTTTATTCACTATAATTGGATACCCTTGTAAGAGCCTAATAGTGACTGGCTTGTTGACAGCATAAGGGGGCACAGCTAGTAAATCTGTATCAGCCTTTCCCGTGTGTGTGAGAAAATGAAATACCCAGGTGTGGGTGTGTCAGTCACCTAGAACTCTTCTTAGGGAAAATTGTGCTTGACGGAGAGAGCTGCATTTGAAATTACTGCGTAAATCAGTCCCTGTTCTTAGTGACCATCTCTCACTGGTGTCAGTGGTGAGGATTTGAGGCTCCTTGATTACTGCCCTGGAGTAGAGAGGCCATCACGTATTGGTGTCATAGAATTGGAATATTGATTGAACTTTAGTAGCCTGTGTGCAGTTGTCACTGAAGGTGTGTGTACTTGCAACAGTCACAAGGTAAACATCCAGAGTTTAATTTTCACAACAGTTTTATTCATATTTGTCAATATTGTTTAGTCAGCAAATGTGGGCAAAGATGTCAGCAGAGGATTATGGTAAGCTAACAAAGAACCAGTTGGCCAAGGTGTGCAAAGCCAAGGAGACTGGTGCATACTAACCGGACTAAAGAGGAAATTATTTCAGCTTTAATTCCAGCTGTTGCATGGACCAGTGGCCAGGAGGACAACCAGTTTGATGATGGGGATGTGCAGTTTACAGAAACAAGACAGTTCACCATTTCCTCAGAGGACTTAAAAATCCGTCTGGAGTTAGAGACTTGAACTGGAGGCCAAACGTTTGGAGAACAAAGAAAATTTAGAGACTGCGGTATTTGGAGATCGAAGAAAATGATAGACTGTGGCGAGTGGAGGCTGAAGAAAAAAAAGAAGCAGCGACAGCAAGAGAAGGAAATGCTGATCCTTCGACAGGGTCATGGAGGTAATCTGGAAGGGAATAACTGGATACCAGAAGCAATAAAGGTTAGCAAATTTCTTCCACAATTTGCAGAGGGGGATGACTTTGATAGTTTTATTCATATATTTGAAAGAGTATGTAAACATTATAATGTTGACCAAGAGCTCTGGGTACGGTTTCTGCCCCCCTCACTCCATGGTAAAGCTGTAACCGCTGTTCCTAAATTGTCTGATACTGATGGTTTTAAGTATGATAGAGTGAACCAATATTTATTGAACTGTTATAAGTTAACACCTGAAGCTTACAGAAAAAAGCTTTAGGAGGGATCCCATTGCACATACCTTTGGTGAGGGTTCACCTTGACTTGGAGGGTGGAAAAGGAAGCAAGCAGGTAGCTGTGTTTAAGGATATTTCTGCCGATGTCTTGATAGCGAATGATTTTGATAGTGCAGTACCTTGTGTACATGCATTTACATGCACTCAGGCTTGGAGACAGGCATGTTGGTCTGGTAGGCTGGGGGAGACCCAGACAGACCCCACACCTTACACTGGGGGTGTTAATGTAGCTATTTCAGGGAGGGAACCACCCTGTAGCAGACAGCCTGAAAGTGAGCCACATCTGCTGGTAGATACTGATGTTCCCATGGATAGGGTGACTCCAAGGACAGAAGTGAGTAGTAGTATCCATGCTGACAGTGAGGCACCTCTGTCAGAGGATACTAGACTTCCTGTGAAAGGGGAGCTGGGAATGATTGAGATAGAGTTGAGACAGGTTCCACTTTCGGATCCTACTTTACAAGGCTTGAGGGAGGTGGCTAAGGAGGCACCTGATGCTCAAGGAAAAGGGGAGTATGTATACTGGAACAAAGCATTACTGTATAGAGGGTGGACCCCTGAGGGAGGGCTAGAGAGTGAGGTAATACAGCAGTTGTTAGTGCCCAGAGGCTACTGTCTGGCACTTCTAGTCATAGCCCATGACATTCCTTTTGCGGGTCATATGGGCATAAAGCTTTCCAAGATATATATTATGTAGAACATCTATTGACCTGGGGATTGCAGGGGATGTAACAGGGTATTGCAGGACCTGTGGGCATTGCCAAAAGGTAGGCAAAGTAAGGGACAAAGGTCAAGGCTCAGTTGATGCCTGCGATTAAGGAGCTGTTTCATAGGGTAGCTATGGATATTGTGGGGCCTCTGATTACCCCAAGTTCCATAGGGAAGAAGTATAACCTGGTGTTAGTAGATTATGCTACTAGATACCCTGAGGCAGTGGCTCTGTCCTCCATTGAGGTAGAGGAGGTGGCAAATGGTTTGTTAGAGATTTGCAGCAGGGTAGGTTTCCCGAGTGAAATACTGACAGAGGTGCCAGTTTCATTTCAGACTTGCTGGGTTGTCTTTGGAAGTGTTGTGGGATGAAGCATCTAAAGACCATTCTCTACGGCACCCAGGCTAATGGTGTTGTGGAGAGGTTAAACTGTACACTAAAGACCATGGCATGGGCATTTGCAGACCAGTTTAGGAGAGACTGGAACAAATATTTGTTCCATCTACTGTTTGCATACAGAGAGGTACCACAGGAAACCACAGGTTTTTCACCCTTTAAGTTGCAGTATGATCATAGGGTAAAGGGGGCCTTTAGATTTGATTTGTGATGAATGGGAGGGTGAGTTTGAATCCTACAAGGAATCTGTTGTGGGATATGTCCTAAACATCAGGACAAGGCTTAGGGAGCTCAGGAGAACCTGGCAAGATCCCAGCAGCAGAAAAAGGTTTGGTATGATAGGAATGCTTGAGCCCGAGAGTATGCAGCGAGGCAACAGGTTATAGTGCTCATTCCTGTCAGACATGTTAAGCTGCAGACAGCGTGCGAAGGACCCTTCGACGTGGTAAGGAAGGTCAGTGACATTAATTACATGATAAACCTGCTAAGCATGAGGCAGGGGCACAAGTTGTACTGTGCTAACATGATTGAAACGTCAGCATGTCGGGGAGGTCCTCGGCAGACTGAAAAGGGGAGGACTGACCATTGAGCCTAGTAAGTGTCAAGTGGGTATGGAAGATTTCTTCTACCTGGGAAGTAGAGTGGGGAGTGGGAAGATTAGGCCAGAATCTACCAAAGTGGAAGTTATTCAGGCACGGCCTGCCCCTGTTACCAAAAAGCAGGTGAGTGCATTCTTGGGGACAGCAGGGTACTATAGGAAGTTCATTCCCAATTATAGAACAATAGCTGCTCTCTTCACAGATCTGACAAGGAGAAACAGGCGAGATAAGGTAGTGTGGACCCCCAGCCTATAAGCAGGCATTTCAAAGGCTTAAAGGGGCTTTGGGAGGACCTCCTGTGTTAGCCAGTCCAGATTACAGCATTGCCAATGGAGGTGAACTCCCAAGACAAGGGTATAGGTTGATGTGTTCTCAGATAGGCCCATTTCTGTCTAGCAGCATTTTCCAGGATCACTTGGAAAAACTAGCTTGAGTCCTTAAAAAGGAGGGGAGGAGATGTGACAATGTGAGTTATTGCTGAATATACTAGGGAGAACAATATGCCAGCATAGTTAGCTGGAGTTTTGTAAATAATTTTCTGTCATTTGACTATTACACTGATTTGTACAGATGCTTATGTTAAAAATGTATCAACAGTGTTTTTGTAACTGATTAAATGTTTGTTTAAACAAATAATTCTATAATTTTCAAATACTGTAACGGATCTTAGAAAAGCTCTGAGTCTGTACTCTACCAGAGCCATGTGATCAAATGTGATGTCATTCTGTAACCTACACTGAGGGGTTGGAACTCACAGATCAGCTTGTTTTCTTTTCTTTGGAACCTGATAGAAAAATCTGTGACAATTATCACAATCTATTCAGTTGAGTTCAGTTTAGGGGGAAGATCATCACCTTGCATAGTGAAAGTAAGCATCTCATCTTGCCTTGCTGAATTAAGTTAGATAGAGAACAGTTCTTTAGACAGTCAGGAATTACAGTGAAATTAGCTAAGTATTGCTTTTATGCATCTGCTTGAATCTGTCCAACTGTTATTTTTATTTCTTCTGTGATTGAAGCGCTGATGTTTTCTATTTTATTTATTATTAAATATTTTTATACCTTTTATTGTGGATGGTCTTTTAGAGATTACTTTTAACATCTTGAGAGTACTTGTGCTTATTCTAGTGACACCTTGGCCACTCTGAAAAGCACTGCAGCTTGAGTTGCACTCTACCATTTATGTTAGTATTGATTTTGCTCGCTATAATTTGATACCCTTGTAAGAGCCTGACAGTGAGTGACTGGTGGGAGCATTGTTGCCATATTGTCAGGGCATAAGAAGGCACAGCTAGTAAATCTGTGCCAGCATTTCCCAGGAGTTGAGTGTGTGTGTGCATTTGTTAAAATCAAATACCCAGGTTGTGGATGTGTCAGTCACTTGGAACTGTTCTTGGGGGAAATTGTGCTTGATAGAGATAGCTGCATTTGAAATTACTGTGTAAATCAATCCCTGTTCTTAGTGACCGTCTCTCACCGGTGTCGATGGTAGGGATTGAGGCTCCTTGGTTACTGTCCCGGAGTAAAGGGGTCCATTACAGTTATACTTGCCATAACAAAACTGTTTCAGACGGGGTCGTGACCCACTTTACCAGGGCCTTAGGTTCTTCTGTGGCTTTTTGGAAATGGTTGGATTCTAGAAGCTGCTTCTTGGTCCTCTGTACATACTTTTACAAAGCACTGTAAGCTTGATTCCTTCTCTATGTCTAGATCAGGCTTTGCTAGGACTGTTCTCCATAGGTTCTGGACTCTTCTGTTTCCACTTTCCAAATGTAGTAAGGGTTCTCTACCCATATGGCTATGGCTACTGCAGCAATGATCAATATGAGGAGCATAATACAGTTGTGTAAGTAAACTTATCCGTACCTTTCAGCCATACCGAATTTCTCGGCTTTTACCGGTTTTGAGGTCCAAATAATGGGATGCCACGATTCCTGAGTGGCACCCCTTAGTTTCTGATTTTCCTGGCCCTGTTTTTGAATTTTCGGCCTTTTGACCTGACGTTGTCATGTACACAATGAAGTCGGTGCCGTTAGCCTGCCAGCCTGTCGGAATTGAAGCTCAAGTGCGAGTATTTCTGGTATTTGTGCGAATTACAAACATTATATTTGTGAACCATTAAAAATGCAAGCATTTCTGGGAATATTTATTTGCAGGCAGTTGCGGTTATATTTGTGAGCAGGGACATAGAACTTGAACCAGGGAAGAATTATGAACTGAGCTGTGTGCTGCTTGTAAGTGTGTGTGTTAAGAGTGTAAAGTGCACACTCAATTGCTCTGATAGATTGTTTTAGAAGAAAGTGTATAACTTTTCTGCTGTTAGAGTTTCTTAGAGCAGGAGCCAGTGATGCATGCAGCCGGGGAGGCGTGCAATATTTATAACAGCAGTGGATTGTTTTTATGCTGGTCTGATTCTCCGAAATCATTTCCTCTTTAGTGGGTAATGTGTTTTTTCTTCTTGGTAGTGTGCCTCTGTTGCAAATTCGGTGGAATAAAAAGAGGAACCAAAACGAGCGTGTTAGGTCTCTTGGCTTCAGGCACCCCTTTAGCTTGGGGATCTGCGAAGGTGATTGTCCTAACCTGAGACTACTAGTAGAGCTGCAGTGCCCAGCTACATAGTGACCGTTGCTACTGGGACCCAGTGGTTTGCAGGTACCAATGACTACATTTATCTAACTCTTGTGGGATCGCAGAGATGCAGTGCTCGACAAACCCTTCTACAATGACTTTGAAAGAGGAGCTGTAAGCAGCATATAAAAGTTTGTTACGGTACCCTGTCCTGTGCTCATAGTGTAAAGCAAGGGTGTAACTAGGCATACTCGGTGTGCTCAGACGAGTACATTTTTTTCTGAGCATCTCTCAAAATGTTATAGATAAAAGAGCACAAAAAATAAACATCTGGTTTAACTCATTTAAACATGCTTTTTGTGACTGGAGTTCACCTTTAAGTAGTCTTTTTATAGTTAGAATTGGCAATAGTAGGTAATGTTTTTCAAAGTATAGAAGGATATTGTTAAGCCACAAGCAGGGACGTAGAACCGTTACACGTGCGGTTATATTTGTGAGCAGGGACAGAAGAAATACAATAAACTGCTGCTGTAATTTTTCCGAATTGTACTCATTGTTTAAACATGCTTTTTGTGACTGGAGTTCACCTTTAAGTAGTCTTTTTATAGTTAGAAGTGGCAATAGTAGGTAATGTTTTTCAAAGTATAGAGGGGTATTGTTAAGCCACAGTGCGGTTGTATTTGTGAGCAGGGACGGAAGAATTAAGACGAACTGCTGCTGTAAGTTTTCTGAAGTGTGTGTGTGTGTTTTTTTTTTTTTTTTTTTTATGGCAAATCAGTGAAGGATTGAATTCACTAAATAACAGGCATGTGGATTTCAGACTTAATATTCTTCAGAAAATGCATAGTAACACAAAACCTTTTATTCTAGCAATGTTCTAAGTTTATAAAATCAATATTTTAAATTTGTCCTTATTTTATGGCTGTATTCCCCCATTATTGGCTTTGTCCAGGTTTTTTTGTGCTAAGAGGTTGAGAGCTATGGAACTGAATTCACTGAATTTGTGTGAGGGCTGTATTCCCCCATTATTGGCTTTGTCCAGGTGTTTTGTGCTAAGAGGTTGAGAGCTGAATTCACTAAATGGTAGTCATTTAAGTTTCATTTTTCCTATCTTTCAGGAAACAGATGATTTGGCATAGTAGTATTTTGCACTGACTGTAGTGCACAGGGTCTTGGGTTCAAAACTTTGGCAGTGAAATGCATGGTGGTAACACAACACTTTATTTTCTAGCAACTTGCCAAGATTATACAAGCAATATTTAAAATGTGCCATTGTTTTTTGGGCTTTTGCTCCCCCCCCCCCCATTTAATTTTGGCTTTTTCTAGATTTCTTGTGCTGCAAAGTTGAGATATGCAGTCAGTTGGATTTTACAAGAAGATTAGAGCTTCAGGACTAGAGAAGTTTAGTGCTGCTTATGATGCTGAGTCTGCTTGCATTGTTAATCGCATAATGGGTTGAATACTTGCTTTTGATGCAGAAGGCTGTGGGTTTTACTCCCACTATGTAGATGCATTGCTGATACTGTATTGTGTTGTACTTTTAAATCTGGTGGATGCTGCAGTCCTAAGAATGTCCTCTTTGGAGGTGATAACTAGTAACCTGTTATCAGTTTGCCATCCATTCCCTATTGCAGTATTACGAGCTTATATTTTTTTAATGTAACATAGGCAATTTATTCCTCAAGGGCAACAGGCACTTTATTTGTAGATGAAACAATGAAATATAAAGTTGTTTGCTAGCAGCAACCTCTTCATTAGTTACAGATCTCTTTAGTGTGGAATTAGATGACGTTTACTTCTGCAGAGCTTGTGCATATTTACTGATACTGGTGGATTGTAGAAGTTTGAGTAGACTTATGATGGAAATGTTCTGAATTAGGCAGTTTTGTCATTATTGCTGCATGCATTTTATTGCATTGTTTACTGAAAAAGTGTTCAAAACAAAATACAATCAGGAAGGTGTGTCAAAGAACAGATATAGGTTTTGTGTGCAAGGGGCCTATGATTTGAAAACAGCCCAAAGTTAATCTTTATCTGCCATTGGCCAGATTATTTTCTTTGAATGGAGTTTCAATGCTGTTTCAAGGGCAGAGAAGTTTCAATGCTAAGTCTATTTTAATTGTGAGACTCCATTGCTTTGTTTAGCAGATGTCTATTAGTGTTTGTGCTGTAATATGTAAAATAAAACTTTTAAATGAAATCCAAATCATCGTAGAAGTAAAGCAGTATGCACATTAGTGTTTATAGTAAATGGGGTGAAATAGCGAAGTAATGGAACAATTGGAATGGCTGCAGGGGGAGGGCTGTATATAACTCCTACACTGGTTGACAAAAATACAGACGACCTGTGTGTAAAACTGAAGGGACTAGAAAACATTCACTGCTTTTCTCTTATTATCCATATCATTAGACAAGAGGTTCCAACTTACAGTTTTTTGTATTATCCTTTGTTTATCTTCCCACATATCCTTAGCTGTCTTAATAGACTCATTTTTAATCCATATATATAAATATGTCATCTTGTGTTCCCCGTAAATGTGGGTATTGGTGAACCAGTTCATGTATGGGTGTATAGTTTACCACTACAGCATTTGTTTTAACAATTGTCCCGAAATTTTGTATAACACTGAAACATTCTTTTCTGGATTTATCAAGTACAAAATAATAGTATCTGTGAATAAAGCTAATGATTCTATATTATTCATACCATTTATATCCTTGAATTTCTTAATAACTTATTTTCTTTGCCAGTGGGTCTGTGTATAAAACAAATAAAGAAGAAAGATTACTCCTGTATGGTTGCTGTATTTAAACACAGCTTGTCAGAGTGGAGCCCCCCAACCTTAATTCTTGCCTCTGAGCTTTCATATATCTTCCTAGTTAATTTGTATCATTCTGTCAGGGAATGCATATGCTACTATTACCCAGCATAAAAAATTCTAGCTGACTCTATTGAATGCTTTCTGTGCATTCATACCCACAAACAGTAGTGGTGCCTTCTTAAACTCTTCTTCCTTCTGGATCAGCATTGTTCTGTAAATGTTGTTAAATGTTTGTCTGCTGTCCACAAAACCATGTTGCTCAATATCTGTCAGTTTTGGCAACACCTTTCTCTGTTCTGTATGCCAGTGTAGATATAACGTCATAATCATTGTTTGAAATTATTTTATATGAAGCTGAATCTGAAATGCTTTTACCCCTTTTTTTGTTAATACGGCCACCATAGCTTTCTTCCGAGATGTTGATACTGTCACTTTTTTTTTTTTTAAGACTTTGTGTTGGATCTTATGGTGAGGGTTTTCCTTGATACACAAACAGAAATGGGTGTCATTTGCATCCCCTTACCATTAAAGATTGAGAAAGCAGGTCCTTCTTCCCTCAAGTTTACTCCTTCCCTGGCCCATTCTATGGACCTGATGGCCTTGAAGCCATTACATATACTAGACTCTTTTCTCTCAGTGCTGACTAGTGCTCCTCTCAGCACAAGAAATATTGCATCCATGTCTCTCTAATCTGAGATTTTTGTAACCTAGTCAGACGTGGTCATGAAAAGTCAACATTGAGACCTTTGTGCCATGTTTGGAGTGGTTTCGGTCAGCCCTGTTCTTGGTGTCAGGATTCTTGATCTTCAAGGCATTGGGAATAATCCCCTCCTCAAGGTTTTCCATTCTCTCTGTTTCAGAACTCTTGTCTTCAGCTCCCTTGTCTTCAGCTCAAGTTATCTCTTCTTCAGAGAGGTTATTGTTTGGGCTTGGTGGGGATGATCCCGAGACCTAGCAGATGTCTAATCTGCCTTCAGGGTTACAGGATATAAGATTTCTTCACCACCACGATATGAACCTCTGGCTCCTTAGATCTCTTTAGGCCACCCATGCATCTGTGGGTCAGAATCGGACCCTCAGCCTCAAAAGGTTGGGCCAATTGCCAAAGCAGTCCTTTGAGGACTCTGACAACCCACAGTCTGATGTTTCAAGGAAGAAGACATGCAAAGAGAGGCACTTGGATTCCCTGTCAGAGTGTATTAAATCAGACACTGGTGACAGAGAGGGTACCCCCTTAGTCTCCCCCCAGATGATGTTACTTTTGTCAAAGTTTTAGATCTCGTGCACCAGAGAGGTAATTGCCCCCCCCCCCCCGGGTCAAGGAGGCCTTGTTTGAGGCTTGCGGTTTCTCAAACACTCATTTTCGGGTGCTTTCTCCAGCAGACATTCTCATTGACTTATCCATCTTAAAGTTAAGGCAGGAGACTGATTCATATGAGTCCATACCTAGAAAAACAAAATATTGAGGTCTCCCAAGGTCAGACAGTGATGATCAAAGGGTCCCCTGATGGGTTCCATTATTGTGTCGTCTGTTACTAAAAAAGAACTGACTTGAGGATACAGCTACAGCCCATCTGCCCAACAGGGAGTCTTTGGTGATGGACAGATTAGGGAATTAGTCAAATGTTTGACACTATTGCAATCCACATATTTCAGAGGGACCTAGCTAAGTAAGAGTTGTAATCTTTGGGAGGGGGGGGGTGTGCAAAAAAAAAAACAGATTTAAGGAAATAATTGGAGGCCACATTGGTAATGTACATGGTAATCAATCTCTTCATGCGGCTCACACACAATGCATCCAGTGGAGCAACTCGGACAAAAGAGACAAGCGTTTGTATGAGACGTCTTGCTTGGCTCCACTTAAGATGTTTTGCAGACAATTTCAAGGCATCCTTTTACCCATAGCCATTATTTGATTTAGCAGTTAAGGAATGCATGCAGATGTGTGTGTGCAGGATGGCACGATACTTTCTACTGTTGGAATAAGAATTGAGAACTGAACCCACAAAGACATTACATCCACCACCAAAAAGGACCCAGATCTTTGTGTTTCCGTAAATCCAGGCATCCACCTTTTCATTTAACTTCTGACAGGGGTGGCTGAGGTAAAGGCAGACCCTTAAATGAGTGCAGATTTAGATGTTGTGGAGGTCTACAGAACTAAGGACATAATGGCTGTTTTCTGACTGGCAGCAGTCTCATTCCCTGAAGGGCTACCTGACTGCTTCCCACTGGGTGCATTTGGGGGATTGTTTGTCCATTTTTCTCCCCTGCATAGATGGTCATCATGTAGGACTTCTGGGTAAGAAGGATAATATTCAGAGGCTGTTACATAGCCTTTTCCTAATCCCACCCCCAATCCCTTGGCTGCTTCTGGATGTGCCACCCCACCCACTAAAAGTGGCCAAAGTGGAAGTTCTATCCTTGCTAGAAAAGAGAAAGCCTTTCAAGAGGTCCCACCAGACCAGATAGGGTTAGGGTACTACTTAAGATTCCTTTTGGTTTTAATAAAAGAGCAAGTACCTCTGGGCTAGTTTTGGATGCAAGCTACCTCAACACAGTCATAAAAAGACCCCATTTAGAATGGTAACTGTGCAGTCTATTCTGCTGTGTCTTCTGGCAAATGACTGTCTGTACTTCATGGATTTTCAAGATGCTTGTTTCCACATCAAGACTGCCTCAGCATCCAGAACATTATTTCATTTCCAAATAGGAGCCAGTTATAATCACTTCAGAGTTTTGCCCTTAAGTCAAACCATAAACTCCTTACCCCCCCCCCCCGCAGAGTGTTCAAGTGTATGGCCACAGCCCCAGCCCACCTGAAACTCTTGGGATAAGGGTGATTCCACATCTGAACAATTGGCTCCTCGCTGACAGTGGTAGAATCCTTAATGAAGGCCATTGATTATTTTCTCTGGTTTTGTCTGTCACTTGGGGCCTCCGTTAACAAGGAAAAGTCATTACTAAAGCCATCTCATTCATTCATCTGGACACATTTTACACAGTTGACTGCTTAGGCTCATAGATAAGTACTAGGCTAGCTGCCCTTGTGGGCCATTTTAAGCCTAGTCAGTTTCCCTTTTTGTGCTCAAAATAGCCTATTCCGTTTAGTTATAGTTTGGCCTTAACCATCTCGTGGTCGATAACAATATATTACCCCTAATGAGAATAACTGGGATAATTTGAGGGGACTCATGCATGGGATAATGCATTTAGGAGCTGCCTCTGTCCATTAGTAGTACAGGAGTCATTCCTGGGGTAATTTTAGGTTTCCCATCCAGAGATCTAAGATGTGCTTCAAAAAAGACAGAGATGAACTTTATGTGGCTGTGGAGTGTGTTCCATAGCAACAGTATCCTTTGCGAAATATACCTGTCCCTCCAAACCATTCTGTTGATGTCGTAGATGTGGTTTAGATCCCTAGACCGAGTATTTCTGATGCTATTTGACTTGCTGATATGCATTAAATCCATCAGTAATGGGTCAGAGGGTACCTTTTATGTCAGACAGAAGTAACCTGTTAGTAGTCCGTAGGATACCGAATATAGTGACAGGGCTTTGAGTCGGTCCATGTAGGACAGGTTTACTCCTTGTATCTTTTTAGTAAGGTGTCCATATGGGTGTTCAAGTTGTTGCATGTGTCTGGACAGATGCATGCCAAAGGGGGCATTATATTCAATGATTGACTTAATGAAGACTGAGTAAAGGGGGACAATGACATCCCTAGATCTTGACACATTCCCTTTGTTTATAAGCTGTACAGTATAGAAGAACGTTCTTATAACAATCGACGTATGTTGGTCAAAAGTTAGGTCACTGTCCACATAAGTTCCTAAATCCCAAACAACTGAGTTTCCAGGGTAGATGATTTCCCAAAGGATACAATATTGCATTCTTTGGCATTTAATTTTGGACCATGATTTTGACACCAGTTATTTATTTAAAACCAGCCTTCCTGCAGGATATTGAAGTCATTTGGGAATTCACTGACTGCATCTAGCTTGCAGTCATCTGCATACTTAGCCAGTTGAAGCCCTTTGGTATTGAGTTTTACTTCAGAAATATAGATGCCAAACAGAAGAGGTCCCAGCACAGAACCCTGTGGGAATCCGTTGTTCTCTTTGTGGAAGTAATTTCCCCTTTTTTTGATTATCTGCATCCTGTGAACCATTTGGCAGTCTGGCAGTTGACATGGGTTTATTCCCAGTTTATTTATCTTTTCTACTATGCCTGAGTGTGAGTTGAGTCAAAACTTTGGATAGGTTGAGGTGTGCAACGTGTACCGTTTTGACTTCATCTATTGCTTTGGTGACCTTTTCAAAAAATCCACCAGGTTGAGTAAGCATGACCTGCCCTTGATGAATCCAAATTGAGACAGGTCTAGTGTTTGGAAGTTCCCTTTGTCTTGATTTAATTAGTTCCATGATAAGTCTTTCCATGGTTTTGCATGTGAGGCTGGTCAGACTTGTGGGCCTGTAACTGCCTGAGTTTGTGGAAGGTCTTCCGTTAAACTGGGAATGACTGTAGCTGATGTCCTTCTATTCCAGTTCTGCAGTATTCTGTGTGTTTGTTTACTCCTCTTGCTTCACGTAAGTCTGGCCAGTATGCAAAAGTTTTCAGTCCCTATATGGTGTGTAGGACGTCTGATGTGGCTGTAGGAATGTGGGCCATAAAAAGTGACGTCCACACGCAACAGCCCTCAGAACTTCTCAGTCGTCTTCCTGATAATACCTTAAAAATACTACTAAACACATTTCGGGAAATCAAAACTACTTTATAATATCCCACCATCATGGAGATATTCGTTAATCTCTCCCATACGTAAACCTGATAAAGATCCTACTTCCTGTTCTTCCTATAGGCACATCTCACTATTAAATATAGATTATAAGATTTTCATGAGCATAATATCAAACAGAATCAATTCCATTATACCTAGCCTAATAGAGGAAGATCAGACGGGTTTTATTAAACAGAAAAGTCCAAGATAATATAATAAGACTTCTGACTCTTATAGATTTAGCTAATAAAAATAAAAATGAATTAATAATGAGTCTAGACATATAAAGCCTTTGATTCACTGAGTTGGTCCTATCTATTTAAACCTTTACAATACTATAAATTTTCCCTAAATTTTATAAAATTAATTAGAAACCTTTATGAAGACGGTTTCTTTTGTAAAGATAGGCTCTTTCTTATCCCCCTCATTTAAACTTACAAAAGGAACAAAACAAGGTTGCCCTCTTTCCCCTTTAATTTTCGCTCTAGCTGTAGAACCACTAGCCAACTATATTAGAAATAATGTTCACATTAAAGGCTATCATTTAAATAGTAACATATTTCCAAAGATTCAGCTATTTGCTGATGATTTGTTACTAACTAGTAGAGACCCTGATACTTATTAGATCAGCTACTTAACACTTTAGATTTATTTGAAGGTTTATTTGGACTAAAATTTAATCATAGCAAGACCCAGACTTTGTTAATAAATAAAAAGACGACTATGAAAATGAAGTGATAAATGCTTTAACTGGGACAATACACATTAAATACCTGGGTGTTCAAATTAATTCCACTCTTAGGAATACAATTACTACAAACTATAATATCTTAACAAATCTAATTATTAATGTCACAGATAATTGGAACAAACTTTATTTTACTTTTGAGGGCAGACTAATGCTAATTAAAATGATAGTGCTATCTTAAATTCTTTATATGTCAGTCTTTAATCATTCCCCCAATCAAGAAAATATTTAAAAAAATTAGTAATAACTTACTAAAATTGCTGTGGTATCCTCAAAAACCCAGAATATCTTTACAAAGACATGTGGCAAGTTGTGAAGAAGGAGGTATTATTTTTCCTAATACTGAATATTATGTAAATGCTTCTATTTTTAATATAACCCTTTTATGGTTAAACCCCTCATATAAATTCATATTGGAAACTATTACATGAAAAAATGTATTAAACAATAATAGAACTTTAATTGACCCTCTAACTACAATACACCAAAATACCTTTATTTGGTCTTTAAAAATATACATACAAGATAAGCAGAAGTTAAAATCTTGCTCCTTTATTAGTCAGTCTTATAATAGCAAATTTCATGAAAATCACCCAATCTAACCAGTCAATTAAAAGCTTATTAATATCCCATTTTTCCTATTGCGTATAGTAATGAATGTTTAATATCTTTTGATAAAAATAAAATGCTTGAATTTAAAAATAATGACTTAATATACTGGAACCAATTCTTATCCACTAATGGAATTTATTCAGCTAACCATCTAATTACTAGATACAGCCTACATAATAATAACTGGATAGACATACAAACCTGCAGAGAATTTATATGTTACAAAACTATGTTTTCCTTACAAAACCCATGGAAACAACATACCTAAAACACTAGCATTTTGACTAATATAATTGATGGTTCTTTGAAAGGCACCTCATTTATATCCCTAATATATAAAGTCATTAGATCTGATGATAATTCCACGAATGCTTCTTTTTGGGAATACTCCACCAAAATAAATAATGGAGAATTTACTACTAAAAACAATAAATTACTTCTAAAATCAGTATAAAAAACAACAATTTCTCTTTACTGGAAAATATACACATGGAAATTCCTCCACAGAAGTTATTATACACCTCAAAGAATTGCTAATATGTACAAAACAAATGATATGAAATGCTGGAGGTGTAAAGTTACAGAAGCTGACTGGTTTCATATGATTGTTGCATGTAATATGTTATCCCAATTTTGGAAGGAATTTGAATGTTTCTGTAAGGCCTTATGGAATGATAATTGTGAAATTTCAAGTTCACTCCTTTTATTTAATGTACCAGTACCAGAAATTGTACGCAGATCTCAAACACACCTTCTTTGGTCAATACTTGCAGTAGCAAGAAAGGTTGTGACAAAAAAATTGGAAAACTAACTCTCCTATATCTTTCAGAAATGAATTTATTTATTTAGCCAGGACCTTATGTGAAAAAGAAATATCTAGTTTAAAAATGAATACAAAGAATTTAACACACAAATTAATTGCTTGGGAAAAGTTACAATCATTACTAAAAAAGTTTTAGATAATTTCCTGACTGTATATAGAAGTATTTCCTTGTTATGGACTTTGTAAATAATTTGTTTCAGTTTTGAGTGTAAATATGTTATTACTGTTATTACTCTTGTTATAAAAAAAAAAAAAATAAAAAACATTTTTGAAAAAAAAAAAAAGAACTTCTCAGTTGTACGCCAGGTGTTCCAGCTCTCGCTGTCGGTGCCTCTTCCTCCCTATCCTCAGCCTGTGGCCGATGTCAGCCTGGTAGAGGAATCTGGTTCCACAGTTTCGTATATAGTGGGTATCTTCACAGAAGCTGCACAATCCCGGGCGGATGGCACGTTCATAGAGGCTTTATCGACATCAGTCTCCAATGCCGGGGGGATCCAGTGATTTCCGTAGGTCCATTGGATCCCTCTGGTCCTTTACAGTTTACAGAATTTAGGCTTTCTCCCCTTCATATGCCAGCTAGGCCCCTTAAGAAGAAAGAAAAGATCACCTCTCTTCCCCTTCTGAAAGCATGCCTGACTGGCAGGCTTTCAATCAAAGTTTATTCAATGGCTTTGTGGCCCTACAGGCTTCTTCTGCAGGGAGTGCTAGCATCCCTCCTCCACTGCTGAGCCCTAGGCCTCAAACCACAGACCCTACTGTTCGGGAAGAGGAAGAGTCACTATCTTATTCATCCCAAATCTCTTCCCCCTTGGGGTATGGATCCCCAGAGGAGGAATCTGTCAATCCTCACTCCCCAGCTGAGGATCTAACTTTTTCAGAAACCATCTCTAAGATGAAAGACTATTTCAAGTGGGAATCCTCTGAAATGACTAAAGTCAAAAAAGATATTGTAACCTCATTCAGATGGATTCCCCAAGCCCCTGTGCCATACCTCCAATCTTGCCTGCCTTCCTGGATGTCTTCTCCTCAGCTTCCTTAAATCCAGACTCTCAACCTCCTGTCCCTCACAGGCCAGATAGACTTTATAAAGTTCCTGACACTGCCAGGCACCTCCTTAAGTGCCCTCTTGCAGATCCTGCCACTATCTCTATCTCTACAGACAAAGCTTCTAAGCTCTTACCCAAGACCACCATACTCCCTGCTAACAAATACAGCAAAACTATGGAACATCTGGGTAAGAAAATTTACACCTCTGCTGCCTTGTCTTTTAGAGCCACAAATTACCAAACTCACATGGCTAAGTACATTTTATCCCTCCTGGAAAAAAACACCAAGGAATTGGCAGATATTCCAGACTGTGCTGCCAAAGCTTTACTGCCTTTACTTCCCAGGTTACCAGGCACTCAATCAAGTGCAGTTGTGATGCTGCAGAAGCCTGCGCTAGGTCTGCAGCTTCTGCATTAAAGAGATATTCATGGTTGCACTTGCAACCTCTTCCTGAGGACTTTAGAAACCCCCCCTGGACAATACAGCATTGTTTGTAGCTAAAGTGGCTGTCCTCTTTACGTCACTTCAGCAGAAAGGGAAAGAAATGCAGGACGTAAAACACCTGCTGGTTTCCCCAGTACCAAAGTTTCAAAGAAACTACCCAGAAGAACTTGGTTCATAAGAAAGCACTCCGTTCCTGCTGCTTCCTGAAGGCATAGAAAGGCTACAAGGAAACAACTCCCTCCAGCTAGAGCTTCTCCCTCCTCTACCCAGAGGCCGCCCTTTCAGGATAGGACATGTAGCATTTGACTACCTGCCAACCTTGCCTCCTCCACCCCCTCTCTCTCTACCTTTGTTAGTCTCTGTCACTGTCTCCCCTGTGTGGACTTGCATCACATCAGACAAATGGGTCCTGACAGTCCTTCAGAAAGGTTATTTCATGTTCTGCCTCAACCCACCAGAAAGAAAAGGCATCCCACAACCTCCACAACAACTGCACCTCCTGCAACCTGTATTGCAAGCTCTGCTGGTTCAGGGCACCATTGAACAAGTGCCTATAGTAGTAAAAGGAAGAGGATTCTACTCCAGAATTTTTCTGGTCCCCAGAAAGGACAGACCTTGGAGGCCTATTTTAGACCTGTCCCATCTCAGTCTATTCCTGCAGATCCCAACTTTCAGGATGTTGACTCTTTCCTACCCTGTTCCCCTCCTCCTCCCCCAAGGGTTCATGGCTACCCTAGATATAAAGGATGCTTACCTTCACATCCCCATAAGATCCACATACAGGAAATACCTCAGGTTCTTGGTGGGCCATTCTCACTTTCAGTTCTCTGCCTTGCCCTTTGAGCTTTCTACTGCGCCCAGGGTTTTCACCAAATGCTTGGCTTCAGTGATTGCTTATTGCAGGACAAAGGGAGTTATGCATATTCCCTTACCTGGAGGACCTGCTAATTCAGGCAGGCAGCAAAGAGACCCTCCTCCTACACATTCATTTTGTAGTGTCCCTCTTACAGTCTCTGGGATTCCAGATAAATTCCCCAAAATCCCACCTGGAGCCCACTCAAGATATTGTCTTCCTCGGGTGCAGAATTCACGCAGACCTCATGAAAACCTCCCCCCTCCCCAAAGGTGGAAACCCTGACAGAACATCTGAGTCTGGTCCTCCAAGACACAGAATTGACAACAAGGCAATACCTCAGGCTCCTGGGCTACATGGCAGCCACTATCCCTATGCTACCGCTTGCAAGACTACATATGAGAAAGCTACAATGGTATCTCTGGTCAGTCTGGACCCAACACTCCCACCCTCTGGAGTACATGATCCAACTCCTCCCCTGCCTCAAACTAGAAATCCAGTGGTGACTGGCACAAGTGGCCCGCAATCCAGGGTCTAACCCTCCAACCACCCCTACCCACACAGGTCATGCATACAGATGCCTCAGATTTGGGCTAGATAGCAACTCTGGGCCATCAAAAAGTGCAGGGCCTGTGTCCAGAGCCACACAAATGAGAACACATCAGTGTTCAAGAGATGAGAGCAATTCTTCTCGCACTTCGAGCCTTTCTACCTTATCTCCAATAGGGTCCTCTGAAGAACTTCTGTGGCATCTCAACAAACAGGGAGGGACCAAGTCATACCTCCTTTGCAGACTAGCTCTTCTAGTTTGAGAACTGACCAGCTCACAGGGGAGTGACTCTGCAGGGGGTCTACATTCCCTCTCTTCTCAACTCCCAGGCAGATTATCTCAGCAGAACCATCACAAACAACCATGAATGGATGCTTCACAGGGATGTCTTCCTGGATTTGGTCCACCAGTGGGGTATTCCTCAAATAGACCTGTTTGTCTCCTCCATCAACAGGCAACTTCCTGGTTTTTGCACCATGATACCAGACCCACAGGCACTGGCAACAGATGCCTTTTCAATTTCATGGAAGGGGAAGTTTCTATATGTATTTCCCCCCTTCCCACTAATTCAGAAGGTCCTGCTGAAAATTCAGCAGGACAGACCAAAAATCTTGTTGGTGACTCCCTACTGGCCAAGATAGCACTGGTTCCCCCTACTTCTACAACTGTCCAAGGGCAATCACCACAAGTTACCCCTTAGAGTGGACCTTTTCACACAGCACAAGGGATCCCAGATACACCCACAGTGGCAGCTACTTCACCTCGCCCTGTGGCTGATAGGATTCTGATCCCTTTCAGACACCTTTATGACAAGGACATGCTAAATGTCCTGCAGTAGGCCAGGAAACCAAATACCAAAGAATCCTATTTTTCTAAGTGGAAAAGGTTCACTATATGGTGTCACAATAGATGGTTGGACCCGCTTGTGAGCGATACCCCTTTAGTGCTGTCTTACATGTGTGAGCTACTGCAGTCAGGCTTGGCTTATTCTTCCATTAAAGCTCACTTGTCTGCAATTTCAGCATGCCTTCCTCTGGACCCCCCTTTAGCATCCAGACTCCCTGCTAAGCTTTTTCTCAAAGGGGTACTCTACCTCAGACCTCCCAGAAAACCATCCCCTCCACCTTGGGACCTTAACTATGTTTTGGAAAAGCTTACGCTTCCTCCATTCAAGCCAGGAGACAAAGCTTCTCTAAAACATTTTACATGGAAAACTGTACTACTTCTGGCCTTAACAGCCAGAAGGGTGTCAGAGCTACAAGCCCTTATGGCCATTCCACCCTACCTAGTTTTCTACAACGACAGGGTTACTCTTAAAACTAACCCTTCCTTCATGCCCAAGGTGGTAAATGACCTGTCCCTGAATCAGGCCATCCATCCACCTACCTTTTTCTCCTAACCCACAGAGAGACAGTGAGAGAGTACTTCACTCCTTGGATGTTCATAGACAACTCCGGTTTTATCTGCATAAAACCAGGTCTATCAGACAGGTGGACCAACTTTTTGTCTCCTTTCATCTATATATAGCGGGGGTGGGGGGCATAGCCCCCCACAAAACAGATTTCTATGAACGGCATTTTCGGTGTTACAGCTGTTTGATATTTTTCCTTTTCGATCCCCTGTCATAGACCCACCAAAAAGACTGTCTCAGTATGGATTTCCAAAGCCATCACCATCTGCTACCAATACCATGGAAAGTCTTTGCAAGGCACACTCCAAAGGGCTATGGCCTCCTCAGGAGCCTTCTTCAAAGGCCTGGATACCTCTTCTATTCTGGAAGCAGCCACTTGGTCATCAGTACATACCTTCACTAAGCATTACAAACCAGACCATATTTCTAGAGCCAGGGCTATCCTTCATGGATTCCTGGAAACAGCTTCTAGACCTCTTCCCCACTCACAGTGAGCTTTGTCACTCACCCACATGTAAAGTACTGCAACATTGGAATAGAACGACATAGAAAAATTGTGTAAAATATTACCATAACCATAGATGTCTTTTTCTTTCATGTTGCTGTATTCCTTCTCACCCTCCTTCCCCTCCTGTTACATTTCCCTTTCTGGATGGCTCAGGACTGGCATTGCCCTTCCTAGGACTGGCTCCAACTGGAGCTTTCAGTTCTGAGGGCTGGTGAGTGCAGATGTCACTTTTATGGCCCACGTTCCTACAGCCTCGTCAGACATCCACCACATAGGGACTGAAAACTTTTGCATACTGGCCGAACATATGCAAAGCAAGAGGAGTAAACCCACATGTAGAATACTGCAACATGGAAGAGAAGGACAGCTATGGTTAAGATTTTATACAACCTTTCTTTTTCCGTTCCCTTTGTACAAAACCTGTATGGAGTCTGAGGTTGAACAGTGTTAGGGATGTGGCTAAGTCATGCTTCATGCCATTTAAGATGCATCCGTGGATATTGTCATATTGCATAGTCTCTCTTCCTCCAGATAGGGTCATCTTCAGTGCAGCAGAGATCTCCCCCATATAGCCCTGTGGGCCATGGGACTTATGTTATCTTGTATTCTAATGGTGCAGTTCACCCATTATCTCGTGAGTGTTACAGTAGTCTGTACAGTTTCAGTGATCTTCAACTTGTACACCACCTCTACTCCTCAATCATTTTGGCAAACAGGATCTTATCCTCACTTGTCTGCATGGGAAGATCCTTTTTAGTTCCCACTCCTGCAGTAGTAGTCACCACAAATGCCTCTTCGTTGGGTTGGAAGTTGTCATTTTCAAGGGAGGATGGTCCAAGGACGTCTCCTTTGGAGACATTATGGAAATGCTGCGCATAAGGGGGTGTGGTCAGCCCAGAAACCTTCCTCTGATGAGTCTGTGTTTCTGGAGGTGTTTGACGCAGGCCCGTCTACCTCTTGGGTGTCGTTCCCCCCCCCCCCCGGCCAACCACCTGGTAGACTTGATTACTACCAGGGCTTGGAAGGAGGCGGACTCTGTGGAACCAATCCTTAGGAGACCAGATAAAATCCTTAGTCCCCCTTCTGACAAGCCGGTGTGGAATAAAGGTTTCCCGGTAGATGCCATGGTGGTGGTGGCTGCCACCAAGAAGGAACTGGCACAAGAAAGTTTCTCGGTCCATCCTCCTGATAAGGAGTCTCGGACGATGGACCGCATTGGAAAGCGGATGTTTGCTTCAGCCACCCTTTCTATAAGGGCGCTGAATTATCTGGCACACGTCATTAGGCTTCAGCGGGATCTGATTAAAGAGTACGCTGGGTCTCCCCCAGAGTCCATGGTGGCTGAGGGCAAACGAACCCTCTCGGCTCGCATGGCCACTCTAAAGTCAGTATCTAACACTTCTATGCGGCTTCTCTCCCATGCCACAGAGGTGGCGGCTAGAGCCAGCGGAGCAGGGGTCGCCTTGCGGCACCACACCTGGCTCCATCTTTGTGACTTTGCAGAACCCTTCAAGGCGTCCTTCGCGAATGCTCCCTTTGACGGTTCTACGCTATTTGGCAAAACCATCTGCGACACGCTACTCCAGAGCGAGAAAGACGGGAAGACGCTGTCTGCCATCGGAATCCACTTCTCTGCTCCTCAGAGGTCCTTCTCAAGGAACCAGAGAGGACAAAAGATGTGGTTCCGGAAGTCTCAGCAGTCCCGTCCCGCTCCGGACCCTTCGTCCTTCAGAGGCAGGGGAGGACAAGGTGGACGCCAGCCCAGAGGCAGAGGGGGGGGGCGAAGAATTTTGGGTTGAGAGAACCCTTCTCCGACCGACCCGCGCAGCAGCCCTGAGGGGTTGCCCAACTGTCCCTCTCTGGAGGCAGTCGGGGGGGGGGTGTTTTTCGGAGCATCTGGCAAGTTGGGAGTCCATTACTACAGATCGCTGGGTGCTCCGAATAATATCCAGAGGTTACTCTATCCCCTTCCTGAATCTTCCCCCGTTAGGAAAGCGTCTCCCCGATGTCCCACCCAATCAGAGGGAGGCTGCAACTTCAGAAATAAAGAAATTACTAAAAAAGAGTCATCCAGCATGTCCCCCTAGAGCAGTCCGAGTTGGGCAATTACTCCAGGTTCTTTTTGGTGCCAAAAAAGACGGGGGACTTCAGGCCAATTCTCGACCTGTCAACTTGAACCTGTTCATTGCCAAAGAGAAATTCCGGATGCTCACTCTACAATCTATTCTCTCCCTTCTGCAGGAAAACGACTGGATGTGCTCCATAGACCTCAAGGATGCGTACTATCACATTCTCATGGACAGACGATCCAGGAAGTTTCTCCGCTTTTGGCTGGGGACCGGTCATTATCAATTCAATGTTCTTCCGTTCGGCCTCACCACAGCCCCCAGGGTCTTCACCAAGGTCATGTCAGTTGTGGCAGCCCACCTGAGACTTCAGGGAATTCAGGTCTTTCCATACCTAGATGACTGTCTCCTTACCGCCCCCACCAGGCATCTGCTCTGTTCTGCCAGGAATTATTCTTTACTCTTGGCCCATCACCTAGGCATTACCATAAATTTCAGGAAGTCGTCTCTTCATCCTGTTCAAGTTCTGGATTTCATAGGGGCCAGGATAAACACGCTTCAGTCCAAGGCCTTTCTGACAGCGGACAGGTTACGCACCTTGTCACTCCATGTAATAGCACTTCTATAGTCCCCAGCCCCACCCGCAGAATTAGTCCTGAGAGCCCTAGGATCCATGGCGGCAGCCATCAGCTTTTCACTTCTTGCTCGGCTGCACATGAAAGTCCTTCAATGGACCCTTCAGGTCCAATGGTCCCTCCTCCTACACCCATTGGATTCACTGATTCTCCTAAGCAGGGTTTGCAGGAACTCCCTTCTTTGGTGGCTTCATTCCCAAGAGCTTCGGGAAGGGAGACCATTCATGATGCCTCAACCCCGAACCACGCTGACCACGGACACTTCTCGCCTCGGGTGGGGGGGGGCATTGCATGGGCAGAACCGTCCAAGGCACGTGGACCCCTGTAGAGACCGTTCTGAATATCCGTGTTTTGGAGATGAGGGCGGTGCTTTTAGCGTTGCAAGCCCTTCAGGACCTTCTTCCTCCGGGGACAAGTGCAATTCAGACAGACAACATGGCGGTGGTCTGGTACATCAACAAACAGGGAAGAACCAGGTCTTACCCTCTTTGTCGAGAGGCTATGAGAGCTTGGGAATGGGTGATTTCCACCAACCACTTTCTGATAGCAACGCACATTCCGGGTCGGTTTAACATTCTAGCGGACAAGCTGAGTCGTTCCATTCTCACGCCTTACGAGTGGTCTCTAAACCCCTTAGTAACGAAACAGACCTTCCTCAGATGGGGTCAGCCTTGCTGCGATCTCTTCGTGTCTCCTTCAAATGCAAAATGCAGAAAATTTTTTGCTCTAATTCCCCACCAGGGGAGAGTCCCAGAGACGCTCTGGTTCATGCTTGGCCACCCGGTCTTCTTTATGCTTATCCTCCTCTTCCACTAATGAAATTTTTGCAGAAAGCTCATCGAGTTGGGGAGCAAAATAATGCTCATAGCCCCATTCTGGCCTTGTCAGATCTGGTTCCCGTATCTGCGGTTTCGCATCATAGCTCCTCCTTGGCGCTTAGATCCCATTACGGATCTGATCTCTCATTTTTCGGGATTGCAAACTCCGAACCTGGACGACCTCAAGCTCAAGGCTTGGTTGGTCCAGTTCCACTAATGGCTAGGACTCTCCCGGTATCTCGTCTTCCGTAAAAACTATTCTGGTAGCGGCACACAAACCCTCTACCAGGAAGATCTATAGGAGTAAATGGAAGTGTTTTTCCATCTGGGCCAAACATAGGGATTTGGACCATTTTACGGCTCCCATTCCAGCAGTTCTTGAATTTCTGTCCCACATTTTCCATCAAGGGGCCAGTTCTTCTACTGTGAAGGTTCAGATGGCTGCCATTTCTCATTTCCACGTCAGGGACAACCTTGGACCCTTAGCTTCCGCTAAGATATCCAAGACCTTTTTGAAAGGCACCTTTCTGTTAAGACCTCCGGTCAAGAATGCGGTTCCCCCATGGGACTTAACTTTAGTTCTTCAGTCTCTAACTGGTCCTCCCTTTGAACCTGCAGCTTCCGTTGACTTAAAATTCTTATCTTGGAAAAACTGCCTTATTGATTGCAGTTACTTCAGCTAGAAGGGTATCTGAACTTCAAGCCCTTTGTACAAAACCCCCGTACTTGGTCTTCCATAAGGACAGAGTATCTCTCAGGACTAATCAGGCAAAAATGAAGGAAGTGGCCTCCGAGGCCAATATCAATCAAACCCATCAGTCTGCCTGTTTTCTTTCCCAACTTTCAAATCAAAGGGGAATACAGACTGCACTTGTTGATTGTGCATAGACAATTGCAATTTTACTTGCGCAGGACAACTGCTTCTCGCAAATCGGAGCAGCTTTTCGTGTCTCTCACTAAGCCGTCCTTAGGCAAGCCAGTTACGAAAGTTACCTTAACTAGATTGATATCCCACTGCATCTTGCACGCGTATACAGCTTCCAGTCGGCCAGAACCCTTGGGGGGGGTTCATGATCACTCTACCCGTTCTATGGCTACCTCTGCAGCATTTTGGTCAATAGTTCCCTTAGATGACATCTGTTCAGTGGCTACTTGGGCCTCTTCTCATACCTTCATTTCTCATTATAAGCTGGATCTGATATCCAGAGGTAGGGCAGCCTTTGGCTCCGCAGTGCTCCGGAATATCCATCCCCGAGGACCTCCCAGGTTTTTGGTAGCTGGGGACTCTGTCCCACAGGTTGCTGATCAGATGAAGTTAACTACTTCAGAATAAAGAAGTTATGTACTCACCATAACGTTCCATCTGAGTAGGTAACTTCATTTGTCAGCAACCAACCCCCCTCCTTCCCCCTAGTCTGTTTCGTGGTCATATTCATAACGGAATGTTTTCCTTCTGTTACGCATCAGGTTAGCGTTTCTCTTTCGAGTATGTTTGACTGTTGTTGGTTGATAAATTGGCAAACTCGATCTGAGGACTGGAGGGAGGTAGCAGGTTATTATGGGTAAGGGGGAGATGCTGAGAGCTCAGATCTTTAGCTTGGAAAGCTTCCTGCTCGGATCCTGGTCGGATCCGATACCCACAGGTTGCTGACAAATGAAGTTATCTACTCAGATGGAATGTTATGGTGAGTACATAACTTCTTTTTTCTATCTCCCACTTTCCCTCTCATGTAATTCCTCTCCTCTCTCAATGCTGTACTGTAAGATATGTATACTAAGGATATTATAATAAAAAAATATTTAACTATCAAGCAGAATCATACTGATTTGAATCATGTAATTGTAAAGACTACTTGTATATAGTCTCCTTAATATCTCGTCTGTAATTAATGTACAAGTATGTTTTTTCTAATATATGTAAAAATTATGTGCTATCCATTATTGCATATTCTTTCTTGTATGTAAAAACGTTCATTGTTGCTCTGTAATAAGCTAATGTACTATACTAATTGTCTTTGGAGCTTTTCTCCCTGGGCCTCCACTGAAAATGGGCACCTACCCAGTCGGACTTTCCCGGTAAACAAATGTCAGATAAATAATAATAATTATGTTTATAGCACCTTCTCTGACCCTTCACTTGTGTAACAGCTCTTGGGAATGCATGTGCTGCTGACAAAAATATCAAAAAGTTGTCAAAGGAATCTGTACCTCCTTAATGGAATATTAAATGTACACATTTTTATTTAGCCCTACATGCCAGAGACCCTGATATTCATCTCGCACTACAAAAAGTTAGTATTTAGCTTTGCTGAGATCAGTTCAGCTGTAAGTGATAGATAAGTTAGTTTATTAAGGTTTTGAGTCAAATGCAAATGTGAGTGTTACCTTTCTCACAACAGTCACTGTACTGGTCTATTGTATTCCTTCTTACTGCTTCTTAATGGCACTTAAGCTTTCCAGTCAATTTAATTTATGTTGTATTTTACTCCCAAGAGCTACCAGTACTTTCCTTGGAGCTTGTGTCATTGACATAGCATCAGGTTTTATTTGTGCATGCTGTTCTCTATCCAAACTTTCAAAGTCTCGAAACAGGTCAGGATGTCATTGTTGTGGCTCTACATCATATCCAAGATGTCATGGTGATTTTGTGACTGATTCTGTACACATACAGCTCCTGCAGTGAGACCTGTACTAACCCTTTTCCCTTGGTGCGGGCAAGCCAGTGTCACCCATTCACTGCTATTCTTCCCCAGCCTGCTCCTCCTGAGTTTGAGTTTATGGTTGAATCTGGGTGTTCTACACTATAGTCAACACTTTTTTTCTGTTTGCCAGGAAATGTTTAGTGACAAATGATAGTGTAATTTTTTTTTAAAAGAAGGTGCCATGATAGTGTAAATTGTGTGAGTGAGTAGGTTTTAGTTCATCAGATAGTGTGACAGAATTGGAGATTGGCTTTCCCATGGAAGTTCACCCTGTTGTACTTGTTTATTTATCAAATAAAGTACATTGTGTGTTTGTCTTCCTGCTTTATAGTTAGATTTATTTATTTGCATTTGTTTACAGGGAAATTCCGACTGGACGCAGGTCCTTTTTTAGCGGATGCCTGGGGAGAAAAGCTCCACATCATGTACATGATAGAGATACAAAGTTGCAGCAGTAGTAAACAACATTACAGGTTGTTGGCTTTAATGCAATAAGATATTGATTATCAACAGTATATACAGAAAATGTTGCAAGTTAAGATAGTTTCTTGTCATTTATAATATTAGTAACAAAGTTGTCAGACAAGATGTTAAAGTATGTAAAGACAACTAGCTATTTCTGACTGTGGTTAGTAGTGGCGGTAGTATAGTTAGGTTAAGAGTCTAGGTGGGGGGGTAATGGTGGGGGTGTTAATCTGGATTAGAACAAGGACAAAGCCAGTGCAAATTTGTGGAGGGGAAATGATATGGGATATTTTCTATATCGAGGGACACATAGCCTTCTGTTATGGCACGGTTGATTAGAATTGAAATTAAGTAGGCTAGTGTATCAGATGCAATTTTCAAGTATTCAGAGGGGAGGTTGTCAACTGCGAGTTTGGTGGGTTTAAGTTTTGACAGTAGTCTTTTTATGTTGGAGGTAGGTACTGAGGTGAAGAAGAAAAGAGGAGTCGGGGGATTTAGGGTTAAGAGTTGGGGGTGCTGTTGTAGGGAAGTGTTGCTTGTTTAAAGATGATATAGTTTCAGTGAAGTGTTTGTTGAAGGATTCAACAATACTGCTGGAGGAGGGGGGAATGGACGGCTGGGGGGTAACAAACTTTCCTGGGAGAAGGATATTGTTAATAGTGGACCAGAATTGCTTGGGGTTGTGGTTGGTAGAGTTTAGGGTGGATTTATAGTAGAGGGATTTGTCTAATTTTATATGCTTTTTGGCTTTATTGCGCAGCTCAAGGAATGATTGCCTATCTGAGTTATTTTTTGTTAGTTGCCAGTGCTCCCAGGCCTTATCTCTGAATTTCATTAGGGTTCTGGTGGTCTTTTGTAACCATGGAGCATGCCTGGATCTGACTTTGGCATTTCTTACAGGAGCATGGGTGTTTAGGATGGAGAGGAAGGTACTGTTGAAGTGGACAGCCTCATCTGGGTTGAGGTATTTTAGTGGTGACTAGTTAATTTTTTGCAGGGAGGAGTTGGAGTTGAAGTTGCCGAATTAGGAAAGTGGGGGAGTGGTCACTAAGACTGTCAGGTAAGCAGACTGCTAGGTAAGAGTGAGGGGCTTTGTTGACTAGGATCCAGTCAAGTAAGGTATGATTGTTAGGGTTTTTGTTGATTTGGGTAGTGGATTAAATGAGTTGAGTGAACCCATGGAGATTAAGGTGAATGGTTGGGAGACTGTTATTACAGGATAGCCAGTTGATGTTAGTCACTGAGAATGATGGTTTCCTGGGTTAGAGATAGAGTAGCCTAGCTCAGGAGATTTTCTAGGGGTGTGATATTTTGCCCTGGTGGGAAATAGCATCCTATAATATTGATTGTTTTGTTTGGGTTTAGTTTGAGATTGGCATAAAGGATTTCTTCATTGTTGTGGTGAGGGGCAGATGAGTTGAGGAGTTGAATATTGAGGTGGTGGTTAAATTTCAATGCTACACCACCTCCTTTTTTGGACAATCTGTCTATGCGAAGGATGTTGTATTCAGGTAGAAGTACTTCCTCACTTTTGATGTGAGGTTTCAGCCAGGTGTCAAGTTAGGAAGAGAATATTTGGGGAATATATGCTTATGCTGGCGTGTAGTTCTTGGATTTTATTGCATATGTTTCTGATGTTTAGGGACATTATAAGTAGGTCTGTTGTTTTCTTGTTGGCTAGGAGTTGAGTTGTGGGTGGGTTGCTTGGACTAGGGTTTGTGGTTGAGTTGGATTTGGGAGGACTAGGGTTTGGATGGATGTCTCCAGCAAGGGATAGTTTATAGAGGGTGTTTAGGATATGTTTTATATACATAGTAAATTCCTTATGGTATCTTAAGGATATTTTATTTTTGAGTGTGTTAGGTGTTTGGTAATGGAGTGTGTGTATTGGGAGGATGGTTTTGGTGGCAGGGGTTGTGTAGTTAGTGTAAATGTTTGCGGGAGGAAGGATGTTGAGAGAGTACAGTGGAAGTTGTTGTTTGGGGCATATGACTGTGGAGCCGTGGTAGGATGTAATGTGAGCTAGAACTACTCCGATTAGGATTGTTGTTTTATTAGGTAGTAGCATGATTGTGCTGGATGTAGGGGGAGGGGGTGAGTAATGATGTAGCCTAATTGCTGGCAATTAGGGGTGAGGTTAAGGCTAAGAATAAATGTAGAGGTACTGGGGGTGGGTAGGAATAGGGAGCAGTGAGGGGAGCGAAGTGAGCATAGCGAACGGAGCAGGCTAGAAACCCCCCAGGCTAAAGATTGCAGTGTAAGTGTCTAAATAGCCAAATTGTTAGGGGTTATTAGAATCTAGTAGGGAAAAAACAATCTATAGACCTGATTTCAGCTGTGTCCTTTCTGGGTAGATACCTAGTTTGAAGCAGACAAAAAGTGGCAGATTAAGTAGCTTTTTGCCTCTATTTTACAAGTGGGCAATTCCAGTGTATCTACTGGGTTACCTTTTTTCGCCTAGAGCTTTGTCTTGGTTTACTGATAACTAAAAAGAAAAAGTTAACTGGGGAATGTATTTACAGCAGATGGGGGTGGGGGTGCAGCTACCGTCCCTAGCCGTGTGGGTAGAGCCAGTTATTTCTGCTTTCGACCAGGTACTTTCTACAGTAGCAGGCTAAGAGGGAAACGTAGCTAGACACCTACAGTAACATATCTTCTTTCCAAAGCCCTTGAGTCCTTGTGGCTGGTTTCTCCACTGCAGATGCGGCCAGTGGCCAAGGATTCAGCAAGTGAGGGACTGAGAGAGAACCCATTCGCAGGGACTGTGGTCACTAAATGAAAAGATGGAGACAAAAAGTATTATTACGTTAAGGTCTCTGAAAGGGGAATGAGAGAGAAGTGCTGTAAAAAGTAACTGAAATAATAAATTATCACCCAGGCAGAAAGGGTATTGGGTTTGAGTAGCAGCACATTACACTATTTACACAGGTACAAAGTGTTTAGTAAAAAAGGCTCAGGCAACTGTTATGCATTCACATATGAAGCCCTTGACATAAAAAACACCTTACTTAGTGATATATACCAGATAATTTAGGTAGCCCATGAATTTAAAGAGACAGTTCTATCACAGATATAGCAGTAGTAAACTATCAACAATTGTATACAACAGTACTTAAATATCGCAACACAGTTTTAAAACCATTACATCGGCATCCACCTAAAATGCATAGTTTTCCATTCATTTCATGGGGCCTAGTATCTGTCTGTGTGGTAGAGTATCTCCTAAGATGTGTTATTTTTGTAGTCTTGCTCTCATTCCAGAGGGTCAGTCAGAAAGCATTAATGTGAGGTATATTTAAAAACTGGTAATTTTTTTTTCTTGGTGTTTTTTGTGCCTTTTGACTATACCTCCCCCAAGACAGGCATTCCCGTATGCCCGTGCGTTATTATTTAAACCAGCATCAGGGCAAGAGGTGTTTTTGGGGGGAGGGAGATGTCATCTAGCCATCAATGTGGGTGACTTGCTGTCTCTGACTGCATCACTGCTTCTTATGTCCCTTCTGTGTAGGTAATCATCCTTCAACATGGCTGGACACATCCAACCTTCAGAATGTGGCACATGGTAGACCTATTCCTCTAATGCAGCTGTAACTAAAGGTGGCTGCCTCCCACCAATGAGGTTGATTTGAGATGGCCCACACACTGGAACCTGAAATAGACTTTCCATATAACCCAATTGGAAGATACTTTCTCCAGTCAGTTGCCAGCATTATTCTCTCCACAGGATATTTGTGGTCCCCCCCTCCCCCCGGCATGCATCACCACAAGGGATTTTATGCCCTTTCCCCTCGCATCTGCATGCTGACACCACCATAATTGCTACTGCGATTGTCTTGAGCCTGTCTCTCTCCACTCTATGGCTTTGTGCAAGAGTATGTTTGCTTGGGTGTACTTCCCAATTTGGAACTACCAGTCTGCATGTCCTCCCCGTGGTTGAGTGGCCTCCGAAAGACATGCGTGAATGGGCGTGCCTTCACCGAAGGTTGGGCATCGGGCTGGCAACCCGACACCATAAAAATCTACTGCCAATCATTAGCGGACCGGAGTTCCGCTGTGGCGACCCCTAACCGGGAAAAGCCGAAAAGACAAACAATTCTTTTCTGCCTATAATGGGTGAGGTACTCCTGCTTCTTTCTTTCATCTTCCCCACCTAATGCTTCCAGCACCTGAACTGCTAATTAAACTGCGGTATATTTGGTCGTAGTAAGGGCTTTGTTCCCTTACGCCAAAGAGTGAGGCCAAAATTTTTTTTTTATTATTTATTTATTTTTTTTTTACTCTACTGCAGATGTGAATTTCTATATAAATAATTTTAAAAAAACATGGTCTGTTTTGTAGCTTACTTGTTTGATAGATAAAGGAGACTTTACTTTTAGGTTCTTTAAAATGCACTTGGTTAAAAATTGAGAGGCTAAAATAAGATGTTCTAATTGCCAGTTCTGCTTTGTGCGAATTTACTAGTCCTCTGAAGTCATCTTGAAAGCAAGTATTGCTCCAGTGACTTCCTTATTTGTTGTATTTCATGCATTATTAGTAGGTGATGTATGGCATCAGAACACATTCTGCTGAATCATTGGTGTCAGTTGCCACCACCAGACATGTTTTTTCTTGCAGCGCTCCCAATATAGGATGCTACATGAAAATCTCTGCAGACAGTTATATGTTATTCTTTGGATATTTCTCGTGGGATGCCACTTCCTTTGGGAACTCCATTCTGTGTTGCTTGTTCCCTGCTGTGTGTAGCTCTCTTAACTCATGTTTTGTTGATAGTGCAGGTAATAAATTGCATTATGAGGAATGATAAGATTCAAGTGATCTCATAATGGGACATGCAGCATCGCTCAGAATATTTGTCTTATTATTTTTTTTTTTTATGGATAGAACTTAGAAAATAAAAGTAGAAGGAAAGAGTGTATAAAATGATGCAAAAAGCTGAGACGAAAGGAAGAAAAAGCTTAATTTTTAAAGCTTTAAAGATGAGCAAAATGCTGAACATTCTGCTTGATGAGAATGGCATTAAATAAGTAAAGCCTAAAGAGAGCATTTTTATCTAACTGATTAGCAGGATGTTCACTGCTCTGCATTTTCAGACCATGGGGCACTGGTTTTAGCTGTGAGGATAGAGAAAAGAACACCTAAGCAATGGAGGTTCAGCATTCATTTTCTTTTTGCAGTAGGAAAGGTTTAACTTGCAGATTGATTATTGATCATCAGGTTTCCCTCAAGCTCCTAACAGAAGTCCTGAAGTGGTGGAATGCATTTGCATGTAGGGAAACATGTAGGTCAGGTTTGCAGACATACATACCTCTCAACCCCGTAGTGCAAGAAAGGTGGAGAAGGCCTACAATACTTGGAGACAAAGGCCCAAAAATAGGAATAGATTTTAAATAATGTTCTTACAAAATGCTTTTAAATGTTCTTACAAAATGCCTTTAAAAGTTAGAAATTTGCTAGAACAGGATTTGTGTTAGCATGCATTTTCTGAAAGATATCAAGTATGAAACACAGAAGTATGTCATTATTTTTAGTGACTTAAATCACTGGTTTCCAGAAGACCAAAAATGTTATTACGAAAAGACCAAATATGAGGCAAAAATCTGGACATTCTGCAGAAATATGGGCCGTTGAGAAGTATGCAGACATATACTAAGAAAATTTAGGAGAATGAAAATGTTTGCAGTTACTGGCAAAACTGGTTTTCTGAGATGCAACAGACGTATGCAGAAGGAGCTTGTTCTGTGCTTGATGCCAATAACTAGGAAAGCAGGAGCTGAACAAACTCACAGAGGCTGAATTGGATTTTATATCTAAATCTCTTAAATGTAGAGACTTTACATAACATGGAAAAGTATTTGATGATTTTCCTGAGTCGGCATATGATGAAATACACTGTGCTTGGTATATGGGCCTCTCAAGAAGGTGTAAGGTTCATTATTCCCCTTCTGCAATGCTGGAAGTCTTTAGAGGGTATCATGAGAGACTGTCTCAGAAGAGTTCAGAACAAAAAGGGAATTTATTGGGTGGACTTGTTCAAAAGCTGGACAATCAGGAGACAGGCTGATGTCACATGTAACAAATGAGGAGTTCTGTGTTGAATGGACTCTAGAAAGGCAAGACCCCTTGGCCATATGGAATCTTGTTTTAGTTGAGCCTGTTGTGTCTTGTGGGGCTGGGGGAGGATAATAAAAAGGTTGGGTACAGTTATAGAGACAAGACGGGTCCCAAGTTTCTGGTATGAGGCATTGCTGTCAGTGATTATTTCCCACATGAAGGAATGCAGCACATACAGATTCAAATATAGGCCCACCTCTCTTTCAAATCAAGATTACATAATCTTTATGGCAGTAGTGACCTGGAGATTGTTGTGGGAGCATAGCTTCCTCTATACACCCATATCAGAGTTGTTTTTTGCAGGCTGGTAGACTTTTGTTAAAGTCATGAAAACTTTACTAATACTAGACAAGTCTGGTAATAAGGAGCTACAAGTGATGGTGATCAGCACAGAATGATGAGAAAGCATCTGGCAAGGTAAATCTGTGCTCTCTCTCTAGAATGTTGGAATTATTTTGATTTC
This sequence comes from Protopterus annectens, assembly GCF_019279795.1. NCBI lineage: Eukaryota > Metazoa > Chordata > Ceratodontiformes > Protopteridae > Protopterus > Protopterus annectens. The sequence continues at coordinate 510,132,946 of NC_056751.1, read as the reverse complement.
TCTTAAAGTATCTTAATCTGTCAGTATGAATTTATGAGGGATCTACAGCAATACAGTGTGCATGCAGCGTTATAAGTTTTTTTGTTTGAAAAAGTGTACTAGACAGGAATGTCTGCTGCTCCCCCTCCAGTATTTACATTGTATTCAGAACCTTCAGCAGTAGCCCTTTGCTTCTTGACTTTGAAAGGGATTAGAAATCATAAATCTAGAGCTCAAGGTATTATGATATGCTGATGCCTTGTTAGCTTACCTTGTAAATCCAGAGGAAGATTAAAAAATATATTGTTGAAGGTTTTAGTCAGTTTATGGACTGCAGAATAAATATTACCAAAATTAGAACTTTAAAACTGAAATATGAGCCCACTGAAAATTTGTGGGCCCAATACCTTTTCCTGTGGTATACACACACATAAGTTCAAATATTTGAGCATCGATTTGGCATCTGTGATGCTATAGATGTTACATAATGTGAAGGCGCCCTGACCAACTGCAAGACTTTTTCTTTCAGAAATGGTTCTCATTAGAGATGGATTTTGCCCAGTATGGTGTCTCTCTCTCTCTTTCTCTTCTGGTGGTGGTACTCACTCAGGTCCTTTTGTCAGGTTCTACATTTTTCCAAGAAAATACTTTTTCATAAGGATAAAAAGACCATCAGCAAGGCTTCTTTGGAAAAGTGATGGGGCCAAGGTTGACTGCGATAAATTAATTTTGCCAAGGGACAGAAGGTGATTGGGCGGTACCTGATTTCAAGACAGAGGACAGTCTAGCTGAGAATACCTTCTCTCTCTTTCTTTCTCTCTCTCTCATGTAGAGTAATAGAGTTTCTCCTATGTTATGTTTATGGAACAAATATGCAGAAGAAAGAAGAGGGTGAGGAGTGTGATGTTTTGGGAAGGAGCCTTATTCAAAACTTAAGAATGTATGCAGTGGCGACTGTGTTTAAAATTGTCCTTTAGGATACTAGATATTGGAGGCTAGAGAGAGATTTTGGCAGTAAAAGAGCTATGCCTGAAGGATGGGCCACAGTCACTCCAGTACAAGAGTGTGACCCTTCACAAAAGCTTGCTTAAACAGTCAGCAACTGCTAAATGACTTTGGTGGTCAGTTTTGGGACATGAGCATGGTAAACTTCCTATGTTGTAGACAACACATACAGTAATGGGAACACATAGCAAACTTGTTTTTATTTTCATTTGTTATGCATATATGTTTTTTTTTTTTTTTTTTTTTTTTACAATTATTCACTTTGGCATTGCATAATTTGCCCAATGTCTGCCTTCTGTTGAAGCTCACTCAACATTCTATATGTATTGTTCTGATAAATTCCAGTTATTTTTATGGAGTTTGCTCCTTCCCTTTTCAAAGGATTCCATCTCAAGTTCTTTTATCTCCTTTACAGTATTCTGTACTTCAATTACAGTTGGTTTAGGTTTTGATTTCCATTTCTAGTAATTGCTTTTTTTCAGACAGTAGCATTACGTTTAGTAAGGCGTCACCATGTCTGGGCAATATAGATCTGTATCCCTGCTCTACAGAATTATTTCCCTAGTTACTTCCATTTCGTGCCCCAACAATTGTGACAGTGAACCCTGTAGGGAATATTTAAAATGTGCCAATTCATTACAAAATAAAACATATTCCAGTTACATCTATCTGTCCCATCACACCTCCAGCATTTGTTGTCTATCTGGGGAACAATTTTAACAGTTTTCTAAAGTCTGCTTGCGCTATAAAAATACCTATATAAACATATCAGGGAGCCATACAGATGTCATCTCATTGATGTTCATCGCGTTTCACTGTTGCAGTCATTACTCTTGGATTATCCTGCTGGCAGGCTACCCGCAGTCGGCCAAAATTCCAAAGTCTAGTTCCTGCGTCTGTTGCTGTTGCCTCTTCCCTGACGTCAGTGCACCAGGGGTATAAAAGATGCAACCGGCACCATTTTCTTCAGTCTTTCTTGCCGCGTGGTGCTCGAAGCAAAAGCAGTTCGCAAGTGCCGGTCAGCTGACTCCTGAGATTTTCAAAGTTGAATTTCAGAACCAAAGTCTTCATTAAAGCTAAGTACCCCGTTGGGGAAACTTTTTTCTTGCTCCAGACTGATGTCAGAAAAAGTTAACAGCTGTATTTCTTGTGGGAAGCAAATACCTCATAAGGATTTTCACTCTTACTGTATTCCTTGCCTAGGCCCTGATCACAACGTTGCTAGCTGTCGGTTTTGTGCTAGATTCAACCAACACACTATCAAGCGTCTGTTCGATTTTGCTTTTCATTACTTTAGCTGAAGATTTAATTATATAATGCCGGCGGAACAGCCGACAACCGGAGTTTACAAAAAACGCAAGGACAAGGATAGGCATCCGAGGTCCAAAACAGACTACGAAGCCTCCTCTAGGCCAGTCGCTAGTTCGCCAGTTCTCAGTGAGGCGCTTTCGCAGCCCCTGGCACCCACTACCTCAGAGCCACAGGCCGCTACCGACTCCCACGTGGAGCCAACTGGGTCTCTGGATACACAAGGTATTGGACACTCGAAAATCAATCCCTCAGATGGGTCCGGAGCCGCTGAGTAGGCATCTGCTTCTGAGGGTGTCTTCAGACCTACTCAACTATATATTAAGCCATCCTCAGCTTCAAAGGCAAAGACTAAATCAGCTCTAAAGACAAAGAAACAAGTTCAGCATTCTCCTATTCAGACTTCCATGCCTAAAAAACAGATGCTCAAAATGGCCGAATACCTAATTACTTTGATCAGGGGCTCCCTGATTCTTCTGATCAGGTATCTAATTTCCTCTGATTCCTCTTCTGAACAGGAGTTCTCCATGCTTCCCTATGAGGATTCTGATGCTGAAGAATCCATTCCTTCAGCCTCTCCTCCTGAGGACTATTCCTTTGTGGAAACACTGCATACTATGAGGGAGCATTTCCACTGGGAGAGCCAAGATTATTCTGAGTCTAAGAAAAGGCTCAGAGACTTCCTGCTTCTTCCTCAGCATAGACCCCTTGCCATTCCTCCTGTTTTAGACAGTGTAGATGATGTATTTTCAGAGTCCGGACTATCCCCTGACTCTCTACCCCCTGCACCTGCTAAGCCAGACAGATACTACAGGGTCCCGGATTCTCATAAATTCCTATATAAAAACCCTGCTGCTGACCTAGAAACTATATCTCAGGGTCCCAAGGGGGTTAAGGCTTCCACTGCAAAAAACCCTGTCCCCTCTGATAGGGATTTCTAGGGCTCTAGACAGATGGGGGGAAAAAAGTATACACTTCTGCCAACCCTGCCTGTAAGGGCTTTAAATTGTCAATTTCATATGCTTAAATATCAGCAATATTTAATGTCACAACTTAAACAAAAAATGTTGACAAATACTGAATGTTCAGAGAACAAGGAATTGTAGGATTTATTGCATGTAACTGAACAAGTGGGAAAGCATACTTTGCAATGTGGTTATGATTCACTGGAGGTCTCTTGCAGGGCTGCTGTTACAGGTTCTGTTATTAGAAGGCATGCTTAATTGAAGGAACAAAATCTGCCTGATCATGTTAAAGCAAAATTATTAGATGCACCATTACAGCATGATACTTTGTTTGGTACTAAAGCAGAAGAGGTGTTGGAAAAAAATGGAGGATAAAGCAAAATCCATGCAGACAGTCGAGGATTTCTTACAGGTACAGCCACCCAGGTTTAGCAGGAACTGGCCTTCTAAAAATTGGTCCTTTCCAGTCTCAGACAGACCACAAAGAGGCAGATACAGGCATCCCAGAGACCGATCTCAGCCCCAAGGCTCATACAGTCCTAAACAATGGGAGTGCTCCTTCCTCCAGAAGTGGAGAAGACAAATCACAGCCTTACAGGAAACAGTCCCAATGACTTTCCCCTACCAGTTCCAAGCAGTTTCCGTTTTACAGCCCCCTTGGGGGGGAAACTAGCACTTTTTTCATCAAATTGGCAAATGATTACCCAAGACAAATAGGTTCTGAACATAGTGTCCCAAGGCTACAGGTTCCATTTTCACACCCTACCAAGGTCAAAGGGCATGCCAGACCTGCCACACAATCAATGGGCAGAGGCACAAAAACAAATTACAGCCCTCATGGACAATGAGGGCCATTCAGCAAGTACCACAACAAGAGCAGGGGCAAGGATTTTACTCCAGACTTTTCTAGTACCCAAGAAGGACAAAACCTGGAGACCAATTCTGGACCTATCTATACTAAATACCTTTCTGGAAGTTCCAAAATTCAAGATGTTGACTCTTCAGCAACTACTGCCCATGCTGGGCAAGAGGGCTTTGGCTAGTAACTTTGGACCTAAAAGAGGCATACCTGCATGCCCCAATCAGGCCATCTTGCAGAAGATACCTCAGATTCATAGCTGGCTCAATGCATTACCAATTCTCTGCACTGCCCTTTGGCTTATCTACTGCGCCCAGGGTCTTTACAAAATGCCTGGCACCAGTAATTGCGTTTTGCAGACAAAAAGGAATTCAAATTTATCCTTACTTGGACGATTGCCTAATTCAAGCAAAGAACAAAGACACTCTTCTAAAGCATCTGGCGTTTGTAAAAAGATTACTAATTGGCCTAGGGTACACAGTAAACGAAAAGAAATCAAAACTAGTGCCCTCTCAAGAGATAATATTCCTGGGCGCAAGCTTAAATACAACTGCCCAGATGGCTTATCTCACGCCAGACAAACAAAAACAACTGACTACTTACTTCAAGAAATTGGCAACAAAAACCCACTTATCTGCAAGGAAAATCCTGCAGGCCTTGGGTTTCATGGCATCCTGCATTCTACTAATTCCATATGCCAGACTGCATATGAGGAAACTACAATGGTATCTGAAAAGTGTTTGGACTCAGCATTGCCACAGCCTGGAGACAGTAATTGCACTCATTCCCTGCCTACAACAGGAGTTTCGATGGTGGGCAGAAGCCTGTCACCACAACAAGGGTCTGCCATTCAAGTTTACCCACAGCCAGACAAACACTGCCAACGGATGCATCAGATTATGCTTGGGGGGCCCATATGGCAGGAAAATGTATTCAGGGCACATGGCCTGCAAACCAGATGCATCTTCACATCAATCAAAAAGAGATGCTAGCTGTTCAAAATGCCCTGACAGCTTTCAAGGACCTGCTTCATCCAGGACAGTCACCGGTTCTCCGGTTTTCAGTGAGGTGCCTATGCAGGCCCTGGCGACCACTGATTTAGAACCCCAGGCGACATCCGATTCACAAGCGGAGATTGCTAGGCCTCCACAACCTTTAACCTGTAGGCCCTTCAGACTCCATGCCTGAAGGAGATTCCGGTGCAGTTGAAATGCCTTCAGTTGCAGAAGGTGTCTTCAGACCGACTACACTCACTATTAAATCCTGTGCAAAGCTGAAAACTCCTTTAAAAACAAAGAAGACTGTACAGCAGTCTCCAGTACAAGGCCCCATGCCTAAGACACAGATGCTTAAGATGGCTGAAGACTTAATTACCCTAATCAGGGGTTCCCATCCCCCTCCTGATAAAAGGCCAAGACAGGAGGAGGACTACGCTTCCTCTGACCAGGTTTCAATTTCCTCAGACTCTTCTGAGGAACAGGAATATTCATTTCCCCCCTTATGAAGACTCTGATGCTGTAGAGTCTATCCCTTCTGCATCTCCCCCAGAAGACTACTCTTTTGGGGAAACCTTACATACCATGAGGGAACATTTCCACTGGGGATGCCAGGATTACTCTGATTCTAAGAAAAGGCTCAGAGAGTTCCTTTTACTACCCCAGCACAGAACACTTGCTATTCCACCCGTGTTAGACATTGTGGATGATGTTTATTCAGAATCTAGTCTTAACCCAGATTCACTACCTCCTGCAATAGCCAAACCAGACATGCTACAGAGTCCCTGACTCGCACAAATTCCTGTATAAAAGCCCTGTTGCTGACCCAGAAACCATCTCCCAGGGTCACAAAGGGGTTAAGGCCTCTATTGCTAAAAATCCTGTGCCCTCTGAAAGGATGATTCTAGAGCACTAGACAGATGTGGAAGGAAAGTATATATCTCAGCTACTCTAGCTATGAGGGCCTTAAATTGTCAGTTTCACATGCTGAAATATCAACAATATTTGATGTCTCAATTAAAACAAAAAATGTTCACACATGCAGAACAGCCTGATTACAAGGAAATGCAGGATTTGTTGCATGCAGCTGAACAAGTGTGAAAACATATTTTGCAATGTGGATTTGATTCATTGGAAGCTTCTTGTAGAGCAGCAGTGACAGGGTCTGTCATACGTAGGCATGCTTGGTTAAAAGGAACAAACTTTACCTGATCATGTTAAAGCAAAGTTATTGGATGCACCTTTACAGCAGGATGTTTTATTTGGTGTAAAAGCAGAAGAAGTTTTAAAGAAAATGGAGGATAAGGCAAAATCTATGCAGATGGTCACGGATTGTTTTACAGGTTCAACCCCCTCGATTCAGCAGAAATTGGCCAACCAAAAACCTGTCCTTTCCAGCTTCTGCCAGACCATAGAGGGGCAGATACAGATGCCCAAGGGGAAGAGACCAGTCACAAGGCTCTTACCAGCCTCGACAATGGGGTGCCACAACCCAAAACGGAGGAGAAGACAGGTCTCAAACTACCAGAAGACAAACACAATGACTTACCCCTCAGACTTCCAAGCAAAACCCTCTTGGCATCTCCCTTTGGGGGAAAACTAGCACTTTTTGCAGACAATTGGCACATCATCACAAAAGACAAATGGGTCCTAAATATTGTATCTCAAGGATACAGATTCCACTTTCACACTTTGCCAAGGATGAAAGGAATGCCAAACCTGCCACCAAATCAATGGGCAGAGGCTCAAAAGCAAATTACAGCTCTCATGGACATGAGAGCCATTCAACAAGTTCCTACACAGGAACAAGGACAAGGATTTACTCGACTGTTTCTAGTTCCCCGAAAGGACAAAGCCTGGAGACCCATTCTGGACCTCTCAATTCTAAACAAATACCTGGAAGTACCCAAATTCAAGATGCTAACACTACAGCAACTTCTTCCCATGCTGGGCAAGAAGGCTTGGCTAGTAATGTTGATCCTCAAGGAGGCATACCTGCATATCCCTATCAGACAAAATTGCAGAAGATACCTCCGATTTATAGCAGGTTCAGCCCATTGCCAATTCTCTGCACTGCCCTTTGGCTTATCTACTGCGCCCAGGGTCTTCACAAAATGCCTGGCACCAGTAATCGCATACTGCAGACAAAGAGGGATTCAAATATATCCATACCTGGACGACTGCCTTATTCAAGCAGAAAGCAAGGACATTCTATTAAAGCATCTGGCGTTTGTCAGAAACCTACTAAGTTGCCTAGGTTACACAGTAAACGAAAAGAAGTCAAAACTAGTGCCCTCACAAGACATAATATTCCTGGGTGCCAGTTTAAATACAACGGCCCAGATGGCTTATCTCATGCCAGACAAGCAAGGACAACTGACTCAATACTTCAAAATGATGGCAACAAAGACCCAACTCCTTGCAAGAAAAATTCTGCAGGCCTTGGGATTCATGGCATCTTGCATACTACTAATACCATTTGCAAAACTGCATATGAGGAAATTACAATGGTATCTGAAAAGCATATTGACTCAACACAGCCACAGCTTGGAAACAATAATTCCACTCAGACCCTGCCTTCAACAAGAGTTTCTATGGTGGGCTCAAGCGTGTCACCTCAACAAGGGTCAGCCTTTTACCTTACCCACAGCCAGGCAAACTATAACAACATTTGCATCGGATTATGCATGGGGAGCGCACATGGCAGGACAGTGTATTCAGGGCAAATGGTCTGCAGACCAAAGGCATCTACATATCAATCAAAAAGAGATGCTAGCTGTACAAAATGCCCTGACAGATTTCAAGGACCTCCTACATCCAGGACAACTCCTAATAAAGATGGACAACACCACAGTGATGTGGTACATAAACAAGCAAGGGGGCACACACTCCTACACCCTATGCAGACATGCAATGACCTTGTGGAACACAGCACTGACCTACCATATTCAACTACAAGCACAATTCCTGCCAGGAAAGAAAAACACATTGGCAGACGATCTAAGCAGAAACATCGTAGATCCTCATGAGTGGAAACTAGATCCACAAGTATTCGCAATGATAACTTAAAAATGGGGGAGCCCAGACATAGATCTGTTTGCTTCCCCCCAAAACTACCAACTACGGAAATTCTGCACAAAGGACATACCACACACTAGTTTGGAAAGTGGACGCCCTGTCATTTAGTTGTAAAACATTGATAGTGTATGCCTTTCCTCCACTGCCTCTTCTGGCAAAGGTGCTGCTGAAAGCCAGATTAGAGAGGCCACAAATGATACTCATTGCTCTAGACTGGCCACGCCAGCACTGGTATCCAGTACTAACGAACATGGCTCAAGGCCCACCATGGATTTTACCTACAATTCATCACCTGCTCACTCAGCAAAACAATCGGATTCTACACAGCCAGCTCAAGACTTTAAATCTGGCTGCATGGCAAATTGCCTAAACAACCAATCAACACTTCTCTCTAAAGCTGTGATGGACGTCATTCTGGAGGCCAGGAGGCCCAGCACCAGGAAAGTCTATTCAGACAAATGGAAAAGATTCTGCGCCTGGAACCAGGCTAAAGGCCAAAAATCCCCTTGTTACCAAGTATTCCTCAGATTCTTCAATATTTAACTGAGATGTTGCACAAAGGACTTTCCTTCTCATCTATTAAGATACACGCCTCAGCTATTTCAGCTCAGTACAACACGGATCCTCCTATATTTTCACATCCATTACTAAGACAGTTCCTCAGAGGGGCTAAGAACATAAGACCGCCCCGGAGAGCACCAACACCAACTTGGGATCTCAACTTTGTTTTGGAAAAACTTACACTACCACCCTTTGAACCAGCTTTCACAACTGATCTATAGTTCCTATCATGGAAAACAGCCCTGCTGCTAGCAATAACTTGAGCACAAAGAGTCTCAGAACTACAGGCCCTAATGGCAGTGGAGCCTTTCATCATTTTTCTTCAAGACAGAGTCTCTTTACGAACTAACCCTTCCTTAATGCCAAAGGTGGTATCCAGTGTGGCCCTAAACCAAACCATTCATTTGCCCACCTTTTATCCAAACTCCCAGAATAAAGGGGAAAGGCTCCTACACTCTTTGGACATTCACAGGCAATTACGTTACGACTTGGATAAAACTAAGGCTTTCAGAAAATCTGACCAGTTGTTTGTATCCTATGCTGCAGGATCACAAGGAAAAGCTATCTCAAAACAGACCATTTCAAAATGGATAGGACATTGTATCCATTTCTGCTACACACACCATGGGAAATCTGTGCCTGGTAACATCAGGCCCCATTCCACCAGGGCTACAGCAACATCAACAGCCTTCTTCAGAGGGGTACCAACCAAGGATATTTTGGAGGCTGCAACTTGGAGTTCAGTGCACACCTTCACCAAGCACTATCACTTACCTCTATACTCTAAAACCAGAGCTGGCTTTGCCACTGCAGTTCTGCAGGGCCTACTAGCCTCACCAAACCCTGTTTAGTTCCACCACCCATCCTTAGCTTTGGGATTCAACCCAAGTGTGATGACTGCAGCAGTGTAACACGATGAACATAGTACAGTTTTGTACCTACCATAAATGTAGATGTTTGAGTGTTCACACTGCTGCAGTCCAGGTTACCCTCCCTCCATCCCCTCTGAACTAGCTGGAATTATCTATACCTTTCTATCCTATAAACCTTTGTGGTGTATTTGCTTGTAACTGAAAGTATTGTTTTATTTTTTGTATATATATTTTTATTAGCAATATGTATTGCCTACCTATTGGGGGCACCTGACATCTGGGGCAAGAAAAACTGAAGAAAATGACGTCGGATGCATCTTATATACCCTGGCACACTGACGTCAGGGAAGAAGCGACAGCAACCGACGCCGGACCAAGACTTTGGAAATCTGGCTGACTGCGGGACCGCCTGACAGCAGGATAACCCAAGTGTGATGACTGCAGGAGTGTGAACACTCGAACATCTACATTTATGGTAGGTAAAAAACTGTCTTTCCTCAGAGGGGCCAAAAACATTAGGCCTCCAAGGAGAGCACCAATTCCGGCCTGGGGCCTCAATTTTGTTTTGGAAAAACTCACACTAGCTCCTTTTGAGCCAGCATCAACAGCGGATATTAAATTCCTATCCTGGAAAACAGCTCTGCTCCTAGCCATTACCTCTGCAAGGCGAGTCTCGGAGTTACAAGCACTCATGGCTGTGGAACCTTTCCTCATATTTCATCCAGACAGGGTTTCTCTGATCCTACATTTATGCCTAAGGTGGTGTCCAGTTTGGCCCTCAATCAAACCATTCACTTGCCTACCTTTTACCCAAATCCACAGAACAAGGGTGAGAAAATTCTGCATTCTTTGGATATACACAGGCAGTTACGTTTCTACTTGGACAGAACTAAAGCTTTCAGAAAGACTGAGCAACTTCTAGTGTCATATGCTGCAGGATCACAAGGAAAGGCTATCTCAAAACAAACTTTTTCTAAATGGATAGGCCATTGCATCCGTTTCTGCTATTCTCAACATGGCAAATCAGTGCCTAAGGGCATTAGGCCTCATTCCACCAGAGTTAGCAGCCACTTCAGCAGCCTTCCTCAGGGGAGTACCAACCAAAGAAATCTTAGAGGCTGCAACTTGGGAGTTCAGTGCACACCTTTACAAAGCACTACCACTTGCCTCTCTACTCTAAGTCCAGAGCAGGCTTCGCCACTGCAGTTCTGCAGGGCCTCATAGTCTCTCCTAATCCTATTTAGCCCAGCCACCCTTCTTCAGCTTTGGGATTCAACCCACTGCAACAGTGAAACACGATGAACGTAGTACAGTTGTGTACCTACCATAAATGTAGATGTTCCAGTGTATTCACTGTTGCAGTCCAGGTTACCCACCCACCTTCCCCCTTCACTTTGCTGGGACTTATCTGCACTTCTCTATCCTATACAACCTTTTTGGTGTATTTGCTTGTAGACAAAGGTATTTGTGTATGCATTTCTTATTGATGTATTTTTCAGCCTACCTATTTGGGGCACCTGACATCTGGGGCAAGAAAAACTGAAGAAAATGGCGTCGGTTGCATCTTTTATATCCCTGGCGCACTGACGTCGGGGAAGAGGCGACAGCAACCGACGCCGGACCTAGACTTTGGAATTCTGGCCGACTGTGGGTAGCCTGCCACCAGGATAACCCAAGAGTAATGACTGCAACAGTGAATACACTCGAACATCTACATTTATGGTAGGTACACAACTGTACTTTCTTTTGCATATTGGATTTCTATTTTCCTTCCAATCTTTTCTAACCTCCTCTGATTAATTCTTATAGTTATTATGTAATATTTTATATGCCCTATTAATTATCCCTTTTTTAACAGCAACTTCTAATTAGTACTCTTTTTAAGATCAATGCTACTGTAGCCTTAGCAGGATATAACCCATATAACTAAGGATATATAATAGCTGTCCAGCTTATAAAGCTTCAGGACACCCTCCACATGCTAAAACCATTAGCCAGCTCAAGCTAAGCTGACAAAAATGCGTACTTTGAGAGCCAGCTCTTCAGAGCTTTCCTGCTGCTAAGGAGTGCTTCTCTTGTGAACCTTTGTGGAATGCTTTCCATTGCAGAGCAGATAAGTTCCCTCATGGGAACAAAAACTTTCATATTTACTTTTTATAACAGAAACTGAAAATTTTCTGTGAAAAAAATATTTAGTTTTAGCTAGGAAAATATGTTTGTATTGACTGTCATTAGGGTTACCACCTGTCCCACTTTGCGAGGGACAGTTCCTCTTTGGGCAGTTGTGTCCTGACAAAAAATTGTAAAAATGGCAAATGTGCTGAGATTTTAGGACAAAATTATTTCCTATAGTTTATGTAATAGTTACATAAAACAGTTATTCTGTATCTAAAATACCTAAATGTTATAAGAAACAGAATAAGCAACTAAAATGCTACAAGAATGAGCTTTTATTTAGGCAAAAAAGTTAAGTTCTAACCTTTGTACTGACCGTGGGTATGTGTCGGCCTATAAAATCTCGTGTTTGTACCAAAAATGTCCCACTTTGGCCATTTGAAAAGGTGGCAACCCTAACTGTCATATGATTTTTATTAATTTTTAAACAGGAAAGTTACTGTATACCTTTGTGGAAAATACTATTTAAACTAACTTAAAGCTACCTTTTTTGGCGTAAAAGTTGTATTATTTACATTTGGGGGCTGGGTAAGTGTTTAAAATGTACTTTTCCAGGAAAAACTTTCTCTTTATATTACTAATCTGTTTTACCAACTGTTGCTGCCACTACTAATCTGTTTTACCAACTGTTGCTGCCAGGCTTCCCCAGGCATCAGACATTTTCATGCTGACCATGGACCAACCTCCTGGTTCCTCAGTTCTTCCTTATTCCAGCCACAGATAGAAGAAAAGTAATAAAAAAAACCTTTTCCATCACAGCAGGCTGCTAAAGTGCCTCAGCTGCAGATTGGTTACTTTGCTGTGGTCATTTCTGGGTCCTCAGATTATTCAATGTGAAGTTCTATCTCGCTGTTCATTCTTACAGATGGGTTTGGAGCCGATCATTGGCTCCAAGTCGGCCTACTACAAAGCTCGAGGTCTTCAGACAGCTCGAGGCCAAGTCCCTATCCCATGATGCACCTTGAAGTTTCCTCAGATCTAGTTTTCTGCTGCAATAAATCGGAGGTTTCCTAGCACAGCTCGGGCCAGTATAGCTTTTTTTTTCTAAAAACTTTACTAAATTTGGTATTACTTATAATAGTGATAGTAATTCATAGTTATGTCTTTGGTAGCCTAATATTAGATAATTATTTTCCTTTTGGTCTTCGTTTTTTTTATAGGCCTTTAATATTCCCTTCCCTTCTTTGCCTTTATAAAATATTAGCATAGTTCTATATATAGCTTTGTAGTTTAAATAAGATTCTTTAAACTTTAGACATAGTGTGTGTGAGTGCATTTACATAGTTATAGTTGCATCAGATTTATTCTTCAACAGCCCATTTGTTGTTTAGGGCTAATTACTGTAGTTTGTTTGCTAAAGTTGTGTGTGTGCATATTGTACAGTATAATTCTTGGTACTGTAGAATTCAATATGGCTGACCAGGAGAAAGACAAGCATCCTAAGTCTGGCTTTAAAAAGTGTCCAAAGTGTGGACAAAAGATGTTTGTGACAGTCACGTAAATTGTGTTTATTGTCCCGGAGCCTTGCATTTCCAAGTGATCTGCTCCATTTGCCATTCTTTTTCTTCCAGAGTTTTACATGAGAGAAAAGAAAACTTATTGACAGAGGACTTTTAAAATCTTCATTTCAGGAAGCTTTGACTGACCTGGATAAATCTAGCCAGTCTCCCAAGTCTTCTAAGGCTTCTTCTACTGATGCGACGGAAAAAAAAAAAAAACTCGACGTCTGCTCCACAGCCTTTTGGAGCTGGTACTCCAGTCCTGGAACCGGTGTCAGAGAAGTATAAAAATCTCCCATCCTCCAGTCGGTATCACCCTCCATACATTCATCTCTGTCCTTGATCAGTCTATCCGATTTGGATGTGAATCGTGTGGTGCAGAAGTTGCTACAGGCACCGAAGTGTGCTAAATTTTTATCGTCTCTGACCCAAGTGGTTTCGGAACCGAAGACTTATGCCATCTACTTCTTTTTTTCCTCTGAGCCATGCCGGTCCTTCAGAGCCAGAGGAGTTGGGCCTGATGATTGTTGAGCATTCGGAGCCGATGCCTGCTCCAGTGCCATCGGTTTAGTTTCCTCAGACTTCCTCGGTGCCTATCGAGGAGTCTAGGAGCCGACACTATCCCGTCTCCCGACCTGTTGGTTCCGACTTTGCCTCTCGGGGTCTCGGCTAGGATGAGTTTGGCTCCTACTTCTGGTTCGGAGCCCACTGTTCCAGTGCCGAGGGGATCAGTTGTTTCTTCGGATCCAGCGGTTCCTTCTCATTGGAGCAGAGGTGCCTTTGAAGCTATGAGGAGAGTGATGTCCCCCAAGGTATTACAACTTCAGTTCCAGCTACCTCCTCCCCAAAAGCGCCTGTGTCCACTTCTGCCTCACAGATCCCTTTGAAGAGTAGAGACCCTGAGCCTCAGGAAGCCCCACTGGCTGACCCCTGCTCTTCCGAGACTTCACCAGAAGTTCCCACTGATGAGGTTCCCAGGAAGAGAATTTGCAAGAGGAAGCACCTAGACTCTCCTCAGGAGTCTGTCATGTCTGATACCGACTTAGATGAATCCAAAGGGTCCCCACGGTCCTCCTCTGAAGATATCTCATTTGCAGAGATACTAGAAATCCTTAAGCAGAAGAGTGGCTGAAAGTCCACCAACCCTAATCCCTACTGAAGATGAGTTGGTTCTCCTGAAGGCTTTCGGGTCTCACCCCCTACACCTCTTAGCTGTCTCCGCCTGCCGATGAGCTCATGGAGCTGGTCTCACAAAGGGTGTGGAAGTCCTCCGGACACCATGGAGCCTGTCCCTAGGAGAAACAAATTTATTTCTACCCCTCAGGATAAGTCCTTTCTCACTAATAAGTCCTTTCTCACTAAGGAAGTGCCAGTTGATGCTATGGTGGTGGCAGCAGCCACCAAAAAGAATGTCAGAAACTTCTTCCGCTATCCATCCTCCTAACAGAGACTCTAGGATCATGGCTAGATACAGGAAGCGCATGTACAGTTCAGCGATTTTTGCCATGCGTTCACTGAACTATCTCACACATTTTACAGGACTGTAAAGAGACCTCCTAAAAGAGCTTGAAGATGCTCTTCAGGGTACGGTAGCTGCAGGAGCTTCAGACAAAGTTGCCTTCCAGCTTGCTACCCTCAGTTCCATAGTGAACTTGTCCATGCTTCTCATTTCATATGCAGCTGATGGACTGAATAGGGCAGCGGGTACAGGAATTGCTCTTAGGAGGCACACCTGGATGCGCTTGTGTTCCTTTGCAGAGCCCTTTAAGTCATTCTTTGTCAACACCCCTTTTGATGGCTCATCCCTTTTCGGGCCCAAAGTTAAGGAAACTTTGACCAGGTGTGAGCAGGAAGGAAAGACTCTGCCGTCAGACTTCATTTTTCCACTCCTACTAGACCCTTCCCCAAGAGTCAAAAGGGAGGAAAGATGTGGTTCCGAAAAGCCCAAGGAGCCTTCCTGGACACAAGTGGTTAACCCCCCCTCCAGGGGCAGAGGAGGGGCAATAATGGAAGATGCTGCCCTTGCGGCAGAGGGGGTCCGCAAAACCAGGGCAACAGAGACCACAGCTTTGGGAAGCCCTACTAGTGCTCCTGAAAGGAGGCCCGACTGACTTGCTCTGGAGGCAGTCGGGGGTCGCTTATCTTTGTATCCAGATGCCCGGCTCAAAATAAATGACAACTGGGTATAAAGTATAGTTTCCAGAGGATATTTCATTCCCTTCACCATTCCCCCCCCCATTGACAATAAAAATCCCGGACGTTCTACCCAGTTACAGGGAACAAGCAACAGTAGTGGTCCAAACATTGCTAAGAAAAAAAAGAGTCATCCAACAGACAGGATCCAGAACTTACTCAGGATTCTTTTTAGTTCCAAAAAAGACGGGACTGGAGACCTATTTTGGACCTCAGCAGACTAAACAGATCTGTCAAGAAAGAGAAGTTCGGATAGTCATGCTTCAGTCGATACTTCCCTTCTTAAGGAAAGACAATTGGATGTGCTCGATAGATCTACAGGATGCGTACTACCATATAAAAATGGCCACACCATCCAGGGATCATCTGTGCTTTCGGCTGGGAGTCTATCATTACCGGTTTCGAGCCCTGCCCTTTGGTCTCTCACTACATCCCCCAGAGTGTTCACTAAATGTATGGCAGTGGTCATGGCTCACCTGAGGCGTTTATGATTCCAGGTGTTTCTGTACTTAGATGATTGGCTCCTCACGGCCACCACCAGGCATTAGCTAATACAAGCCAGGGACACCACTCTTACTCTTAGCAATCATCTGGGCATTACCATAAATTCTGAAAAATCTGCTGTCTCGCCATCGCAACATACCATTTTTATTGGAGCAGAATTGGACACCACCACCACTTTAAAATTTCCAGCTGAAAGAGTTTTACTACTTCGTCAGCAAGTCAAGAACATCCTATCCAGAGACAAGGCTCCAGCATCAGAAGTGCTAAAGTTGTTAGGCATGATGGCAGCTGCAATAACAGCGATACCGTTGGGTCGCATGCACATGCAGATTCTACAATGGCTGCTATTCATTCAGTGATCTTATCAAGAGCTCCCAATGTCTCATCTCATAATTGTAACAAATACATGCAAAAAAGATCTTTGGCGGTGGTTGACCTCTCTTCAAGTAACGATAGGTCGTCCTTTTATTCTACCCTTACCAGAGGCCACAGTGACCACGGATGCATCCCTGATAGGGTGGTGGGGGGGGGGGGCATTTTCAGGGAAGAACATCCCAAGGCACATGGATCGAACAAGAGACACATCTGCATATCAGTGTCCTGGAGATGAGAGCAGTACTTTTGGCATTGCAGTACTTTCAGAACTCTCTCCCTCTGGGGACAGTTGCGATTCAGACGGACAACATGTCAGTGGGTCTGGTACTTGAACAAACAAGGGGAACCAGGTTTTATCCCCTTTGTCCTGAGGCCCTAAGAGTATGGCAGTGGGATACATCCACCCAGCGATTTCTGATAGCAAAGCACATCCCGGGGAAATCCAACATGATTGCAGGCAAACTGAGCAGGGCAAATTTGTTGCTTCATGAGTGGTCCCTCAAAAAAGAGAGTGGAGAGAATATTCCGCAGGTGAGGCCAGCCTTGCTGTGACCTTTTTGCTTCCCACATGAACAAAAAATGCAGAAACGTTTGTCCTGATTCCCCCAGGGACGCACTCATACACGATTGGCCTCCGGGTCTCCTCTATGCATTCCCACCAATTCCTTTGATACCCAAAGTATTACAGAAAGCAAAAGCCCTGGGAAGGACCATCATTCTAATAGCCCCTCATTGGCCTCATCAGAATTGGTTCCCCTTCCTTCGACTTCATCTGTTGGAAGAGCCTTGGATTCTGGACCCAATTCCAGACCTTCTGACGCATTTGTCGAGGGCTCTTCGTCCCGCACTTCGGTCCCTAAAATTGACAGCCTGGCTGCTCCAATTCCCAACATAGCCAGGTTCCATAACCTCTCAAATGAAACACAGCATATTTTAATATCCTCTCATAAGTCCTCTGCTAGGAAGTTGTACCTTAGCAAATGGAGGAGATTTTCTATATGGGCTTCTCAGAATAACATTGATCCCTACCAAGCCCCCATTTCCTCTATATTAGAATTTTTGACTATGCTTTTCAACAAAGGAGCTGCGGCAGCTACAGTTCCGGTACAACTTGCCGCCATCTCTAATTTTCACCTTGGCTTTGAAGGATTGAACATAATGTCACACAAGCTATCCAAAGCCTTTCTCAAAGGGACCTTCCACCTCAGACCACCAGTGAAATCCCCCCTTATAACCCATGGAACCTAAATTTTATGCTTTCACACATTATTCTCCCACCTTTCAAGCCAGCTTCCTCGTGTGATTTGAAATTTTTGTCTTGGAAGACTATCTTTTTAGTAGCCATCACGTCTGCCTGTAGAGTATCAGAGCTACAGGCCTTGTCCATAAAACCTCCATATGTGATTTTTCATGCTGACATAGTGTCCCTGCGAACAAATCCTTCATTTTTACCTAAAGTTTGTACTGAAGCTAACCTTAACCAAATCATAGATTTACCAGTGTTTTTCCCCAAGCACACCAACAACTTGAGAGTATATGCTGCACAAGCTTGATGTTCATAGACAGCTCAGATTTTACCTGGATAGACCAAAGAGTTCAGAAAATCAGAACAACTTTTTGTTTCCTTTTCAGATTCTAAGAAAGGTATGCCAGTGGCAAAAACAGCACTATCTAAATGGTTATCTGATTGCATCACCTTCACTTATTCAGCTGCCAGTTTACCTTTACAACACAAAATTAAGGCTCATTGTACCAGAGCAGTGTCCACATCCTCTGCTTTTTCTGCTAGCTTACTATAGACAATATTTGTGCAGCAGCCACTTGGTCAAGACCTCATACCTTTATCACTTATTACAAAGTTGATAAAGCCTCCAGGGACAGGGCCTCCTTTGGCTCTACTGTCCTGAAAAACATACTCTTGTGAGCCACCCTAGAAAGATGGTGCTTGGGATGCTACCCATCTGTAAGAATGAACAGCGAGATAGAACAACTTCACATATGTACTCACCATAACGTTCCATGTGAGTTGTTCATCTCGCCTTCATTCTTACTTCCCACCGTCCTACCCCCTCCAGGGTTTTTCAAGGACCGAGATACTAGTTTTATCGTGGCTGCTCAGTCTTTCTATGTTTTTTCCCTAAAAAGTGATAGAATGGCACGTAGTATTGTTAAGACGCAGCAAACAGGATCTGAGGTAACTCAAGGTGCATCATGGGATAGGGACTTGGCCTCGAGCTGTTTGAAGACCTTGAGCTTTGTAGTAGGCCGAATGGGAGCCGATCCGAACCCATCTGTAAGAATAAAGACGAGATGAACAACTCACATGGAACGTTATGGTGAGTACATAACTTCTTTTTTTCCCCATTGGCTCCCTGTGGTGTAGTCTCTACACCCAGCATAGGCCAGAGGTTAGACATGCCTTCTGTCAGAGTGCCCTTGACAGGCAAGGGAGAGCCACTCTTGTTGGTCCTGTGAGAAATAGGGAATACCTCTTGACTTAGCCAGGCTATTGTGCCTATCTCTAGAGAGGTTTTTACTGACAAAAGTGGGTGTTGCAAAAAGAAGCAAAAGCTTAGACTATCTTTTCTTGTCTTGGACACTTTTGGCAGGAGTGATTTTTTTGGACTTAGCTTGGATGTAGTTTAGGCTTTTGGCCCTTTCAGTTCTGGTGTTGCTCGCAATAAAAAAAATAGTTCATTTTCTGAGGTAGTTCTCAAATTTTAACCACAAAATGATTGTGAAGGCACAGATTTTATTTTCTCTTCAGCTTTTCTGATTCAGATTCTGAGGAGAATATGGCTTCTGTCTGTTCCTTTGAATGATTCTCTTTTTCTGAAACTGTTTCCAGAATTAATCATTTGTTTCAGTGGGAACATATTGGCATTTCACAGTCTGTACGCTGCAAATGGATTTTCCTGAACGTACTCCACTTCTTATGTCCTTTCAGCACTGGGGGTTGTAACTTGCTTGGCAGTCAGCCTGCTGCCCAAAAGAAAGATAATAGATTGCATAAAGTTTCTCTGTCTTATAATTATTTTCATGCTAATCCCATATCAGCCTCAGAAGCTATTGTTTTAGTAAACCCAGCTGCCACTAAACACCTGGTTAATTCTAGTCCTCGTCCTGGACAAGGATGAGAAGGATTTTACTGGATTTAGGGAAAGTATACTCTTCTGCAACATTTATTTATTTATTTATTTATTTTATTTATTTATTTCAGTTTGGTAACCAGGGAAGTCCACTGGGCCAAGAAGTGGCCGTTTTCAGTGGAGACCCAGGGAGAAAAGCTCCATTAACAATCATAGAAAACATTAAGTAATACAAACATTTCCAGAGTGCTGACAATACAACACATTACATTGGAGAACTAAACCCATGCAAATACATTAAAGACAATTATGTACAATGCTGACAGTACAGCATATAGTATTGGAGTACTAAACACATGCAAATACATCATTGACAGTTATATACACAATTAAGGAATACAGTCATTCAGAGTGCTGACTATTTTTTTAGACTTCTCAGCTATCAGTCTGATGTGTTAAAATTTATGCTTGCCTCTTTTGAGAACATGCGAGTATTACTGCATCTGTTTCCTGATGTTCTTCGTGTTTCACTGATGTTCATCGTGCATACAGCTGCAGTCATCACATTTGGGTTATCCTGCCAGGGATAGCCCTCAGTCGGCCCGAGTATGAGAGGCTTAGTATTTCTGCATCGGTTGCTGTCACTCCATGACTGACATCAGGTCATCAGTGGTATAAAATCAGGCAGCCGACGCCATTACATCAGTTATTCTTGCTGAGGAGTCTGAAGCAGAAGCAGTTCACATGAGTGCCGGTCGGCCGCTACCTGAGTTTAGTCTCCGAATTGAAGTTGAAGTCTTCTAAAGCTAAGTACCCCATTGGGGAAACTTTTTTCTTGTTCTAACCAATGTCAGTAAAGGTTAACAATTGTCTCACCTGTGGAAAGCAAATACCACACCAAGACTTCCATTCTTGCCGTGTCACCTCTTTAGGCCCAGATGATGACGTCCCTCGCTGTCGCTTTTGTGCTTTGCTCATTGCCAGAACTATACATCGTTGGGCCCTTATAGTAGCTAAATATTTTCGCTCTCGAGCTCCGTATTCCGAAATGGATTCGGTAAGCCATCCGACTACTGATCTTCCGAAAAAAACATAAAAATAAAGACAGAGACAGGACCGCGCACAGGTCCAAAACTGCCGACGATGCTTCCATTAAACTAGTCGCCAGTTCGCCTGTCCTCAGGCGCTTTTACAGCCCCTGATGCCCACTTCTGTGGATTCGTAGGCTGCTCCCGAGACCCATTTGGAGTCCGGTATGCCGTGAGACTCTTGACTAAGGATCCTGCAGATGTCTCTACCTTGGATGGGTCCAGAGCAGCTGAGCAGGCACCGGCTTCCGAGGAAGTTCTTCACACTACCGATACTCGACACAAACCGACTTCTTTTGCGTCTTCAGTTCTTTCTAAAACTACTGAGTTTCTAAGGCCCAGCATACGAACTACACCTAAAAAAAACAATGACCCAAGCTGAGGCACCTGCTTCCATGCCTCAATCTGAAATGCTTAAAATTGCGGAAGACCTTAAGCTTATTAGGGGAAGCCAGCCTACCCCTTCCAAAAGAAAGAGAGAGAGACTTGTCCCCAGCAATTTTATCTGACCAGGAGTCAGACTACTCTGAGGTTTCTGAATATGAAGACACGCAACCCCTATCTGCTTATGAGAATTCAGATGCAGAGGAAATCCATTCCTTCTGCTTCTCCTCCAGAGGATTTTGCATTTGGTGAAACCCTACATACTTTAAGGGAGCATTTCCGATGGGAATGTCAGGACTACCCTCAGTCCAAAAAGAGACTCAGGGAATTCTTAGACTTAACACAGCACAGACCTTTAGCCATTCCTCCTGTCTTGGATGTTGTGGATGATGTATTTCTGGAATCCAGTTTGACTCCTGACGCCCTTCCTCCTGCTCCCAGGAAACCTGACTGGTATGACAGGGTCCCTGGCTCTCACAAATTTCTTTTCAAAAATCCTACTGCTGACCCAGAGGTCCTCTCCCAAGTACCTAAAGGAGTAAAAGCAAAAACAGCTAGGAATCCCACCCCCTCGGACAGAGATTCCCAAGCTTTAGACAGATGGGGTAAAAAAGTATACACCTCTGCAACTCTTGCAGTTAGAGGACTAAATTGTCAGTTCCACATGCTGAAATACCAGCAACATGCCATCGAACTCCTCAAGCAAAAAATACCTACCTTTCCTGCTTGGGCAGAAAGTAAAGAAATACAGGAGCTTATGCATTCTGCAAGCCAAGTTACTAAACGCACTTTGCTATGTGACTTTGACGCCCTAGAAGCATCTTGCAGGGCAGCAGTCACAGGTTCTGTACTTAGAAGGCATGCTTGGCTTAAGGAACAGATCTTGCCAGACCATGTCAAATCAAAACTATTGGACACACCATTGAACAAAGACAATTTCTTTGGCACCAAGGCAGAAGAGGTCTTAAAAAAGATGGAAGAAAAAGCTAAATCTGTGTAGACAATTAAAGACTTCCTACAGGTCCAGCCTCTGAGGTTCAGTAGGCATTGCCCTTCCAAACACTGGTCCTTTCCGGCCCCCTTCAGGCCAGCTCAGACAAGACCTAGGGGAAGTAGACCCCCCAGACAGCAGTCCCAGGGAATGCAGAGATCTAAGCAGTGGAGTTCCTCCACTTCAGAAACAGGGAGTGCTAAGCCCCACCCCCTTATGGAAAGAACTCACAATGACTTTACACCTCCACCCCTTACCTCTGCCCCCCCTCCTTGTGCCCCTAGGAGGAAAACTCTCCTCCCATGCAAAACACTGGGCCTCTATTAACAGTGACCAATGGGCTCTCAACATAGTGTCCCAGGGATACAAATTTTATTTCCACATAATACCAACCCCAAAATGGTTCCCAGATCTGCCTCCAAACCAGTGGGCAGAGGCCAGAAAACAAGTAAATTCCCTGCTGTCCATGAGGGCAATACAGCCTGTTCCTGCAGACCAGATAGGCCAAGTTTTCTATTCAAGACTTTTCCTGGTACCCTGAAAAGAGGGCATCTGGTGCCCAATCCTTGATCAACCAATTCTAAAAACCTTCCTGGTGATACCAAAATTCAAAATGCTCACCCTCCAGCAAGCTTCTTCTTATGCTTTCCAAGGATGCTTGGTTAGCCGCCCTAGACATGAGGCCTATCTACACATCCCAGTCAGGGATTCTTGCAGGAAATATCTACGTTTCAGGGCAGGATCTGTGCACTTTCAGTTTTCGGCGCTTCCCTTTGGCTTATCCACTGCTCCCAGAGTTTTCACAAAATGCCTGGCTCCAGCCATTGCTTTTTGCAGACAAAGGAATATTCAAATTTATCCCTACTTAGACGACTGCCTGATTCTGGTAGACAGTCAGGAAAAGCTGTTACAGCACCTGACCTTTGTAAAGGACCTACTGACCTCCCTGGGGTATACTATAAACAAAAAGAAATCAAAACTAGTCCCCACTCAAATAATTGTATTCCTGGGAGCAAACCTGGACACAGCCTCCCAGATGGCATTCCTTACTCCAGAAAAACAAGCCTAGCTGACGGGCTACTTCTCTCAACTAGCCACCAGAACCCAGTTATCTGCAAGGAAAATCCTGCAAGCTCTTTGGTTCATGGCATCCTGCATTCTACTCATTCCATATGCCAGACTGCATATGAGGAAACTACAATGGTACTTAAAAAGCCTTTGGTGTCAACACTATCAGGATCTGGAAACTATCATACCTATAATACCCTCTCTAAGCAAAGATTTTCTTTGGTGGGCAGCAGCATGCAACTACAACAAGGGTCTTGCTTTCTCACAACCCCACGCCACCCAGACCCTAAGCACAGACTCATCAGATTATGCCTGGGGTGCACACCTGGACGGCAGGTGCATTCAGGGCCATTGGAGCCCAAATCAAATACATCTGGACATCAACCAAAAAGAGATGCTAGTTGTTCAGCACACTCTGACAGCTTTCAGACGCCTACTCTCCCCTGGTCTAGTGATCAAAACAGACAACACCACAGTGATGTGGTATATCAACAAGCAGGGAGAAACTCATTCTTATCCTCGCTGCAGGCTTGCCATGACCCTTTGGCACACTGCTTCAGCCATGCCGATTCAGCTGCTAGCACAATTCCTGCCAGACTCACAAAACTCACTGCCAGACAATTTAAGAAGAGATCTGCTAGACCCACACGAGTGGCAGCTAGACCACAGAACCTTCAGCCTTGTAACCCAGAAATGGGGCACCCCGAAAGAGGACCTCTTTGCCCCCCCCCAACATTTACCAGCTCAGCAAATTCTGCACCAGGGAACCTCACAGCAAGGCCCGGAAAGTAGATGCTCTATCCTTCCAATGGGTAAACCTCTCGATCTATGCATTTCCCCCCTTCCCCTAATTTCTAGGGTACTGCTCAAGGGCAGTCTTGCCCCAGACTGGCCATGCCAGCACTGGTTCCCACTGCTGCGCTGCCTATCACCCCTGCCTCCATGGCACCTACCTCAGATCCCATCACTCCTGACTCAGATAAATGGAGAATTCATGCATCCACAATTGCAGACCCTGAACCTGGCAGCCTGGCTTATTCCTTGACCTCTCCTCCAGCTGCCAGCCTAAGCAAACAAGTCCTTGATGTTATACGTGAGGTAAGACGCCCCAGCACTAGAAAATCCTATGCTGACAAGTGGAAAAGTATTGCACCTGGATCCAGGCTAAAGGAGCTGAAACAGCACAGCCCTCCCTACCACTCATCCTGGATTACCTAGCAGACCTACTATAGAGGGGGCTTTCCTTCTCTTCTATTAAAATTCATGCCTCTGCCATCTCTTCTATTAAACTTCATGCCTCTGCCATCTCTGCTCATTACAGCACAGAGCCACCTCTCTTCTCTCACCCTCTTATCAAACAGTTCCTAAGAGGGGCTAACAATTTAAGGCCACCCAGAAGAGCTCCTACCCCAGTTTGGGACCTTAACTTTGTGTTGGAAAAAACTCACACTACCCTCCTTTGAGCCTGCAGCTTCAGCAGAGTTAAAATTCCTCTCTTGGAAAACAGCCTTGCTTCTGGCCATCACTTCAGCTAGAAGAGTTTCAGAGCTGCAAGCTCTCACGGCTGTAGAGCCCTTCTTCATTTTCCATGCTGACAGGGTCTCCCTCAGGACTAACCCAACTTTCATGCCTAAAGTGGTGTCCAGTGTGGCTCTCAACCAATCAATTCATTTGCCCACTTTTTTCCCCTAACCCACAAATCAAGGGGGAAAGGATTCTGCATTCTCTAGATGTGCACAGACATCTCAGATTCTACCTGAATAGGACTAAGTCTTTTAGGAAAACTGACCAATTGCTAGTCAGCTTTGCAGCAGGGGCAGATGGCAGGGCCATATCCAAACAATTTCCAAATGGATAGCGCACTGCATCCTATTCTGCTACAAACACCACAGGAAACCACCCCCTAAGGGGGTCAGAATGCATTCCACCAGGGCAACCACCAACTGTGCAGCTTTTCTCAGATGGTTCCCTACCAGGGACATCCTGGAGGTTGTAACATGGACTTCTGTTCATACCTTCACCAAATATTACCACCTGTCTATCTTCTCCAAATCCAGGGCAGGCTTTGCAACCGCAGTCTTGCAGGGCATCCTAGCCAGCCCCACTGTCTTCTTGACTGCCTACACCTTTTTCTTCAGCTTTTGGAATCAGCCCAAGTGCGATGACTGCAACAGTGAAACACAAAGAACATAGTACAGTTGTGTACACTTAGCATAAATGTAGATGTTAGAGTGTATTCATTGTTGCAGTCCTGGATGTTCATCGTGTTTCACTGTTGCAGTCATTACTCTTGGGTTATCCTGCTGGCAGGCTACCCTCAGTCGGCCTGAATTCCAAAGTCTTGGTCCAGCGTCGGGTGCTGTCTCCTCTTTCCTGACGTCAGTGCACCAGGGGTATAAAAGATGCAGCCGACGCCATTTTCTTCAGTCTTTCTTGCCGCGATGAGCCCGAAGCAAAAGCAGTTCGCATGTGCTGGTTGGCTGACTCCTGAGATTTTCAAAATCGAATTTCAGATCCGAAGTCTTCATTAAAGCTAAGTACCCCAATGGGGAAACTTTTTTCTTGCTCCAGACTGATGTCAGAAAAAGTTAACAATTGTATTTCTTGTGGGAAGCAAATTACTTCATAAGGATTTTCATTCTTACTGTATTCCTTGCCTAGGCCGTGATCACGACGTTGCTAGCTGTCGGTTTTGTGCTAGTTTTAACCAATGCACTGTTAAACGTCGGTACAATTTTGCCTTTCATTACTTTGGCCGAAGGTTTAATTATATAATGCCGTTGGAACAGCCAACGACTGGAGTTTATAAAAAGCGCAGGGAAAAGGAAAAGGACAAACATCCGAGGTCCAAAACCAACGACGAGGCCCCCGCTAGGCCAGTCGCCGGTTCTCAGTGAGGTGCTTTCGCAGCCCCTGACGCCTGCTACCTCAGAGCTACAGGTCGCTTCAGACTCCCACGTGGAGCCAACTAGGCCTCTGGATACTCAAGGTATTGGACTCTCAGAAACTATTCCCTCAGATGGGTCCGGAGCCGCTGAGCAGGCATCAGCTTCTGAGGGTGTTTTCAGACCTACACAATTATATGTCAAGCCAACCTCAGCTTCAAAGACAGACTAAAACAGCTCTAAAGACAAAGAAACAAGTACAACATTCTCCTGGACAGACTTCCATGCCTAAGAAACAGATGCTTAAAATGGCCGAAGACCTAATTACTTTGATCAGGGGTTCCCATCCCCCTCCTGATAAGAGGCCAAGGCAAGAGACAGAATATGACTCTTCTGATCAGGTTTCAATTTCCTCTGACTCCTCTTCTGAACAGGGATACTCTTTTCCTCCCTATGAGGATTCTGATGCTGAAGAATCTATTCCTTCAGCCTCTCCTCCTGAGGATTATTCTTTTGGGGAAACCCTGCATACCATGAGGGAGCATTTTCACTGGGAGAGCCAAGATTACTCAGTATCTAAGAAAAGGCTCAGAGACTTTCTTTTACTACCTCAGCACAGACCTCTTGCTATTCCACCTGTTCTAGACATTGTAGATGATGTATTTTCAGAGTCCGGCCTGTCTCCTGACTCTTTACCCCTTGCACCTGCTAAGCCAGACAGATGCTACAGGGTTCCAGACTCTCATAAATTTTTATATAAAAACCCTGCTGCTGACCCAGAAACTATATCTCAGGGTCCCAAAGGGGTCAAGGCTTCCACTGCAAAAACCCTGTCCCCTCTGATAGGGATTCTAGGGCACTGGACAGATGGGGGAAAAAGTTTACACTTCTGCTACCTTGGATGTAAGGCCTTTAAATTGTCAGTTTCATATGCTTAAATATCAGCAATACTTAATGTCATTGCTTAAACAGAAACTGTTGACAAATTCTGAATGTTCTGATAACAAGGAAATGCAGGATTTATTGCATGCAGCTGAACAAGTGGGAAAGCATACTTTGCAATGTGGTTTTGATTCACTCGAGGCCTCTTGCAGGGCCACTGTTACGGGTTCTGTCATTAGAAGGCATTCTTGGTTAAAGGAACAGAATCTGCCTGATCACATTACAGCGTGATAGTTTGTTTGGTGTTAAGGCAGAAGAGGTGTTGAAGAAAATGGAGGATAAAGCGAAATCCATGCAGATAGTTAAGGATATCCTACAGGTACAGCCACCCAGATTTAGCAGGAACTGGCCTACAAAGAATTGGTCCTTTCCAGTGTCAAACAGGCCACAAAGAGGCAGATACAGGCGCCCCAGAGGCAGATCCCAGCCCCAAGGCTCATACAGGCCTAAACAGTGAGGTGCTTTTACCTCCAAAAGCGGAGAAGACAAATCACAACCATACAGGAAACAGTCCCAATGACTTTCCTCTGCCAGAACCAAGCACTTATCTTTTGGCAACCCCCTTAGGGTGAAAACTAGCACTTTTTTCACCAAATTGGCACATGATTACCCAGGACAAATGGGTCTTGAACGTAGTGTCTCAGGGCTACAGGTTTCACTTTCACACCCTGCCAAGGGCAAAAGGTATGCCAGACCTGCCACACAATCAATGGGCAGAGGCACAAAAAACAAGTTTCATCCCTCATGGACATGAGGGCCATTCAGCAAGTACCACAACAAGAGCAGGGACAAGGATTTTACTCGAGACTTTTCTTGGTGCCCAGAAAGGACAAAGCCTGGAGACCAATACTGGACCTGTCTATTCTAAACACATTTCTGGACATTCCAAAATTCAAAATGTTGACTGTGCAGCAGCTACTGCCCATGCTGGGCAAGAAGGCTTGGCTCGTAACTTTGGACCTAAAAGAGGCATACCTGCATGTCCCAATCAGACAATCTTACAGAAGATACCTCAGATTCATAGCTGGCTCAATGCACTACCAATTCTCTGCACTGCCCTTTGGCTTATCTACTGCGCCCAGGATCTTCACAAAATGCCTGGCACCAGTAATTGTATTTTGCAGACAGAGGAATTCAAATATATCCTTACTTGGACGACTGCCTTATTCAAGCAGAGAACAAAGAAATTCTACTAAAGCATCTGGCGTTTGTAAAAAGATTACTAATTTGCCTAGGGTACACAGTAAACGAAAAGAAATCAAAACTAGTACCCTCTCAAGAGATAATATTCCTGTGTGCAAGCTTAAATACAACTGCCCAGATGGCTTATTTCACGCCAGACAAAGGCAACTGACTTCTTATTTCAAAATGTTGGCAACAAAGACCCAGTTATCTGCAAGAAAAATTCTGCAGGCTTTGGGCTTCATGGCATCCTGCATTCTGCTAATTCCATATGCCAGACTGCATATAAGGAAACTACAATGGTATCTAAAAAGTGTTTGGACTCAACATTGCCACAGCCTGGAAACATTAATTACCCTCATTTCCTGCCTGCAACAGGAGTTTCGATGTTGGGCACAGGCCTGTCCCCACAACAAGGGACAGCCATTCACTTTACCCACAGCCATGCAGACACTAACAACGGATGCATCAGATTATGCCTGGGAGGCCCACATGGCAGGAAAATGTATTCAGGGCACATGGCCCGCAAGCCAGATGCATCTTCATATCAATGAAAAAGAGGTGCTAGCTGTTCAGAATGCCCTGACAGCTTTCAAGGATCTACTTCATCCAGGACAACTATTGATAAAGACGGACAATACTACTGTCATGTGGTACAGGGAGGCACACATTCCTACCCTCTCTGCAGACAAGCCATGACTTTGTGGGACACAGCATTGACTTATCAAGTTCACCTGCAAGCACAATTCCTGCCAGGAAAAATAAATACTCTGGCAGACAAACTAAGCAGAAACCTCATGGATCCCCACGAGTGGAAACTGGATCCACAAGTCTTCAGCATGATAACAAGGAAATGGGGATGCACAGACATAGATCTATTTGCCTCCCCTCACAACTGCCAACTACAGAGATTCTGCATGAGGATTTATCACAAGCAAGCATGGAAAGTGGATGCCCTATCCTTCAGCTTGAAAAACCTAACAGTATATGCCTTTCCTCCACTGCCTCTCCTCCCCAAGGTACTCCTAAAGGTCAGACAAGAGGAGCGAAAAATGATACTGATTGCCCCAGACTGGCCAGACCAGCACTGGTACCCAATCCTAAAGAACTTGTCTCAAGGTCCAGCCTGGACATTGCCTCAAACTTCTCACTTACTGACCCAACAAAACATTCAGATCCTGCACAGCCAACTCAGGACCTTAAATCTGGCAGCATGGCGGATAATGTAGCCATTCATAACACTCCACTCTCCAAAGCTGTAATGGATGTTATCTTGGAGGCCAGGAGACCCAGTACCAGAAAATCTTATGCAGAAAAATGGAAGAGATTCTGTGCTTGGAACCATGAACAAGGAATTGACACGTTTGTACCAAATATTCCTCAGAGTTTACAATACTTAACTGAGATGCTGGACAAAGGCCCATCCTTTTCATCAGTTAAGATTCATGCCTCTGCCATTTCAGCCCATTACAATACAGAACCACCTATCTTTTCTCATCCTTTAATAAAGCAGTACCTCAGAGGGGCCAAAAACATAAGACCTCCAAGGAGAGCACCAGTACCTGCATGGGACCTCAATTATGTCTTGGAAAAACTCACCCTGCCTCCTTTTGAGCCAGCCTCAACAGCTGATATAAAATTCTTATCCTGGAAAACAGCTCTGCTTCTAGCAATAACCTCTGCAAGACAAGTCTTGGAGTTACGGGCACTCATGGCTGTGGAACCTTTTATCATTTTCCATCAAGAAAGGGTTTTTCTGAGGACGAACCCTACATTTATGCCTAGGGTGGTGTCCAGTGTGGCCCTTAATCAAACCATTCACTTGCCTACCTTTTATCCAAACCCACAGGACAAGGGGGAGAGACTTCTGCATTCTTTGGACATACACAGACAGCTACACTTCTACTTGGACAGAACTAAAGCTTTCAGAAAGACTGAGCAACTTTTAGTGGCATATGCTGCAGGTTCAGAAGAAAAGGCCATCTCAAAACAGACTATTTCAAAATGGATAGGCCATTGCATTCATTTCTGCTACTCACAGCATGGAAAATCAGTGCCTAAGGGCATTAGGCTACATTCTACCAGAGCAGCAGCCACTTCAGCAGCCTTCCTCAGAGGAGTACCAACCTAAGTCATCTTAGAGACTGCAACTTGGAGTTCAGTGGACACTTTTACAAAGCACTACCACTTACCTCTCTACTCTAAATCCAGAGCAGGCTTTGCCACTGCAGTTCTGCAGGGCCTCATAGCCTCTCCTAATCCTATGTAGCCCAGCCACCCATCCTCAGCTTTGGGATTCAACCCAAGAGTAATGACTGCAACAGTGAAACATGATGAACATAGTACAGTTGTGTACCTACCATAAATGTAGATGTTTGAGTGTATTCACTGTTGCAGTCCAGGTTACCCTCCCACCATCCCCCTTTCATTTGCTGAGTCTTTTCTGTACTTCTCTATTCTATACAACCTATGTGGTGTATTTGCTTGTAGATGAAGGAAATGTTTACTTTACTGGATGCATGTTTATTGGCACAATCTATTTAGCCTACCCTTTTGGGGACACCTGACATCTGGGGCAAGAAAAACTGAAGAAAATGGCGTCGGCTGCATCTTTTATACCCCTGGCGCACTGATGTCAGGGAAGAAGTGACAGCAACCGACGCTGGACCAAGACTTTGGAATTCAGGCCGACTGCAGGGAAGCCTGCCAGCAGGATAACCGAAGAGTAATGACTGCAACAGTGAATACACTCGAACTTCTACATTTATGGTAGGTACACAACGGTACTTTTCCAACCCTCCATCCCCCTTGTTTCTCTCTCTCTCTCTCCCTCTTCCTCACTCCTTACAGGGAAATGTTGGTATTTACTTTCTACTGGTGGTGTTCTTCCACCATAACCTAGCTCCCTATTTGGGGGCTCCTGACATTTGGGCCAAGAAAAACTGATGTAATGGTGTTGGCTGCCTGATTTTATACCACTGACAACCTGATGTCAGTCCTGGAGCGACAGCAACCGACGCAGAAATACTAAGCCTCTGGTATTCGGGCTACCCCTGGCAGGATAACCCAAGTGTGATGACTGCAACAGTGAATACACTCAAACATCTGCATTTATGGTAAGTGTAGACAACTGTACTTTCGGAGGAAAACACTTCTTGGTGTGATTTAATTGCTTTTGTGTCTCAAGTAACTATCCATTGTTTAAAATGTGCTTATTATTATGCTGATGCCACCGCCTGGGCTGCTGCTACTGGAACTGTCATGAAGTTTGCTTGGTTGAGTACTAAATACCATCCAGAGAATGTTAAAGCTGAAATTTTGAATTCTGCCTTAGACAGTTTTTGGACTGTCTAATGCAAAGGTCCTAAAAAAGTATGATGAAATAGGCAAACTGATTCAACAAGTGTATCATATTTCCAGCCATCCTCCAAGTTTACCATTTGGTTTTATGCTACCCCTCAACCATTTTCAAAAATAATTTTTAGTGGATGCCAAGACAGCAACCAGCATCTTTCAAGGCAAGTATTTCTGTGGTTCTACATTAATTGTATCAGTTATCATCTGGCCCATCTTACTCCTCCATCAAGGTTTATTTGTTGACCATTTCAGCATGTCTGCCTATGGATCCTCCTCTTTCAATGCAATGTCATGTAAAAATATTTTAGAAGTGGTGCTACATACAAAGCCTCCTAGACAGCAGGTGGTTCCTTCTTGATATATTAGTTTAACTCTTGCTCCATTTAAACCAGCTGTTCCGGTTGACCTGAGGTTCTTATCATGGAAAAAAGTGTTTGTGATTGCTGTGATCGCTGTAAAAGAGTATATTAGCTGCAAGGTTTTATAGTTTTATGGTGGATCAGCCTTATTTCATTTTCCCCAAAGGCAGGATTTCTTTGAGAACTGATCCTTCTTTTGTGGCTAAAGTGGTATCTGAACTTACTTTAATCCAGGCTGTCCATCTCCCTGTCAACTTTCCAGAACCTAAAAATGAGGGAGAAAGAATAATCCATACCTTGGATATCCCCAGACAACTTGGGTACTATCTTGAAAGAACAAAACCTTTTAGAACTCTAATTTCCTCTGAATGTAAGAGTAAAAGGGCAACCCATGTCAAAGCAGACTATTTCCAAGTCTTTGTCTCATGCTGTTATCTTGTGCTATAACCACCACAGCAAGGCAATTCCAGGCTGGGTTAAGGCTGTTTTTACCAGAGCCCTGGCTTCATCTGTGGCTTTTTGGAAAGGGTGGGATTCTAGATATATTCTAGAAGCAGCAACTTGGTCCTCTCTGCATACTTCTACAGAGCACTGCACACTAGATACCTTCTCCAGGTCTAGGACAGGCTTTGCTATGACCATTCTGTAGGGTCTCCTGGACCCTCGCCCTTCCTCCTCCCATTCAGTCTAAGATACGTTAATCTTCCCACATACCTAAGGCTACTACATCAATGAGGAACATAGTACAGTTGTGCAATTAAATGTACATAACAGCACATGTCCTTATTCTTTACATGTGAGACGTCCTCCACCCAAGCAAACTGATATCCGGCTAGCATACAACACCTTTTAGCTACTGCAGAGTATGTGAGACGTTGCTTGTTCGTACTGACAATGTCACCCATAAAAGGATGACTGCACACACAGTCCTCAAAACTTTTTCGCTGCCATTTGGAACGCTTGACTTGTACTTCGATCTGCTGCTTGATTCCATTGGCTGCTGCCAGCTTTCAGATAAGTGCTCCATTATTTCTTTACTACTGCCTTTTGTATTTAGTTCATGTCATCCAGAAAGGGCAAGTGTAGGAGTGGAAGGCAGATTCCACATAAAGACGGTTTTGTGAAGGGTAGATCATGCCTGTTCAACCTGGTTGACTTCTTTGAGTCAGTCACCAGAGCTGTGGATGAGGGCAAGGTAGTTCATATAACCTACTTCGATCTGGCCAAGGCCTTTGATACCATTCCCCACTCAGGAATTATTGATAGACTCACCAAACTAGGCATCAACCCCTATATCACTAGGTGGGTTGCAAATTGGCTCACAGATAGAACCCACAGTGTGAAAGTAGCAAACTCCAAGTCAGACTGCTGACCATTCATGAGTGGAGTCCCACAGGGATCAGTCCTGGTTCCTCTCCTGTTTGGCATCTAGTTCACAGAAGTCCAGGCCAAAATGGAGGGACTCTGGCAGATCAAGTTCACCGACGATTGCAAGCTGGGAGCCATTAGTAACTCCCAAGTGATGTAGACATCCTACGGAAAGGCATCACTGAGACCAACAACTGGTCGAAACCATGGCCTTAAGCTTAATGCCAAAAAATGCGTCATTATTCCCTTTGGGAAAAAGTCAGTTTCCACTAATTACCACACTGAAGGTAGCCCACTGAACACGTTATAAGAGATCTGGGGACACAGGCTGACAGCAACCTTTCCTTCAACCACCACATTGCCACTGTGGTCAGAAAGTCCTTCTATGTGGTAGATCTCATTACCAAGGGTTTTGCTTCCAGGAAGAAAGAGGTCATCATCTCTCTTTACTCTTCCCTCATTAGACCAGTCATTGAGTATAATGGCCCATTTGGCATGTACCTCACTAAACACCTGCAACAGCTGGAAAGGCCAGAAAAGTACCTCCTGAAGAGGAGCCTAGGCTTTAAACACATGCCCTACATGGACAGACTCGAAAAACTCCAGCTGTTCTCTGTCTCATGTCATCTATCCATGTGTAGTACATACATACTATGTTGGTAAATCTGTTGTATTTACAATACTGCTACTAAACATTATTAATATCAATGGCTGTTGCCTTTAACACAGTTATAGTGAATCCTGCCATATTTGTTATACAGCCTACCCTATTATAGTTATCAGTGCATTTATCCTTAATGTTGTTTATTAGCCTTTTCAGGTACTGCATTTTTGAACCAATGTCTGCTGATATTAATGTTTGCTACTGAAATAGAAGTGTAAGGTTATAGCTGTGTTTAAAAGTTTTGCTGTTTATCGTTACTCAGTACTTTTGATACTAATATTAGTGTAGAATGTCTAGCTCAACTTACTAAGAGCAAGACTTTTCTTAACTGTCCTCTTGGTGACTTATTGACTGCTGCATCTAATTATTCTCCCTTCTTTCATTCTGCTGCTCCTTTCCTAATAATAGTACTCTCTCCTATCCTGCTCTTCTGTATGTCTTCTTTCTCAATCTTCTTCATTTCTCTCTCATAATATCCTCCTTTTATCCCCTATCTTGTGTATCCCACCTCCTACTAAGATAATATCCTAATCCAATGTATGCTACTTTCCACTAATCTCTCTCTCCCAGCTCTCCCACTCACTGTTCCTTGCTTGACTTTCCCACTCTGCCTGGGTTCATTGGTAAGTACTTGCTCCACTAACATAGAGTTAACCTTCCTTCCTCTCCCCTTCTTTTTTTAGGTGGTAAAGGACATCCTTCCCCTGGACTACTTTCATCCAAGGCTTCTCAGAATCCCCAGCTAAATACCAACCACATCATTTACATGGATATTGCCTATCAGTCTCTGACACCTTAAAAGAAGGAAAATAAACTCATGTATGTGCTCTCTGCCTGTATGTTAAAAACTACTCTCCTTGAACTAAGAGCTAAGCACCACCAGGACCAACCAACCTGCCTCCTTCTTCTTTCCCCCCTTCTCCTACTCTACTTGTAACACTACTTAGCTTCACCACTTTCTTCTAATCTTCTTTTATTTCCCTAACTATACTGACCTTGCCAGCCTGCCTAGACTTTGTCTACACTATTCATTTAAAGCCTTATCTACCTCGGGACTTACCTGAGCTCTTTCCCACATTGTTTTTTGTGAAAACTCCTTAGAACAAGCTGAACCCCGCTCCGTTTGCCCTGCGGGCTCACTTCGCTCCCCTACCCTACCCTCAAATCCCACCCACCCCCACTGCCACTAAACTTATACTTCTTGGCCACACCCTCCTCTCCAACCAACAGATCACAAACTCCCACCTTCAATTACAATTAGCACCACACCTTTTTACTGTACATAAGCAATTACAGCTCTAACTACTTAATACTTTCCTTCTAGCCTTACTACTCAAACCTGGTCTATTACAGCTTTTACCTCTCCTAGCTATCTTTTATACCCTGCAACCAACTGTTCTCACCATGTCTACCACAACCATGTCAATACTTCTGAAACTACTACTTACTGCCACACTACTATCTTTTATAACCACAGCATATCACTTAAACTCCTTTGAGCACCTACATTACTTTTTGTTTCACTACCCAACTAAACAAACATCCTTTCATATACTCATCTCTCCAAATAATATAAATATAATATCTACACCTAGCTACCTACTCACAAAGTTCCACAGACTATCCCACATTAAATACTATAATCCCCCAACCAAGAAATATTATTTTCTAATAAGTAATCTACATTATGCACTGTACATTCTAAAAACTCAATCCTTACAAAATGGTGATATCCAGCCTAACCCAGGCCTTGCAAATGTCCTACTTACTGATGCTTATACCTCCAATCCCTCTATCCCACACAGCCCCATTAAACTCCCCAATTCTCTTCTGATAGCACATCTCAATATCCAAAGCATCAATAATAAAGTTCCTCATCTCCATTCTCTCTTAGACATATACTCTTTTGACATTTTATGTTTAACAGAAACTTGGTTAAAACCACAGACCCAAGATAATGAGATTATCCCACCAGGATATAATATACTAAGAAATGACCGAACAAAAAGAAAGGGAGGGGGAGTAGCAATTCTTTTCAAAGAAGGGCTACACGTTACTACCTCACCTTATACCCCACCTAAGGATAATAATGCAGAAATCCTTATTTCCAAGATTCAGCTTAATTCTAATAAATCCATAAATATCTTATGCATTTATCTACCTCCTGGAAATAATATTATCACCTTAGAGGATATTCTTAGCTGGGTCACAGCAACCTTCCCACAAGAAACTTTAATCCTAGATGATGTCAATATAGATTGGAAGTGCATCAATACTTGAGCATCCTACTTCTCATATTAACCTTCATGGCTTCTCTCAGACCATCACCTCCCCAACTAGAATTAACAAACCAAACCAAAAAGAGAGCACCTTAGATTGGATTCTGATTAATAATCACCACCAAACATACAAAGTAGGCACCTTCCCTGATGATGTAAGTGACCATTGCTTAACCTATATAATTAGGCAAAAAATAGATGTCTCCCGCCCAACATCATGTAGGACTTTACGTTCCAACAAGCATTTTAACCAAGAACTATTTCTGAGCGAACTTAGTAACTGTAACTGGACTTGTTTAAAAACCCTCCCATTAGAAGACGCTGTCCAATACTTTAACTCTAAATTCTTAACTATCCTAGACCAACATGCACCTATACGTAACACAAGATTTTTTTCAAAACCAGCCCCATGACTCACCAAAGATACCAGGCAAAAAATCCTACTTAGAAACGAAGCCTAGACTAGGTGGCGAACTACCAAAAGCTCATCTACTCAACAGACATTTAGACAAATAAGAAATGCTACTAAAAAGCCATACTCTTAGATAAAAAAA
The DNA here is from genome assembly GCF_019279795.1 of Protopterus annectens. Lineage (NCBI taxonomy): Eukaryota > Metazoa > Chordata > Ceratodontiformes > Protopteridae > Protopterus > Protopterus annectens. Next base: position 510,096,368 of record NC_056751.1, on the reverse strand, counting down.
AACTTTTACTACAAAATTCAGCAAACATACCAAAATAACCCTCAAAGATTCTGGGCAAATATCAATAGACTCCTTTATCCAGGACACTCCAGTACACCAACACCAATAGGAGCGAACCATGAGACTTCCATCCAAACTGCTAATGACTTTAACTCCTTCACAGATGCCATCCAAACTCTAGCCAGTCAGTTATATCCTGACACCTCTAGCATTCCCACCCCCATAACAAGCACTCTTCCTAACTTCCTATTACATCCTATATACACTAACTTTATTTTCAAACTCCTAGCAAAACTAAAGCCTTGTACCCCTTCCACTGACCAAATCCCAGCTGAATACCTACAAAAAGCAGCCAAAGCAGTTGCTTATCCTGTATCCATCCAGATAAACAGAACCATCAAATAAGGATATATCCCTACTAGTTGGAAAGTCTCGCACATCTTTATGTCTTCACAAAGGTGGCAACTCCAAAGAATATTCTAACTATAGACCCATAGCCCTTCTATCCCCTTAGCAAAAATAATGGAAAAATGCATTCACCATCAGCTAATAGGCCATCTAACTCAACACAACTTACTAGCTAAGGGCCAACATGGCTTTAGGCCATTCCATAGTACCACCTCTGCCCTCCTATCCTTTACAGACACCATTAATAGAAACCGCAATAACAATTTACTCTCTTCAGCACTATTTATTGATCTTTCAAAGGCTTTTGATATGGTAAACCACACATTGCTTATCAATATTCTCAAATCACTTTCCCTGGATACTCAATCTATAAAGTGGTTTACTTCCTACCTGAGCAATAGGCAGCAAGCAGTGCGCTGGGGAAATAATCTATCATCCCATCTGCCAGTCACACTGGAAGTTCCCCAAGGCTCCATTCTAGGTCCTCTCTTATTTTCAGTTTTTATTAATGATCTCTACTTGGCTGTTCCCACTGCAACTTGTATACAATATGCAGATGACTCTACTTTAATCTGCACAGCTAAATCTGCTTCTGAACTGCAATGCCAAACCCAGAAAGTATTTAGCATAGTTGAGACATGGTTCTTAAAGCGCTGCCTTCTACTGAATCCCAAGAAAACAAAGCTCCTACTCTTTACTCCTACTTGTAGGTCCACATCAATAGATATCTCAGTCATTTCTAACAATGGTACCCTCATTTACCCAGACTCTACCACCAAACTCCTTGGTATTACAATAGACAACAACTTTAACTTCAACACCCACATTAACACTATAAAATCAGTTAACATAAAAATGGCTGCCTGTGCAGAGTCAAACCCTTCCTTACTCCAATAGCAAGAACTACCATTGCCCACTCCCATCTAATCTGTACTCTACTGTGTGCCTCACCAATATACACTAACCTATACAAAAAGAATCTTCTCAAACTTGCTACCTCTTATCATAATATTGCCAGATTTGCCACTGATAAACCCTTCAGAACCCATCACTGGCAGAATCTTAAGCAACTCTGATGGCTTGAACTTCAAAACCAGCTTCAACTGAGCCAACTTACAATTGTCCATAAGGTCCTTTACCAGCCAAACAATACTCCAATACTCTCAGACCTCATAACCCCCTACAAAAATCTTAATGCCTTGTGTTCTTCAAATAAACTCCTAGTTAACATCAACAAGTCTCACAACGTGGCTGGGGACTCTCTATTCTCAAACACAACTGGGAAAAACTGGAACCTTCTACCTATTGAACTTACTTCCCTTCCTTCCTTACCACTCTTCAGACAAAAACTTAAAACTTTCCTCAAAACATACTGGCTGTGCCCTTGTATCAACCCTGACTAACCTATCATTAATGCTACTAATATATTTTCCAACTGTTCTCTCTCCACTAATTTAATCTTCTTTAGTTCGATGATAAGCATCTAGTAAGAACCTGGATACTATTTTTTAGCCACTAGCATATTTATATTATCTTGCCCTAAACTTTGTATATAGTTTTATGTTATTTTACTGTTAAATGTATATAATATCTTCTATATCTACTTATTGTTTTTTTTTATGTAACAATTACTTATTGGCTGTTTGTATCTGTCTTGGATCTTTTCTCCCCGGGCCTCTACTGAAAATGGACATATATCCAGCTGGCCTAGCCCGGTCAACAAATGTAAAATAAAATAAAATAAAAAAAAAATAAATAAATCTATTAAGAGGTGATCTCTGGTTGACTTAAAGCCATGTCTGACCCAGCCCTGTTAGAAATATTACACCTAAAGAAATCCCAATCCTTCTGTACCACACTCCCCAATAACCTCAACCTCATTACCACAATCAGCATAACATGCTGGAAGGACAGGTTCATAACCCAGACACCGCCTGTGCTCTGGAATACACTTCCCGTACATGTCAAGCAGAGCATGTCACTGGCCCTTTTCAAGAGAAATCTTGATGAGTGGATGGGAAATAAAGCTCACCCCAGGGATCACTCCAGTGGCTGTACTTGATAGAGGCACCAGGAACTAAATGCGGCATGATGCCAGGGACTTCTGTGGGCTAGGCTTGTAAAGGCTGCAGGGCCATTGGCCTAGTACACACCTATGAACCTATGAAAAATCTTTGTCTTTTCTGTTTAGGCCGCAATCACGACCACTGTTCTTGTTCCATTTGTGAGGCCTTTGTCCCTAAAACCTTATGTAGCTGACTTTTGGCTCTGAATCTTTAGAGAATCAGCCACTTAAACATCTGACTAAGGACATTATGGAGGGTTCCAGGGGTCCTTCAGCTGAGCTGATTTTGAAGAGGAAGGTTAGCAAGCCTAGGCCTTAATCTTGTTTGGCTGTGCCTCTTTCCATTAATGTATCCCTTGAGGTTAGTGAAGACTCGAGTCAAGGTTGGGTCCGGTTCCTTGGTGGATACAGCTTCAGAAACCATTAGGGAATCCAACCTAGGCATGTCCTCAGAGGCAGTGCAGACGTCCATTTCAGACAAACAAGGGGACCCTCTAGATGGCCCTAGGGACGTACCTCCCACTCCAGTTAGGGAACAGGTTCCACAGTCGGTCGCAGACGTTAGGCCTACGTCAGATACTTGCATTACTCATCATGCAGAAATGCATGTTAAGAAAAAACATAAAACCAGACACTCTCAAGCCCCTTCCTGTCCTCAGTCTGACTTGGGATACTTTCTCTCAGGGGCCGATTAAGGCTTTGATGGCTTTGAAGCCTTCCTCTGCTGTTTCTGTTCCTTCTTTCTCATCCACTCCTGTTCAGAGAGTTAGGGAACAGGTATTATCTGATGGTGATGATGATGATTGTTCCTCTGAATAGGATTCCTCATCTTATTCTACACAAATTACTTCCCCATTAGAAATTATTTCTTTTGGAGGGTCAGTTATTAAAATGAGAGAATTTTTCAAGTGAGACTGCTGACAGATTTCTGAAGAGCAAAAAAAGTATTACAACCTTATACAAATGGAAGTTCCTTCCCCTTCCTCTGTGCCTCCTGTTTTGCCAGCTTTCTTGGAAGCTTTCAGATCCTGTTCTAAAGCCTCCGACTCTCGTTCTTGCTCCAAAGAGACCAGACAAGTTCTACAAGGTGTAACAAACACCTTTTGTAATGAGCACTAGTAGAAAACCAATAATCAAAGCAAGTAGTGCCCAATTGGCATAAGCAACACCATAGGCTCCACACACTGTTCCAAGTTACAAACTCTTTATTCCTTCACAAAACACACAATTCACTATGTTCTTCTAAAGTTTAAGTTGTGCATTTCATATAACATGTTTTAAAAGTGTTTAAATATACGAATTTTAATAGTATCAGTGTGGTTTTATTGTGTCTCGAGGGTGTTCAAAGGATTTTAAAGAGCTTTTTTGATGTTCCTTTAACATTTGAATATCCAATTGCCGATTCACAGTTAATTGTTGATTGATTTATTGTATAAAAAGGAGGTGACTTCACTGTATTAATTAGTTCTGAAGAAGTCCCAGAGTGTTATACAAGGGTTGAAAGCGCTAAACTTTTGTGAAGGAATAAAGACTTTGCAACGTGGAACACTGTGTGGAGATTAAGGTTCTACAAGGTGCTTGGTGACTGCAATTTTTTTTATAAGTGCCCTTCAGCTGATCCAGCAATTGTTTCTAATGTTTTAGACAGGTCTTGCAGGTTTTCTCCTTCCTCTAAACTGCTTCCCTCTGATAAGGAGAACAAAATTCTGGAAAGACGTGGTAAGAAAGTTTATACTTCTTCCACGTTAGCCATCAGAGCTATGAATTGCCAAACTCATGTCCAGGTATTCATTGACTTTACTTTCTCAGGCCTCTCAGGCTGTTGCTCAACTTCCAGATTCTGACATTAAGAACCAGGTAATGTCTCTTAGCAGCATCTTCTCAAGTGGCTAGGCATTCTATTAAGTGCGGTTATGAAGCTGTTGAGGCATCCTCTAGAGCAGCTGCATCTGGTTCTCTTCTTAGAAGGCACTCTTCGTTGAGGCTTCAACCATTGTCAAATGACATCAAAGCAAAATTGTTGGATGCATCTCTTGATAAGTCTGCTGTTTTTGGTTCTGCAGCTGCAGACTTTTTTAAGGCGTTGCAAGAGAAGGGAAAGGAACTTCAACATTTGAAACACCGGACTCATACAACATATATCCAACTACTTCATCTTTTACCATCTCCCTTAATCTCTTTGCTACCTCTGCCTCAAGTCTATATAAACTGTCCATAATACAGGTTTTTAAACCTTCCCACAAAGCTAAGTCAAAACTATACAAACTCCATCTAGCATCTACTACACACACTCTCCTCACTAAAAACCTACTTTGTTCTGGAGATATCCATCCCAACCCTGGCCCCTCTTCTCTCTCCAAAACTACCTCTACACTGCCCCCATCTTACTCCTCTAACAGTCACCAACCTCAGTCACAGCAATCATCTCCATCCAAATACTTAACTATTTACTCATTGAATATTCAGAGTCTAGCAAATAAAGTCACTGAGCTGCACTCATGGATAGCTCTCAATACCCCATCATATCCTCTCCCTGTCTGAAAATTGGCTCAAGCCACAAATCTCAAATAGTGAAATACTCCCACCAGGTTATAATATCTTCTGATTTGATAGACCTGTAAAAAAGGTGGTGGCATGGCCATCCTCTACTCAAACATTCTTAACCTCTCACCATACCCTTCCCCAATTCCTGACTTCCTCCCAGCTGAAATCATCATCCTTAACTGCCATCTGAATCCCCACAAAAAACTTGCAATTGCCTCTTATCTACCTTCCTCCTGGTAACAATCTGCCCATTCTTGAAAACATCCTATCCTGGTTCTCCCACAACATACCATATGAGACACTTATCCTTGGTGATGTCAACATTGATTGGTCCAAACTCACAACTGACTCCCCCCAACTCAGTATCCACCTACACGGCTTCCACCAACTTATAACATCTCCCAATCGCTTCCATAAAAATTCCACTTCCAGCTCCATCATAGACTGGATCCTTACCAGTTCCCCCCACCAATACCACAATCCCACCACCTTACCTGACTCCCTCAGTGGTCATCTCCCTGCTATCATCTTAAGACACTACTCCCATATTCCTAAGCCCCACCTTATCAAAGACTGTCGAAAACTATCGACTTTCAGTTCATCCCAATTTAACTCCATTCTCCACAACATAGATTGGTCCATCCTAAAACACCTCCCCCTAAACGATGCTGTAAGCACTTTCAGTAGCATCTTCATGAATACTCTAAACTCCTTAGCTCCCTGTAGGAATATCGGAGTAAAATCAAACCATGCTCCCTGGCTTTCCAAAGAGACTAGGTCCCTTATGAAACAAAGAGATCATGCTTGGAAAACCTGAACTAAAACTAAGCAACCACCTTTTCTTCAAAAATACAGACAACTGAGGAACCTTGCAAAAAAACATACAACTAATGACAAAATGTTATACTATAGCTCTGCTCAGCTTAACAACAAATCCAATCCTCGAAACTTTTGGTCAACTCTCAACAACATTCTCTATCCTGGAAAGCCCTCTAATCCCTCCCCATACCCTAACTCTTTCTCTCAGGAAGCAGCTACCCTCCTGAATAAACACTTTATCTCTTCCATCCAAAATCTGGTAACCTCTAAGCCAAACTCTACTTCGATACCCACCTCTCCAAGTCCCACTAACACAACTTTTTCTTTTGAGCCAGTTCCCATTACTTACTTCAAATATTTACTACTCAAGCTAAAACCTTGCTCTCCTTCCACTGACAATCTATCTCCTACATTCCTCAAACTTGCTGCTGACTCAATTGCCTATCCTGTAAATATACTAATTAATCAATCTATTCTGGAATCAGCTGTCCCCACCCTTTGGGAATCTTTCTTCACTATCCCTCTTCATAAAGGTGGAAACTCCACTGACCCCTCAAACTACTGACCCATTGCCATTCTGTCCCCCCTCTCCAAGATATTAGAAAAATGTATTCACTCACAGCTTCTCAATCATCTCCTCACACACCACTTACTTACCCCTACCCAACATGGATTTCGTCCTCACCACAGCACCACCACTGCCCTCCTCTCCTTCACTCATATCATTGCAGAGGCCCTAAACAACAATAAACTCATTTCCTGTCTCTTCCTAGATCTCTCCAAAGCCTTCGATACTGTCTCTCATCCTCTACTACTATCCAAACTCGCAAATCTCCACCTATCCCCTCTCCACACTTGCCTGGTTTAATAGTTACCTATCTGGTAGGAAACAATCTGTCAAATGGCTCTCATCCTCCTCACCTTTCCTTCTCATCTCCACTGGTGTTCCCCAAGGCTCCATCTTGGGACCCCTTTTGTTTAACATCTTCACCAATGATCTTTACACCTCATGTAAAGAATCCTCCCTTATTCAGTATGCCGACGACTCCACACTTATATTCATCTCAAATAACATTCCTGAACTACACTCCCTGACCCAACAGGCCCTACTATCCACTGAACAATGGCTCTCTCACAACCTATTGATCCTAAATCCCAAAAGGACCAAACTCCTACTTTTCCTTCCCCGTTCTCTTTCTCATCACAAAACCTACTTTTTTATTACATCTTCTAACAATACAAACATCCAACCTGACACCCACACAAAACTCCTAGGGTCATTATCGATTAACTCCAGTTCAACCTACACATACTCCAATGTATAAAAAAAAACAAACCAGAAACTAGGTCTGCTATATCAGAACAAAAAATTCCTAACCCCTGAATCTAGACTTACCTGGGCCAGGCACGCCTCCTCCCCTCCCTCTTATATGCCGCCCTAGTTGTTACCAATATCCAGGCCTCCACTCTAAACAAACTGCAACAGACTTACCATAAAATAGCCAGATTCATTACTAACTCCCCATACAACTCACACCACTGCATTTCTTTAAACTCTCTTCAATGGCTTGAACTTTCCCAGTTTCTGCTATCTTAACAATTTCATATGCTGCATTCTATTCTTTATAAATCCTTCTTCTGTTCATCTCTATCTTCCTTAGTCTCCATCTACATCCCATCCCGGACCCTCTGTACCTCTAACCAACAATTACTTGATATCTACCACCCAAAAAGGTCAGTAGGCAAACTACTCTACAAACACTCCCTTGCCCATGCTTGGAACAAACTTCCCCTTGACTTACGTTCAGTCTCCCACACCTCACACTTTAAAAATGAACTAAAAGCTTATTTTCTCAATTCCAGAACCTGCCCTTGCCATGACCCTACCTAGTCTTACTTCCCTTTATGTACCCTCAAAAGGACCATACTTAGTACCTCATTACACCTCTCTCTCCATTATGTCTACTATGCATTTGCACAATTTTATACAAACAAAAAATGTTTATTGTTGACCTATTGAACTATATCAATGTAAAATTGTTACTTAGCTTCTTTTTAATGCAACTTTAAGTTTATGCATGTAACCCAACATATGTGAATCGTTTTGGTATAACTGCTATTATATCAATATTGTTTAAAATTGTACTTGTTTTAAAATGTATTACTGGAGCTTTTCTCCTCACATCTCCACTGAAAATGGGCCACAAGCCCAGTTGGACAACCCCGGTTAACAAATGTCAATAAATAAATAAAATAATATTTTTGTTTCTCCTGTTTCAAAATTTAACAGGAATTTTCCTACAAAACTATCCTTTGTTAGAAGATCAGCATGTCCATCTTCCTCAGCAGCTTCTTCTAGCCCTAAAAAGACTGCTAGGTGATATCCACAATCTGACTACTAGCGCTGCACCTACAATGGATATAAAAAGTGTACACACCCCTGTTAAAATGCCAGGTTTTTTTGATATAAAAAATGAGACCACAATAAATCATTTCAAAACATTTCCCACCTTTAATGTGACCTATAACCTGTGCAATTCAATTGAAAAATCTGTTGGGGGAAAAATATTAAAAGTAAAAAATGTACAATAAGCTGGTTGCATAAGTGTGCACACCCTTAAACTAATACTTTGTTGAAGCACCTTTTGATTTAATTACAGCATCAAGTCTTCTTGGGTAGGAGTCTATCAGCATGGCACATCTTGACTTGGCAGTATTTGCCCACTCTTCCTTGCAAACTCGCTCCAAATCTGTCAGATTGCGAGGGCATCTCTTGTGTACAGCCCTCTTCAGATCACCCCACATATTTTCTATTGGATTTGGGTCTGGGCACTGGCTGTCGCATTCTAAAACTTTTAATTTTCTTCTTTTGAAGCCATTCCTTTGTTAATTTGGATGTGTGGTTGGGGGTCATTGTCATGTTACAAAAAACAAAATTAAACCTTCAAAAACAAAAATGAACTGTGGCAACCGTGCTTAATGGTTACAATCCAATTTATTATGAAGCGCTTTTCATTCAGCAAAATTACTTGAACTTCATCAGATACAACACATACAGGTAATGATATTTAAATAGTAAAACTCTTAACTCACATGATATTCACAATCGCATATTTAAAGAGAAATTAATTCTCTTATACTTTCTTGTAAAACATATGAAAAACTAACCTATGTATATAGATTGTATTAATTATATGTACACAAATTTTCATATGTTTTATAAGAAAGTATAAGAGAATTAATTCATGATTTACTTGGTCAGTCTTTAATCCACTTCATAGTTATTTGTTTATATTTACATTTTTACATATATATATATATATATATATATATATATATATATATATATATATATATATATATATATATATATAAAAGATAATACAATACAGAAGGATTTTATGAATGTTTTTAGTTAATTACGAATCAAAGAATTTTAAAAGAAATTCATGCATTTCTCTTTAAATTTGCGATTGTGAATATCATGTGACTTGAGTTTTACTATTTAAATGTCATTATCTGTATGTGTTGTATCTGATGAAGTTCAAGTAATTTTGCTGGATGAAAAGTGCTTTATAATAAATTAGATTGTAGCCATTAAGCACGGTTGCCACGGTTTGTCATTGTCGTGTTGAAAGGTGAAATTCCTCTTCATCTTCAGCTTTCTAGCAGATGCCTTAAGGTTTTGGGCCAAAATTGACTGGTATTTGGAACTGTTCATAATTCCCTCCACCTTGACTAGAGCCCCATTTCCAGCTGTAGAAAAGCAACCGCAAAGCATAATACTGTTGCCACCATGCTTCACATTGGGGATGGTGTTCTTTTGGTGATGTGAAGTGCTGTTTTTGCACCAAACTTATCTTTTGGAATTGTGCCCAAAAAGTTCAACCTTGGATCTCATCAAACCATAACACATTTTCCCACATGCTTTTGGGAGACTTGATGTATTGTTTTGCAAAATTTAGCTGGTTTTGGATGGTTTTCTTTGTAAGAAAAGGCTTCCGTTTTGCAACCCAACCCCAAAGCCCAGACATACGGAGAATATGGGAGATTGTTGTCACATGTAGTACACAACCAGTACTTGCTAGAAAGTCCTGCAGCTCCCTCAGTGTTGCTGTAGGTTTCTTGGCAGTCTCCCTGACCAGTTTTCATCTTGTCTTTTCATCAATTTTGTAGGGACATCCAGTTGTTTGCAACATCACTGTTGTCCCTTATTTTCTCCACTTTTTGATGTCTGTCTTCACTGTGTTCCATGGTATATCCAATACAGTGGAAATTTTTTTGTACTCTTCTCCTGACTAATACATTTCAACAGTGAGATCCCTTTGATGCTTTGTAAGCTCTCTGTGAACCATGGCTTTTGCTGTAGCAGGCAACTGAGTAAATGTCAGGAAAATCCGACTAGGACAGCTGAACTTTATTTGGGGTTAATCAGAGTCTCTTTAATTGATGGCAGGTGTGTACTCAAGAAGACTGAATGCTGTAATTAAATCAAAAGGTGCTTCGACAAAGCATTAGTTTGAGTGTGCACACTTATGCAACCAGCTTTATTGTACGTTTTTTTATATTTTTTCCCCTAACAGATTAGTTTGTTTTTTCAATTGAATTGTACAGGTCATAGATCACATTAAAGGTGGGAAAATTTTTTAAACAATTTATTGTGGTCTCATTTTTTTATTTCACAAAAACCTGGCATTTTAACCGGGGTGTGCACACTTTTTATATCCGCTGTATCTCCCAGCAGTCCTTTCCACCCCGGCCAAGTACTCTGTGACTACTAGCCTCTTCCAAGTCTTACCCCTCTATCTCTTTGTGTGTCTCTCTCTCACTCTCTCCCAGCTTGGACAAGGATAACTCAGGATGTCTTTCTGCTCCCATGTGCAGTATTCTTACTGTGGGATTCTCTTCCTTGGGTGACCTGAATGTCGGCTCCTATACAAAAGCTTAAGTCTGGTTAATGTTGGTGCATGGGATGTCACACTCAGGGCCATAAACCAGGGGCCTTAAATGTGACATCTGCACACACAGACACCAGAACTTTTCTGCTGCATTCGAACGAAAGAGCACGCGCATCACTCGCGGCAGGCATACCTCCTGAAAAAAAACATCAACGTGAGAGAAATGACTGCAGTTCATCTAGCCCTAAAAGCCTTCCTCTCCCTTCTACAACCAGGTCCCCTTCAAATCTTCACAAACAACACCACGGTCATGTGGTACAGCAACAAACAGGAGGGACCAAGTCTTACCTCCTCTGCAGGCCAGCAGTGCAGATTTGGGACATAGCATCACAAAACAACTTATCTCTGCAGGCAGTCTACATCCCACCCCAGGAAAACCACCAACCGGATGCTCTCAGCAGATCATTCTGTCTGCATCACAAGTAGATGTTGCACAGAGAAGTTTATCTAGACATTGTCTACTAGTGGAGCACACCTCAAAAAGACTTATTTGCCTCCTCCCAAAACAGACAACTGAGAAAATTCTGTATGAAGGACCACTCCCCTCTAGCCTAGCGAGTGGATGTCTTCACCATCTCATGTAAGGGACGATTTCTGTATGCCTTTCCTCTCATTCAAAAAGTCCTCCTGAAAATCCGGAGGGACAATCCAAAAATATTGCTGGTGACTCCCTATTGGCCAAGGCAGCATTGGTTCCCCCTTCTACTATTCCTCTCCAAGGGCAGTCACCACGAGTTACCCCACACGATGGACCTACTCACATAGCAGAAGGGAACTTCCATCCACCCTTATCTGGACATGCTGTGTCTAACACTCTGGGTGATAAACTTTTAATACCCTTCAGACACCACTACTCTGAGAACGTGCTTTCTTGTCTGAGGGAGGCCGGTGAAGAGGGGTCTGAATGAGGACATTTGTTGTCCACAGAAGGAGGGGATGCGACCTCCAATGCAGAAATAACCTCCGAAAAAGGCGAAGGAAGCAGGCCCTTAAGGATGAACTTGATGTTCTTCATTCCACATTGCTGCAGTCCTAACTATTGGGTAGTCCGCTGTCCAGTCGGCCCGAATACCAAAGTATATGGCTGACGTCGGTCAGGGCGCATTAGACTGACGTCAGTACGTCAGGGTACTAATGCGCATGACCGACGTCATATCCTCAGTCTTTTTTGCCGCATGGTCCGATGCAGAAGCAATTTTGCGAGTGCAGGTTGGCGTTCTGAAAGTTTCTGAAGTCAGAGTTTCAGACCGAATCAAAGTTGGCTAAGTACCCCGTTGGGGAATATTTTGGTTTTTTCTTGCCTCAGTATTTAACCGGATGTCAGAAAAAGTGAATAACTGTATTTCTTGTGGGAAACAGATACCTCATAGGGATTACCATACTTTGTGTATACCTTGTTTAGGGCCTGAGCACGACGTTGTTGGATGCCGCTCTTGTGCTAGATTTAACAAACGCACTATTAAGAGAAGGTTAGACTGTGCCAGGTTAGTTTTGGGAAGCGTTGTAATTATAAAATGCCGCCGGATGCTCCGGCCGCTTCGCCAAAAGCGCAAGGACAAAGCAGCAAAGTTTAGAGTGGAAGAACCGACAGTCCCAGACGCCGGTTCTTTAGAAGGCTCAGTGGAGCCGGAGGTTCTGCCAGGAGTTTCTTTGGAGTCTCAGGGAGAGACTTTACTGTTACAGGATGTATCCTCTCAGGAAGTAGGCCAGGCTGAGGGGCTTCTCAGGTGGCTGTTCTTCCCTCTCTTCCTAAGGTGGTTAGAGCCTCCCTTCTGTTTCCAAGGCTTCTTTGAGAGGCAGGCCAAGTTTAGCTTCAGTGGGGTTTCTCCTAGTGCTTCAGGGTCTTTGCCTAAGAAACATATGCTTAAAATGGCAGAGGATTTGATTACTATGATTAGAGGTTCTATGCCCCTCCTGATAAGAGGCCTAGGGTGGAACCTGAGTTTGAGAGTTTTGAGCAATGTTCGAGGATTCTGAGTCTTCGGCTGAAGACTTGCAGGAGTATCCTGCTTATTCTGATTCTGATGTGGATGATTCTACTCCTTCAGCTTCTCCTCCTGAGGATTTTTCATTTTCAGAGACTCTGCATTCCATGAGGGAGCATTTTAAATGGGAAGGTCAAGATTTCTCTGATTCCAGGAAGAGGCTTAGGGAATTCTTGTTTTACCCCAGCATAGGCCTTTAGCTATACCTCCTGTTCTGAATGTGGTGGAAGATGTTTTGCAGAGGCTTCCCTGAATCCTGATTCTTTGCCTCCTGCCCCAGTTAAACCGGATAGGTACTATAGGGTGCCTGAAGCTCATAAGTATCTTTTAAGAGTCCTAGGGCAGACCCGAAACTGTCTCTCAGGGGCCTAAAGGTGTGAAGGCCTCTGTTGTTAAAAATCCTGTTCCTCCTGATAAAGAGGCAAGGGCTTTGGATAGATGGGGAAAGAAAGTGTATACTTCTTCCACTTTAGCCATGAGGGCGTTGAATTGTCAGTTTCACATGTTAAAATATCAGAATTATCTCCTTTCACAATTGAAATCTAAGGTGGATGCTCTGGCAGAAGGTATTGAGTGTAAAGAGTTGCAGGATTTAGTTCATGTGTCTGAACAGGTGGGTAAACATTCCTTGCAGTGTGGTTTTGATGCTGTGCAGGCCTCCTCGAGGGTGGCTGCCACTGGTTCTGTTCTTCAGAGGCACGCCTGGTTGAGAGATCAGAATTTAGCTGAGCATGTTAAAACAAGGATTTTGGATGCTCCTTTACAGTCTGATGTGTTGTTTGGTTCGCCTGTGGAAGCAGTTTTAAAGAAAATGGAGGACAAGGCTAAGTCTATGCAAACTGTTAAGGATTTTTGCAGGTGCAGCCTCCAAGTTTAGTAGAAATTGGCCTACTAAGGGATGGACTTATCCTGCTTATGATTCCCAGTCTAGGGGTAGGTCTAGACGTGGTAGGGGCAGAGCTCAAGGTTCTTTTAGGCCTAGGACAGGGAGTTCCCCTGCTCAGACTTCTGGTGAGGGCAGGGGTCAGTCCTTTCGTAAGCAGACCCAATGACCTGCCTTTTCAGCTGCCAGTACATTCTCGCCTGGCAGCACCTTTGGGAGGAAGGCTGTCTCTTTTCAAAGAAAATTGGGATTTAATTACCCAAGACAGATGGGTTCTGGATATCATTCACCACGGTTACAGGTTTTATTTCCATACCTTGCCTCCTTTCAAAGGCATGCCAGACATTCCTCCTCTACAAAGAACAGAGGCTCACAAGCAAATTTCTCTGTTGCTCCAAATAGGGGCCATTCAGCCAGTTCCTGTGCCAGAAAGGGGCCTAGGATTTTATTCTCGCCTGTTCCTAGTACCAAGAAGGGGAACACGTGGAGACCAATTTTGGATTTATCTATCCTCAACACTTATCTGGACATTCCCAAGTTCAAAATGTTGACGTTACAACAGCTTTTACCTCTGCTGGGCAAAGATCACTGGATGGTAACTTTAGATCTCAAGGAAGCTTACCTTCATGTGCCTATAAGACTAAGTTGCAGGAAGTATCTGCGTTTTCGAGCTGGAAATTCTCATTATCAGTTCTCTGCATTGCCCTTTGGCTTATCTACTGTGCCCAGAGTATTCACAAAGGTTCTGGCTCCAGTGATAGCTTACTTCAGGCTAAAAGGAATTCAAATCTATCCTTACTTGGACGACTGCCTGATTCTGGCTCAAGAAAAGGAAGACCTTCTACAGCATTTGGAATATGTCATAGCAGTGCTAAGATGCCTAGGGTATTCTGTGAACGAAATAAAGTCCAGTCTAGTACCCTCTCAAGACATGTGCTTTCTGGGTGTGAGACTGAATACAGCAGCCCAGATGGCCTTTTTAACCCCGGACAAACAAAAGAATCTTTCCAGTTACTTCCATCAACTATCTCTTCAGTCCGGGCTGACTGCAAGGACAGTCCTTCAAGCCTTAGGGTTCATGGCATCTTGTATTCTGGTGCTTCCCAATGCCAAACTGCATATGAGGAAGCTGCAATGGTATCTCAAAAATGTATGGACACAGCACTGCCAGGATTTGGACACTGTCATTCAAATAATACCTTGCATTCAAAAGGAATTTTTGTGGTGGGCTCAGGAATGTCACCTAAACAAGGGACTCTCTGTGACCCGCCAGAGGCGAGTCAGATTCTAACGACAGATGCCTCAGACATTGCTTGGGGAGCTCATCTAAATGGAAAGTGGATACAAGACAAGTGGCCTGCCAGACTACAGCATCTACATATCAACATGAAAGAGATGTTAGCAGTCCAGTTTGCATTAATGGCTTTCAAGGAGTTACTTCTTCCAGGGCAGGTGTTGATTCTAACAGACAACACAACTGTCATGTGGTACATAAACAAACAAGGGGAACACATTCTTACCCATTGTGCAGGCAAGCAATGATTTTATGGGAGACTGCGCTCAGCTTGCAACTAACTCTTCAGGCAAGGTTTCTGCCGGGAGCACAGAACTCCTTAGCAGATGTGTTAAGCAGACAAATCATGGATCCCCACGAGTGGAAACTGGATCTTCATGTATTTCAAAATTGACAGTGTCATGGGGAACTCCAGACATAGATCTGTTCGCTTCTCCACTAAACCACCAGCTGCCAAAGTTTTGCACAAAGAGGTTTCATCACACAGCTTGGAAAGTGGATGCTCTTTCTTTCAGTTGGAAAAATCTTCATGTGTATGCTTTTCCACCTCTGCCTATTCTCCCAAAGGTGCTTCTAAAGGTCAGACAAGACAAGCCAAGGATGATTTTAATAGCTCCAGATTGGCCTCGGCAGCACTGGTACCCATTACTGAGGAGTCTGGTAAGGAAGACTCCATGGCCTTTACCCTTGATTCCACACCTGTTGTCTCAGAGGGACGGTCACCTGCTCAATGTCAAGCTTCACTCTCTTCATCTAACAGCCTGGCATATTCTGTTTTGAAAGACAGCAGGTCTCAACTTCCTCAACAAGTTTTAAATGTGATTATGGAAGCCAGAAGACCTAGTACAAGGAAAGTGTACGCAGAAAAATGGAAGAGATTTTTATTTTGGAGTGCAGCAAACAATTTGGAGATTTCTGAGCCTAATTTGAGTGTGGCTCTTCAATATCTTACTGAGTTATTGGACTAAGGTTTGTCTTTCTCTTCCATTAAGATTCATGCTGCAGCAATTTCAGCTCACTATGATTGTGACCCACCATTGTTTTCGCATCCTTTGTTCAAGCAATTTCTTAGAGGGGCAAAGAATATAAGACCCCCAATAGAGCTCCTACTCCTGCTTGGGATCTCAATTTTGTGTTGGAGAAACTTACTCTACAACCTTTTGAGCCTCGGCTACTGCTGAATTGAAATACTTGTCATGGAAGACTGCTTTTTTGTTGGCCATTACTTCTGCAAGAAGGGTTTCTGAGTTGCAGGCCCTTATGGCGGTAGAGCCTTTTTTGATTTTTCATAAGGATAGGGTATCTTTACGTACTAATCCTTCCTTTATGCCTAAGGTGGTTTCTAGTGTGGCTTTAAACCAAACTATTCATTTGCCTACTTTTTATGCAGATCCCCAAAATAAAGGGGAAAAGATTTTGCACACTTTAGATGTACACAGGCAATTGCGTTATTATTTGAGCAGGACTAAGGATTTCAGGCAGTCTCAGCAGTTGTTTGCTTCTTTTGCTTTGAGTTCGCAGGGCAAGCCTGTGTCAAAACAAACTATTTCTAGGTGGATTGGGTTTTGCATTGCATTTTGTTATTCCCATCATGGCAAGGAGATTCCAGCTGGGATTAGGCCTCATTCCACTAGGGCTACTGCCACTTCAACAGCATTTCTAAGGGGGGTGGCAACTAAGGATATTTTGGAGGCAGCTACTTGGAGTTCAGTGCATACTTTCTCTAAGCATTATCACCTTCCTCTCTACTCTAAGTCTAGGGCTGGTTTTGCCACAGCTATTTTGCAAGGCATGTTGTCAGTTCCTGCTTCCTTATGATTTGCCAGCCTCCCTTACCTCTGCTTTGGGATTCTACCCAATAGTTAGGACTGCAGCAATGTGGAATGAAGAACATAGTACAGTTTTGTACCTACCATAAATGTAGATGTTCGAGGATCCACATTGCTGCAGTCCAATTTACCCTCCCTCCTTCCCCTCTGTGTTTAGGGGTGGTTGTGTAGGTGAGGTTATATTCTGGTAATTTTTGTATATATTGTACATATTTTTGGTGCAGGTATGTTTGGAGTTTTTGGTTTTGGCCTTATCTTTTCAGGGTCTTCTGACATCTGGGGCAAGAAAAGACTGAGGATATGACGTCGGTCATGCGCATTAGTACCCTGACGTACTGACGTCAGTCTAATGCGCCCTGACCGACGTCAGCCATATACTTTGGTATTCGGGCCGACTGGACAGCGGACTACCCAATAGTTAGGACTGCAGCAATGTGGATCCTCGAACATCTACATTTATGGTAGGTACAAAACTGTACTTTTCGTCTTCTATTCAGCGTCCGCTGACTGAAGCTGGCACAAATGTCACAAGGAAGTTTCGCCGATGTGCATTTTGAGGTTTAGACTTCTGGCATTGAGTAGCATTACCCTCAGTTTTTGGTTACTTGTGCTATTTACGGTGGTAGGTTTGTCTTTTGAGCCTTGCCTAAAAAAGGCACTATGGGGGCGGCAAGAGCCTTTGCCAGTATTCGAAAGCCTAAGTGTGACAGGTGCAAGCCATCTCTTGCGAAGCAACGTGGCTTGTCGAGCAGGTCATCCTAGGCAGACAGATACTGGATCCCCTTTGAATGACACCAGAAACTTAGCCAATTGTTGAAGTCGATCATTTTGTCTTTATACTGTGGCATCATTCTTGGTGAGGGTAGGATGCTACTCAGGGTCAGGGTCATACCTGCCTGGGCTACATGATCAGAGAGCTTTTCCATGTCTCTTTTCATGTAGTCCACTATTTCACAAGGTCCAAAGGGAGTTAAGGCTTCAACAGCAAAAAACCCTACCCCCTCTGACAGAGATTCAAGAGCACTGGATAGATGGGGAAGAAAGGTTTATACATCTGCTACCTTGGCAATAAGGGCCTTAAACTGTCAATTTCATATGCTCAAGTATCAACAACATGTTATGGGATTGCTAAAACAGAAAATGATGCTGATTTCTGAATTTGTAGAAAATAAAGAAATGCAGGAATTATTGCATGCAGTTGAACAGGTTGCAAAGCATACTTTGCAATGTGGTTTTGATTCCTTAGAGGCCTCCTGCAGGGCCGCAGTTACTGGATCTGTGATTAGGAGGCATGCCTGGCTAAAGGAACAGAATTTGCCTGATCATGTTAAAGCTAAATTGTTAGATGTACCTTTACAGCATGATACTCTGGGATTAAGGCAGAAGAGGTTTTAAAGAAAATGAAAGACAAAGCAAAGTCTATGCAAACTGTAAAATACTTCTTACAAGTGCAGCCACCAAGATTCATTAGACACTGGCCTACAAAAAATTGGTCCTTCCTGTGTCAGACAGAGCTCAAAGGGGCAAATCCAGACGCCCTAAGGGTTCCAGATACCAGGCGCAAGATTCATACAGGTCAAAGCAACGGGGCGCTTCTACCTCCAAATCTGGAGGAGATAAAGTGCAAACCTACAGAAAACAGTCCCAATGACTTCCCTGTACCTGCACCAAGCACTTATCTTTTGGCAGCACCCTTAGAGGGAAAATTAGCACTTTTTGCTCAAAATTGGCATTTAATAACTCTGGACAAGTGGGTGCTAAACATAGTATCACAGGGATACAGGTTCCATTTCCATACTCTGCCAGTGGCAAACGGTTGGCCAGATCTGCCAAAAAATCAATGGGCAGAGGCACAGAAACAGGTTAAGTCCCTCATGGATATGGGGGCCATTCAGCTAGTACCAGAACAGGAAAAAGGGCAAGGTTTTTACTCAAGACTGTTCTTTGTACCCAGAAAGGACAAGGCCTAGCAGCCTATACTGGATTTATCGATTTTGAACATATACCTGGACATTCCAAAATTCAGAATGCTGACTTTGCAGCAGCTTCTGCCCATGCTGGGCAAGAATGTTTGGCTGGTGACATTAGACCTAAAAGAGGCATACCTGCATGTCCCAATACGACAGTCATGCAGAAGATGCCTCAGATTCAAGGCTGGATTAATACATTGCCAATTCTCTGCACTGCCCTTTGGCTTATCTGCTGCGCCCAGGGTCTTTACAAAATGCCTGGCACCAGTAATTGCATTTTGCAGACAAAGTATTCAGATTTATCCTTACTTGGATGACTGTCTCATTCACGCAGAGAACAAGGACATTCTTCTTCAACACCTGGCGTTTGTGAAAAGGTTTCTAACATGCTTAAGAAATCACAGCTGGTACCCTCTCAAAAGATAACATTCCTGGGTGCAAGCTTGAATACAACAGCCCAGATGACTTAGCTCACACCAGACCAGCAAAGCCAACTGACTACTTACTTCAAACTGATGGCAACAAAACCCAGTTATCTGCAAGACAAATATTGCAGGCTTTAGACTTCATGGCATCCTGCATCCTACTGATTCCATATGCAAGACTGCATAGGAGGAAACTGCAATAGTACCTAAAAAGTTTATGGAGTCACCATTGTCACAGTCTAGAAACAATGATTCCTCTCATTCCCTTCCTACAGCAGGAGTTTCTATGGTGGACAAAGGCATGTCACCAAAACATGGGACTGACCTTCACTTTACCCCCTGCCAGCCAAACCTTAACAACAGACGCATCAGATTATGCCTGGGGGGGCTCCCATGGCAGGAAGATGCATTCAGGGCATATGGACCCCAAAACAAATGCATCTACATATCAACCAGAAAGAGATGCTAGCTGTTCAAAGTCAAACATCTACATTTATGGTAAGTGTACACAACTGTACTTTCCGACAACAGCTTTGGAGCCGCTATTGACTTCCACCTCAGCTGTGACCTCGGCTCTGAGCCCGTTCTCGGCTCTGATTGTTTCCCTGCTGCTGGTTTCCAAATTGGAATCGTCTGTGCCATTTTTCAATACACTACGGATCCAGTACTCCCCGTGTGCAGATCCATTTGCCGGACAAACCTTCAGCCCCTTTTTGGACCGGCCTGATTCCCCCTAAGGGGCATCGGTAAGGTTCACCAGGAGCCTATTAGAATTGTATGTGGTGCGCCTCTTTGATCAGCTGCTGACCACCAGGGGAATTACAAATTTTCCTAGAGTCCATCCCACTCTGGGCTTTGGGTCTATTACCCCGGTGACCCCTACGTATTCTCCCTGTGATCCCTCAGTTCTGAGGCTCATATTTCTGACGTCTGTGAGAGGACCCCTTACCTTGGCACAGACAACGACCGTGTCTGAGGCTCCAAGGCCCCTTTGGGTGTCGGTTCCGTTGGAACCCACCCTTCCTTAATCTCATGCTTTTGGAGGTTGAACCCTTGGTTCCGGCCACGGTTCTAATTGTGTAGCCGGCTCCGGGTCCAAGGTCCAGCTTGAGGCTCTGTCCCTGGGAGCAGACCGCATGGAGCATGGTGTGACCCCGGTTCCGAAATTATCTTCTTCCGGGCTCCCATTCCTCTTCAGGCGGGCCTGCCTTTCGGGTGATGGAGAAGGTACTTGCTTCCAGCAATCCTCCTACATCAGACCTCCCACCTATTCCCTCTGAGCTGCAACTATCGAAGGCCACCCCCCCCCCAGGACTCTCGGCCCTCTACTTCTTGGGTGACCCCCCCACCAATGAGTTGGTCAGGCTCATCGTGCAGTGGGTATGGAAGAATCCCGACTCCGCTGAGACCATCCCCATGAGATCAGATAAGATACTCTCCCCTCCAGAGGATCAATCCCATTGGTCTAGAGGTTTGCCAGTAGGTTGTATGGTGGCGGCGGCCATGCAAAATGACCTTGGAGAGGAAAGTCCTGCTGTCCACCTGCCCAACAGGGAGTCCCGGGTGGTGGACATGTTAGGGAAGTGAGTTTTTGCATCAGCGACCTTTGCTATCAGGTCTCTGAATTTTTGGCACATTTTACAAGGCTCCAGAGAGATCTCATCACCGAGCTCTCTGGAACCCTCACGGGTCAAGTTTCAGACGGGGCACGTGATAAAGTTGCTTCCTAACTTGCCACCCTAGAGTCAATTTCCAATTCGTCCATGAGGTTGCTGTCCCACGCAACTGAAGGAGCGGCTAGAGCTGTGGGTGCAGACGTAGTTATGAGACGCCATGCCTGGATGCGCATTTGTGACCTCGCTGACTCCTTCAAATGTTCCTTTTTAAATGCCCCTATTGAACCATCAGCTTTGTTGGGTGCTAAGGTCAAGGATACATTAGCCAGGTGCGAGCAGGACGGGAAGACCTGGTTCTGCCATGGGTCTGCGTTTTTCCAAACCTCAGCGCTCCTTCTCCAGGAACCAGAGGAGTGGAAAGATGTGGCACAAGACGTCTCAAGGTCCTTTCCGTGAGGCACGTGGTGAGGATGCCCCCAGAGGCAGAGGTGGTTCCAATAATGGAAGACGCCCCTTTCGGGGCAGAGGGGGTCCCCGAAATTAGGACTCCAGAGAGTCTTTCTTGGGAAGACCGTATCAGTGCTCCTGAAGCGCTGCCCAATTTGCTTTCTCTCTGCACCAAGCTTCCTGCCTCTCTATTACAAATGATCACTGGGAGCAGAGAAAAATTTCCAGAGGCTATCACATTCCCCTAATCTCTTATCCAAGACTTCCGAAATACCTTCTCGATATTCCACCCAGTCAAAGGGAGGACCAGCTTCCGAAATATGAAAGCTATGTCAAAAACAAGTCATCCAACAGGTCCCCCCAGACCAGTGCGGATCAGGGTTTTACTCGAGATTCTTTTTAGTGCCAAAGAAGACTGGGGACTGGAGGCCAATTTTTGACCTCAGCCAGCTAAACAAATCAGTGGTTCAGACCAAGATGTTCATCGTGTTACACTGCTGCAGTCATTACACTTGGGTTATCCTGCCGTCAGGCGGTCCCGCAGTTGGCCAGAGTTCCAAAGTCTTGGTCCGGCGTCGGTTGCTGTCGCCTCCTCCCTGACATCAGTGCGACAGGGGTATATAAGATGCAGCCGACGCCATTTTCTTCTGTCTTTCTTGCTGCGCGGTGCCCAAAGCAAAAGCAGTTCGCAAATGCCGGTCGGCCGTCTCCTGAGATTTTCATTCCGAATCCAGAACCGAAGTCTTCTACAAAGCTAAGTACCCCGCTGGGGAAACTTTTTCTTGCCTCAGACTGATGTCAGTAAAAGTTAATAACTGTATTTCTTGTGGGAAGCAAATACCTCATAAGGATCTCCATTCCTATTGTATACCATGCCTAGGCCCTGACCACGACGTTACTGGTTGTCGGTTTTGTGCTAGGTTTAACAAGCACACTATTAAACGTCGGTTTGATTTTGCCCGACATTATTTTGGCAGAAAATTCAATTATACCATGCCATCGGAACTTCCGACGACCGGAATACAAAAATAGCGCAAAGACAAAGATAGGCATCCGAGGCCCAAAACTGACAACTAAGCGTCTTCTAGGCTAATCACCGGTTCTCCGGTTTTCAGCGAGGCGCCTTTGCAGCCCCCTGACGACCGCTTCTGTAGAACCACAAGCCGCCTCTGACTCCCACGTGGAGATGGCAGGGCCTTCAGATGCATAAGCTCTTCAGCCTACCAAGACTAACCTTTCAGAGGGATCCGGAGTAGCTGAGCAACCCACAGCTGCAGAGGGTGTCTTCAGACCTACTCAGTTAAGCATTAAACCCTCAGCTAAGTCTAAGCCTCCTTTAAAGTCAAAGAAACAAATTCAGCATTCTCCAGGACAGGCCTCCATGCCTAAGAAACAAATGCTCAAAATGGCCAAAGACCTAATTACTCTGACCAGGGGGTCCTATCCCTCTCCTGATAAAAGGCCTAGACAGGATGCAGACTATGACTCATCCGACCAGGTGTCCGTCTCCTCTGATTCATCCTCAGACTTGGGATGCTCTTTACCCCCTTATGAGGATTCTGATGCTGAGGAATCAATTCCATCAGCCTCACCGCCTGAGGACTACTCCTTTGGGGAAACCCTACATACCATGAGGGAGCATTTCCACTGGGAAGGGCAGGATTACTCAGAATCCAACAAAAAGGTGCAGAGACTTCCTTTTATTACCTCAACACAGACCCCTTGCTATTCCGCCAGTGTTAGATATTGTCAATGATGTGTATACTGAATCCAGCTTAAATCCTGATTCCTTACCTCCAGCCCCTGTTAAACCTGACAGATACTACAGAGTCCCTGACTCACATAAATTTCTGTATAAAAGCCCTGTCGCTGACCCTGAAACTATTTCTCCGGGACCCAAAGGAGTTAAGGCCTCATCAGCCAAGAATCCAGTTCCCTCTGATGGAGATTCCAGAGCATTAGACAGATGGGGGGAAAGAAAGTATATACGTCTGCAACTTTAGCAATGAGAGCCTTAAATTGCCAGTTTCACATGCTAAAATATCAGCAATTTTTACTGTCTCAGTTAAAACAAAAAATGCTTCCAGAATCAGATCCTCTTATTTTAAAGAAATGCAGGATTTATTGCATGCAGCTGAGCAAGTGGGAAAGCATACTTTGCAATGTGGTTTTGATTCTCTACAGGCCTCCTGCAGAGCAGCAGTTACAGGTTCTGTTATTAGAAGACATGCTTGGTTAAAAGTATGTACATTACCAGATCATGTTAAAGCAAAATTATTGGATGCATCTTTGCAGCAGGATGTGATATTTGGAGTTAAGGCAAAAGAGGTATTAAAGAAAATGGAGGACAAAGCAAAATCTATGCAAACGGTGAAGGATTTCTTACAGGTTCAGCCTCCTAGATTTAGCAGAAACTGGCCAACTAAGAATTGGTCCTTTCCAATTACAGACAGACCTCAGAGGGAGATGCACACATCCAAGAGGTAGAGGTCAAACACAAGGTCCTTACAGGCCTCAACAATGGGTTGCATCAGGCCAGAAAGAAGGGGAAGACAGGCCACAACCATATAAAAAGCAGCTCCAATGACTTCCCACTACAGCTGCCAAACAAACCTGTTGTGGCAACCCCCTTGGGAGGAAAACTGGCACTCTTCTACCACAACTGGCAAATGATCACCAAAGACAAATGGGTTCTCAGCATTGTATTTCAAGGTTACAGGTTCCACTTCCACACTCTGCCAAGGTTAAAAGGAATGTCAAATCTGCCACCAAATCAATGGGCAGAGGCTTAAAAACAAATTACAGCACTCATGGATATGAGAGCTATTCAAAAGGTACCATCACAGGAGTAAGGACAAGGATTTTACTCAAGACTCTTTCTGGTACCCAGAAAGGACAAAGCCCGGAGGCACATTCTGGATCTTTCATCTCTAAACACTGTTCCGAAATTCAAAATGTTGACATTATAGCAGCTTTTTCCCATGCTGGGCAAGAAAGCTTGGCTCGTGACGTTGGACCTCAAAGAGGCATACCTGCATGTCTCTGTCAGACAAAACTGCAGAAAATACCTCAGATTCATAGCTGGTTCAATGCACTACCAATTCTCTGCACTGCCCTTTGGCTTGTCTACTGCGCCCAGAGTCTTCACAAAGTGCCTGACACCAGTAATTGCATTTTGCAGACAGAAAGGAATTCAAATTTTTCCGTACCTGGACGACTGCCTGATTCAAGTAGAGAGCAAGGACACTCTTCTAAAGCATCTGGCGTTTGTAAAAAGATTAAGTTGCCTGGGGTGCACGGTAAACAAAAATAAATTAAAACTAGTGCCCTCACAAGAGATTATATTCCTGGGTGCCAACTTGAACACAACGGCCCAGATGACTTATCTCACGCCAGACAAACAAGGACAACTGACTCAATACTTTCAGTTGATGGCAACAAAGACCCAGCTCCCTGCAAGAAAAATTCTGCAGGCCTTGGGTTACATGGCATCCTGCATACTACTAATTCCATATGCCAGACTGCATATGAGGAAACTACAATGGTACCTAAAGAATGTATGGTCTCAACAGTGTCAAAGTTTGGAAACAGTTATACCACTGATTCCTTGCCTTCAACAGGAGTTTCAATGGTGGGCTCAAGCTTGTTACCTCAACAAGGGACAGCCTTTTACACATCCCACAGCCAGGCAAACACTGACAACAGATTCATCGGATTACGCCTGGGGAGCACACATGGCAGGCAAATGTATTCAGGGCACGTGGACCGCAGAACAAAGGCATCTTCACATCAATCAAAAAGAGATGCTAGCTGTACAAAATGCGATTATAGCTTTCAAGGACCTGCTGCATCCAGGACAACTACTCCTAAAGACAGACAACACCACAGTTATGTGGTACATAAACAAGCAAGGGGGCACTCACTCCTACCCCCTATGCAGACAAACTATGACCTTATGGAACACAGCTATAAACCTGCAAGTTCATCTGCAAGCGCAATTCTTGCCAGGAGAGAAAAACACACTGGCAGATGACTTAAGCAGAAACATCATGGATCCCCATGAATGGGAGTTGAATCCATTAATATTCAGAATAACACAGAAATGGTGGAGCCCGGACATAGATATGTTTGCATCCCCAATAAACTGCCAGCTACAAAAATTCTGCACAAGCAGTTACCATCCACAAGCGTGGAAAGTGGATGCCCTCTCATTCAGCTGGAAGAACCTACAAGTATACGCTTTCCCACCACTACCTCTCCTGCCAAAGGTACTCATAAAAACCAGGCAGGAAGAGCCAAAGATGATCCTGATTGCACCAGACTGGCCACGCCAGCACTGGTACCCAATCTTAAGGAGCTTAGCACAAGAACCACCCTGGATTTTGCCTCACATCCCACATCTGCTGACTCAGCACAACAAACAAATACTACACAGCCAGCTAAAGACCTTAAACCTAGCTGCATGGAAGATTCCTTAGTCAAGCAAGCAATGCCTCTCTCCAAAGCTGTTATGGATGTCATTCTGGAGGCCAGAAGGCCTAGTACCAGGAAAGCCTATTCGAATAAATGGAAGAGATTCTGTGCATGGAACCAAGTTCACAGCCTTGACCCTCTTGTACCAAACATTCCTCAGATACTACAATACTTAACTGAGATGCTGGACAAAGGACTCTCCTTCTCATCCATCAAGATCCACGCCTCTGCTGTCTCTGCTCATTACAACACGGATCCACCAATTTTCTCTAATCCTCTGTTAAAACAGTACCTCAGAGGGGCTAAAAAACATAAGACCGCCCCATAGAGCCCCTACTCCAACTTGGGACCTCAACTTTGTTTTGGAAAAGCTAACTTACCTCCTTTTGAGCCAGCCAACACAGCAGAATTAAAATATATCTCTTGGAAAACTGCTCTGCTCCTGGCAATAACATCAGCACGAAGAGTTTCAGAATTATAGGCTCTAATGGCAGTGGAACCTTTCCTCATTTTCCACCAGGACAGGGTGTCTTTATGAACTAACCCTACTTTTTTGCCAAAGGTGGTATCCAGTGTGGCTCTAAACCAAATGATTCAGCTGCCAACTTTTTATCCTAAACCACAGAATAAAGGGGAGAGACTACTGCACTCTTTGGACATTCACAGGCAGTTACGCTTCTACTTGGACAAAACCAAAGCTTTCAGAAAATCTGAGCAATTATTGGTAGTATATGCTGCAGGAGCACAGGGAAAAGCCATTTCAAAACAGACTATTTCAAAATGGATAGGACATTGTATACATTTCTGCTACACATACCATGGAAAACCTGTACCTAGCAGCATTAGATCTCACTCCACCAGGGCAACAGCCACTTCAACTGCCTACCTCAGGGGAGTACCTACCAAGGATATTTTGGAAGCAGCAACATGGAGTTCTGTACACACCTTCTCCAAGGATTACCATCTGCCTCTATACTCTAAATCCAGAGCTGGCTTCGCCACTGCAGTGCTGCACGGCCTTATAGCCACCCATAATGCCTTATAGGACCAGCCACCCTTCCTCAGATTTGGGATTCTACCCAAGTGTAATGACTGCAGCAGCGTAACACGATGAACATAGTACAGTTTTGTACCTACCATAAATGTAGATGTTCGAGTGTAGACACTGCTGCAGTCCAGGTTACCCTCCCTCCTTCCCCTTTTACTGGCTGGTACGTACCTATGTCTTCTACCTTTACTACCTATGGGGAGTATTTGCTGGTAGCTGTAAGTTGTTTTTTGCTTTTCTTATGTATGTTTTATTAACAATTGAAATTGCCTACATATTTAGAGGCACCTGACATCTGGGGCAAGAAAAACTGAAGAAAATGGCATCGGCTGCATCTTGTATATCCCTGTCACACTGACGTCAGGGACGACAGCAGCTGACGCCGGACCAAGACTTTGGAACTCTGGCCGACTCTGGGACCGCCTGACGGCAGGATAACCCAAGTGTAATGACTGCAGCAGTGTCTACACTCGAACATCTACATTTATGGTAGGTACAAAACTGTACTTTCTGCATGGTCACGATTCAATCCATCCTCCCCTTTCTGCGGAAGGTTGTGTGGATGAGCTCGTTAGACCTCTGGGATGCATATTACCACATCAAAATGGACAAGAGCTCCAGGAGTCTCCTTCGCTTCCGGCTGTGAGCCAATCATTACCAATTCAGAGCCCTGCCATTCGGTCTCTCGATGGCCGCCAGAGTGTTCACGAAATGCCTAGCAGTGGTCACAGCTCATCTGAGACTTCAGGGATTCCAGGTGTTTCCGTATTTGGACGATTGGCTCCCCTCCGTCCCCACCAAGCACCTTCTGGTCAGGGCCCATTGCTACACTCTAGTACTAGCTGAGTCACTGGGCATCACCATCCAGTGGGAAAACTCCAACCTTCAGCCCTCACAGCAATTGGAATTTATAGGGGCAGTATTCAACACTCTATCAAGTCTGGTCTCTTCCACCTCACAGGCTACTGAGATTAATGGCACAAGTTCAAGTGATACTCTGTCGAAGAAAGGTGTCTGTAAGGGAAGCTCTTCAGGCTCTGGGGTCTATGGCGGCAGCCATCCCTATCGTTCCCCTAGCCAGATTACACATGAGACTGCTACAATGGCTCCTTCTGTCCCAGTGGATATCCAATCTTCGTCCCCTGAGCTCTCAGATTCTCATCACTAGCACCTGCAAACAATATCTCCTCTGGTGGATGAATACAGACGAAAATTGTTGGTGTCGCCCCTTCCAGGCTTCCCAACCCAGCACCACAGTGACCATGAATGCTTCCCTGATAGGATAGGGAGACCACTTCCAGGGAAAGTCAGTCCAAGGCATGTGATCCAGCATAGAGGTCAATTTGCATATCAATGTCCTGGAGTTAAGAGCAGTGCTATTGGCATTGCAGGCATTACATCCACTCCTTCCGTCAGGAGCAATTGCTGTCCAGTTGGACAACATGTCCGTTGTCTGGCACATAAACAAACAGGGAGGGACCAAATCCTACCCGCTATGTCGCAAAGCCATGATAATCTGGCATTGGGCGATAGCTTCCAACCACTTTCTGATCGCAACTCGTATCCCGGGGAGCTCTAATGTGATTGTGGACAGGCTGAGCAGATGCATCCTCCGTCCTCACTAGTGGTCTCTCAATCCGAGTGTAATGGCAGAAATCTTCAGCCGTTGGGGCCAGCCATGCTGTGATCTTTTCACCTCCCCCTCAAACACAAAATGCAGCAGCTATTTTGCCCTCTTTCCCCCCCTCATGGGAAGTCACATAGAGACGCTTTGATTCACAATTGGCTCACTGGTCTCATTTATGCTTATCCTCTACCTCTGATCCCCTGTTTTTTAAGGAAAGCTGTTCGGTTCAGAAGCAAATTGATCCTCGTTGCCCCATTCTGCCCTCGTCAAATGTGGTTTCCCTTCCTCATCTGTTACAACTACCATGGATCCCTAGACACCCGTCAGAACCTCATATCTCACCCACAAGGGCCGATTCCACCGAATCTATCCACTCTCAAGCTGACTGCTTGGTTTCTCCACTTCCGTTAGTTGCCAGGCAGGAAACCGTATCCTTATCTGTCCATGATATTATTCTGGTCTTCCATAAGCCATCCACCAGAAGACTGTACAGGGACAAATGGAAAAGATTGTCTGGTCACATAATCGGAAACTAGATCCATTTTCAGCTCCTGTAGCTACTATTCTTCATTACCTTGCTGAGTTGTTTGACAGTGGTGCATCAACTTCCACCATTCGAGTCATTTAGCAGCCATTTCCAACTTCCATAATGGTTCAGATGGACTCCCGCTTATTTCCACCCGACTTTGCAAGACCTTCCTCAAGGGAATTTTCCACAACAGACCTCCCATCAGGCAGCCGGTGGAGGCATGGTATCTCTCCCGGGTTCTCCAGTCTCTCTGTACCCCCTTTTGAGCCTGCTGCGAGATGTGATCTAAAATTCCTGTCATGGAAATCCTTGTTTCTGGTGGCAGTCACTTAAGCCAGACGAATATCTGAGTTGCAAGCCCTGTGTATCAAAAGCCCTTATCTGATCTTCCATAAGGACAGAGTAGCACTTCGTACTAATCCATCCTTTCTCCTCAAGGTGGTTTCCGACTTTTCTATTAACCAGTCCATTGAGCTCCCTGTATTCTTTCCAAATTATTCAAACAAGGGAGAATACTGCCTGCATTCTTTGGATGTTCATAGACGGCTACGTTTCTACCTGGACAGAGCTAAGACCTTTCGCAAGTCGGACCAGCTTTTCATTTCCTTTTCTGGTCCTAGAATGGCGTGTGAAGTATCTAAAGTTACTTTGTCAAAATGGCTCAGGGATTGCATTAGCATCTCATATTCGCTTACAAATGAATCTAAGCCTGATCAAATTAAAGTTCACTCAACTAGGGCTATTGCAGCATTGGTCGCCTTATGCTCTAGGGCCTCCATGGATGACATCTGTGCAGCAGCCAGTTGGGCTAAACCCCATATCTTCATCAGGCATTACAAATTGGAGCTCATCTCCAGGGGAAGAGCGACCTTTGGCTCAATGGATGTTCTTCGTGTTTCACTGTTGCAGTCATTACATTTGGGTAATCTGCTGGCAGGTTGCCCTCAGTCGGCCTGATTAACAAAGTCTTGGGTCCTGCGTCGGTTGCTGTCCCTTCTTCCATGACGTCAGGTCATCATGGGTATAAAACATGCAGCCGACACCATTACATCAGTCTTTCTTGCCGTACGGTGCCCGAAGCAAAAGCAGTTCGCAAGTGCCAGTCGGACGACTCCTGAAATTTTCGTTTTTGAGTTTCAGAACCAAAGTCTTCAACTAAAAGCTAAGTACCCCGTTGGGGAAACTTTTTCTTGCTCCTTACCAATGTCAGTAAAAGTTAATAATTGCATTACACGTGGGAAGCAAATACCTCATAAAGATTTTCATTTGTACCGTGTTCCTTGCCTAGGCCCTGACCACGACGTACCTTGCTGTCGGTTTTGTGCTTTATTTGATCAGCGCACTATCCATCGTCGGTACATTTTTGCTTCTAAATATTTCGGTTCTCGGTTTAATTATCCAGAAATGACATCAGTTAGCCATCCGACTACCGGAATACCAAAAAAAACAAAGAAAAAGACAGAGACAGGCCGTTGAGGTCCAAAACTGCCGATGACACTTCTTCTAAGCCAGTCACCAGTTCGCCGGTACTCAGTGAGGCGCTTTCGCAGCCCCTGATGCCTGCTACTTCTGATTCGCAGACCTCTACTGAGACCCATTCGGAGTCAGGTATGCCACGAGATGCTTCACCTATGGAACCCATGGATGTCTCTACCTTGGATGGGTCTGGAGCCGCTGTGCAGGCACCGGCTTCTGAGGGTGTATTCAGGCCTACAGACTTGCATATTACACCGACTCCACCTTCAATACTAAGGCCTAAATCTCGATCTATGTCTAAAAAGCCGACGCCTAGGCCACATGTTCAGGTCCCTATGCCTAAAAAACAAATGATCAAAATGGCTGAAGATTTAATTACTCTATTCAGGGGTAGTCAAACCCCCCCCCCCCTTTTCTAAGAGGCCTAGGGTTGAACTTAACTGTGAATCTTCTGAACAGGACTCTGTTTCTTCTGACTCTTCTAATGACCTGGATTTGTCCATACCTACTTATGAGGATTCTGATGTAGAGGATTCCATTCCCTCTGCTTCTCCCCTGAGGATTTTTATTTTGGGGAAACTTTTTACATACCTTAAGGAAGCATTTACACTGGGAAAGTCAGGAATTTTCTGAATCCAAAAAGAGGCTTAGGGATTTCCTTCTTCCTCAGCATAGGCCTTTGGCTATACCTCCTGTACTAGACATTGTTGATGATGTGTTTTCGGAATCCAGTATGGCCCCTGATTCCCTGCGTCCGGCCGCCCCTAGTAAACCAAACAGATACTACAGGGTTCCTGAGTCCCACAAATTCCTTTTCAAAAATTCTGTTGCAGACCCAGAAACCATTTCTCAGTGGCCCAAGGGCATTAAGGCTTCTACTGCTAAAAAATCATACCCCTTCTGATAGAGACTCCAGGGCGCTGGATAGATGGGGTAAAAAGGTTTATACTGCTGCAACCTTGGCAATCAGGGCTTTAAACTGTGTCAATTTCATATGCTAAAATATCAACACCATATCATGGGACTGCTTAAACAGAAAATGATGTTGATTTCTGACTGTGTGGAAAATAAAGATTTACAGGATTTATTGCATTCAGCTGAACAAGTTGGAAAACATGCTTTGCAATGTGGTTTTGATTCTTTAGAGACCTCTTGCAGGAATGCTGTTACTCGGTCTGTGCTTAGAAGGCATGCTTGGCTTAAAGAGCAATCTCTGCCTGGTCATGTTAAAGCAAAACTGTTGGATGCTCCGTTGCATCAGGACTGTTTGGCAATAAGGCTGAAGAAGTTCTAAAAAAGATGGATGATAAAGCTAAATGTATGCAAACTGTGAAAGATTTCTTACAAGTACAACCTCCAAGATTTAATAGGCACAAAAGCCAACTTTGCACTTCTCAAGACTGAGGTGGAATCCTTCAAAGCCCACGGGCCAGAGGATAATACAGCCCAATCCGCAGAATCCTTTACAAATGCATTCTATGAGCACCTGCAGGAATGCATGGATCGTGCTATCCCAGATAAAACCAAGACTCACTCCTCCAAAAACAGGAGACCTGTCTGGTGGACCCCGGCTATAAATAAGCTAGACAACAGAAGGAGGAAGCTACTACATGACGGAGCAAAATCCCAAAAAGGGAAGGCATCTCTGATCAGTATTAGCAAGAAACTTTGATCCCTCATAAAATCATCAAAGGCCAGTTTCGAAAGAAAAATTGCCCTAGACACTAAAGATAATCACAAGGCCTTCTTTAGTTATGTCAGGAATATGGGTGGAAATTCCCAGATATGCTCTGAATTGTTGCATAACGGTACAAAATATACCGAACCTACAGACATAGCCAACATCCTGGCAGACAGATTCAGCGCAAACTTCTCCCCCCCCTTCCCCCCCAAAGGAGCAAATGCCTATCCCAACTGAATGTAACCTCCCTGACATCACAGATGCACAGGTGAAAGCTGCCCTCTCCAAAGCAAAAAAACACAGCATCTATGGGACCGGACGGTGTCCCAGGCTGTGTCTTACACGAGCTCCAAGAAGAACTGAACCCTCACATTAAGTCACTGTTCAAACTTAGCCTTACTACAGGATATGTACTCAAAGAATGGCGTACAGCTACAGTGGTC
This sequence comes from Protopterus annectens, assembly GCF_019279795.1. Taxonomy (NCBI): domain Eukaryota; kingdom Metazoa; phylum Chordata; order Ceratodontiformes; family Protopteridae; genus Protopterus; species Protopterus annectens. The sequence continues at coordinate 510,063,848 of NC_056751.1, read as the reverse complement.
CCACTCCACAAAGGTGGTGCCACAACGGACCCCGGGAACTATCGCCCCATAAGCCTGACTAGACTGGTCTGTAAAGCTATGGAGCGTATTATCATGGAACTCATAAACAAAGACATTGGGAGCCTCCAGACACTGGAACCCTACCCAATTCGGCTTTAAGGGCAGATCTTGCCTCTTAAACCTAGTTGATTTCTTTGAAACAGTTACCAAAGCCATAGATGAGGGCAAGGTAGTCCACACAGCCTACCTGGACCTTGCAAAAGCCTTCGACACAATACCCCACTCGGGCATCATAAATAAGCTTACTAGCTTAAATATCAACCCCTATATCACAAGATGGATTGCAAACTGGCTCAGGGATAGAACCCACATGGTCAGAATCGCAGGTGCCATGTCTGAATCCAAACCAGTTGCAAGTGGCGTCCCGCAGGGCTCAGTTCTGGGACCTCTCTTGTTCAGTATATACTTCTCTGAGGTTCAGGCTAACACAGGGGGATTATGGCTGACAAAGTTCGCAGATGACTGCAAACTGGGGGCCATAATCGAATCTCCAGCTGACACAAGCATCCTCCAAAAGGGTCTCACAGAGACGGATGCTTGGTGCCAGAGCCACGGCCTCAAGATAAATGCTAAAAAGTGCAAAGTCATCCCCTTTGGGAAAAACATGGTGCCCACAAATTACCACATAGGTGGTAATCCATTAAGTACGGAAGAAGTAATTAGAGATTTGGGGACCAACGTAGATAGTAATCTCTCCTTTGATAATCACGTTGCCAAAGTGGTTAGAAAGACCTTCTATATAGCCCGCCTTATCACAAAAGGGTTTGCATCTAGATCAAGAGAGGTCATTGTGCCCCTCTACTCATCACTCATCAGGCCCATAATTGAATACAATGCCCCTTTTGGGATGTACCTTACCCAACACCTGCAGCAACTGGAGAGACCCCAAAAGTACCTCACCAAGAGGATCATGGGCTACAAACAGATGTCCTATGCAGCTCGACTAAAGAAACCCCAGCTCTACTCAGTTGCTTACCGCCTATTCAGAGGCGATCTATGCCTGACATACAAAGCCATGTCAAACCCAGAATTAATGGACATGCTCCACCTCAAAAAATCCAAGTCCCTTAGAGCTACACGCTCCAGGGACTTAAACTTCAGCACAAAAATAAATAGGACATGCTGGAGGGACAGATTCATTTCCCAGAGGCTCCCCTCACTCTGGAATAGAATCCCAATTCATGTTAGACATAGCCCCTCACTGACCCTCTTCAAGCGAAATCTGGACGCGTGGAAGTGAAATCGCAAATTCACCCCTGGGATCTCTTCTATGTCCCTGCTAGACAGAGGCACAGTAAACTAATCTTAAAGGGTACCTTCTGTGACCTACTTTACAGAGGCACAGTAGGCTAATCTAATAGGGAGGCGGAAGCCAAATACACTCTGGCTAGGCTTATAAATGCCCTAGGGCAGATAGCCTAGTATCTACCTATGAACTAAGAACTGGTCCTTTCCAGCTCCGTCCAGATCCACTCAAGCCAAACCCAGATACTCCAAAAGCGCCAGGTTTCAGTCCCAAGGGACTCTCAGAACTAAGCAATGGGGTGCTTCCAAATCTGGAAATAAGACACCACCCTATGGTAAACAGTCTCAATGACTTTCCTGTAAAATTACCAAGCACTTAACCAATCAGCCGCCCCTTTGGGGAGAAAACTGGCTCTTCATGCAAAAAACTGGCAACTTATAACCCAGGATAAATGGGTTTTAAATATAGTGTCCGAGGTATACAGATTTCATTTCCACATGTTGCCAGCTCCAAACAGGTGGCCAGACCTGCCCCCAAATCAGTGGACAGAGGCTCAGAATCAAGTACTTTCCTTCCTAAAAATGGGGGCTATTCAACCAGTACCAGAAGAGGAAAAGGGACAAATTTTCTCTTCCAGACTTTTCCTGGTACCCAGAAAAGACAAATCATGGTGTCCAATTCTGGACCTGTCTACTCTAAACATCCTTTCTGGACATTCCAAAATTCAAGATGTTGACTCTTCACAAGTTACTTCCTATGCTAGGCAAGGATGCCTGGTTGGCAACTCTAGATTTAAAAGAGGCTTACCTGCATATCCCAGTCAGGGAATCTTGAAGAAGATACCTACGCTTCAAAGCAGGCTACTTGCATTTATCTGTTCTCTGCACTGACCTATGGCTTGTCTACTGCACCCAGGGTATTCACAAAGTGCCTGGCTCCAGTAATTGCATTTTGCAGGCAAAGAAATATTCAAATATATCCGTACCTGGACGATTGTCTAATTCAGGTAGAAAACCAGGCCATACTTTTAAAACATCTGGCGTTTGTAAAAAGGGTTCTAACTTGTCTAGGGTACACCATAAATGAAAAGAAATCACATCTGGTACCCTCTCAAAAAGTTACATTCGTGGGTGCAAGCTTGAATACAACTGCCCAGATGGCTTTCCTCAATTCAGAAAAGCAAATTCATTTGGAGACTTACTTCAAACAGGCGGCCACAAAAACCTTGCTATCTGCAAGACAAATACTGCAAGCCTTGGGATTCATGGCCTCCTGCTTTCTTCTAATTCCATATGCAAGACTACATATGAGGAAACTTCAGTGGTACTTAAAAAGGTTATGCAGTCAACATTGTCACAGCCTGGAAACAATGATTCCTGTCATACCTTGCCCATGCCTGCAGTTCCTTTGGTGGGCAGAGGCCTGCCACCAATACAAGGGACTACCATTCACACCACCCCCTGCTGCCCAAACCCTAACTACAGACGCATCATGCTATGCATGGGGGCTCATCTTGCAGGGAAGTGCATTCAGGGCAAATGGAGCCCAAATCAAATGCATCTACATATCAATCAAAAAGAAATGCTAGCTGTACAGAATGCTCTGACAGCCTTCAAGGACTCTCTTCATCCAGGACAACTAATGGTAAAGACAGACAACACCACGGTTATGTGGTACATAAACAAGCAGGGGGGGTACACATTACTACCCCCCCTGCAGACTAGCCATGGCATTGATGAACACGGCCTTGAGCTACCAAGTACAACTACAAGCTCAATTCCTGCCAGGAAAGTGGAATATTCTGGCAGACGAACTAAGCAGAAATCCCATGAACCCACACGAATGGAAACTGGAACCACGGATTTTCGATATGTTGACAAGCAAATGGGGGAGCCCAGACTTGGATCTTTTTGCTTCACCCCAGAACTACCAGTTGTGCAAAAGTTGCACAAGAACTCCTCACAAAAAAGCCTGGAAGGTGGATGCTCTTTCATTCAGCTGGAAAAACCTATCGGTCTATGCCTTTCCCCCTCTGCCTCTGCTCTCCAAAGTTATGCTAAAAGTCAAACAGGACAAACCAAAAATGATTTTAATTGCTCCAGACTGGCCATGCCAATACTGGTACCCACTCCTGCGCAGTGCATCAGAAATTTCTCCATGGCATCTGCCTCAGACACCAACCTTACTGTCTCAGCAGGAGAACCTTATCCTGCACCTTTAGCTCCCAACATTGAATCTTGCAGCTTGGCTAATCACTTAATTTCCCCCTTAGCCATCCCACAGCAAACCTGTGATGGATGTCATTTTGGAGGCAAGAAGACCTAGTACTAGAAAATCTTATGCTGACAAATGGAAAAGGTTCTGTGCCTGGAATCAATCTCAAGGGATGAGCACAGCAGCACCCAATTTACCTCAAATTATGCAATACTTAACTGAAATGCTTCACAAGGGCCCGTCTTTTTCCTCCATTAAAATCCATACCTCAGCCATTTCAGCTCATTACAATACAGAACCTCCCCTCTTCTCTCATCCTCTGCTCAGGCAGTTACAATAGAGGGGCCAAAAACTTGAGACCACCCAGGAGAGCTCCAACACCTGCCTGGGACCTTAACTTTGTATTGGAGAAACTCACTCTACCTCCTTTCGAGCCAGCTGCTACTGCAGACTTAAATTTTCTTTCTTGGAAAACAGCCTTCCTTTTAGCAATCACTTCTGCTAGAAGGATATCTGAATTACAGGCTCTTATGGCTGTGAGCCTTTCATCATCTTTCATGCGGACAGGGTGTCACTCAGGACCAATCCATCCTTCATGCCCAAGGTGGTATCTAGTGTGGCCCTTGATCAGTCCATTCATTTGCCAACTTTCTTTCCCAATCCACAGAACAAGGGAGAGTGGATTCTGCATTCATTGGATGTACACAGACAACTTAGATTCTACTTGGACAGGACTAAATCTAGAAGAAAATCTGAACAACTGCTGGTAGCATTTGCTGCAGGGGCAGAGGGAAAGGCTATTTCAAAACAAACCATTTCTAAATGGATAAGCCATTGCATTCATTTCTGCTATAAGCACCATGGAAAACCTATCCTCCAGGGAATCAAATCTCACTCCACCAGGACTGCATCTACTTCTACAGCCTTCCTCAGAGGTGTTCGTACCAGGGATATTCTAGAAGCTGCTACCTGGAGTTCAGTTCATACTTTCACCAAGCATTATCACTTACCAATTTTCTCTAAATCCAGAGCTGGCTTTGCCACTGCTGTTTTGCAGGGCCTTATAACTGGTCCTAATGCTGTATAAATCCATCTTCCTAACCATAGCTTTGGGAATCTACCCAAATGTAATGATTGCAACAGTGAAACATGAAGAACATAGTACAGTTGTGTACACTTAACATAAATGTAGATGTTCAAGTGTCTTCACTGTTGCAGTCCTGGTTACCCTTCCTCCAGCCCCCTGTTTTTCTCTTACTGTGCCTCTACTTTCTTTTATATGCTTAAAAGCCTTTTTGGTGTTTTTGCTTTTGGTTGGAGGTATATTTTTATGTTTTTAATTATATATATATATATATATATATATATATATATATATATATATATATATATTTCGGGGGGGGGGGGCACCTGACATCTGGGGCAAGAAAAACTGTTGTAATGGCGTCAGCTGCATGTTTTATACCTCTGACGACCTGACGTCATGGAAGAAGAGACGGCAACCGACTCAGGGCCCAAGACTTTGTTAATCAGGCCGACTGAGGGCAACCTGCCAGCAGATTACCCAAATGTAATGACTGCAACAGTGAATACACTCGAACATCTCCATTTATGGTAAGAGTACATAACTGTACTTTCTCAGGAATGTTCTTCCATAAGGGCCACCCAGGTTCTCCAAGTAGCTTGGGATTCTGTCCCATCAGTGATGAATAGGATGAAGATTAACAACTTCAACTTCAGATGAAGTTATGTCTTACCATAACGTTCCATCTGAGTTGTTGATCTTCTTCCAGTCATCACACCCTCCCACCAACCCCCACCAAAGGCTCCTGATGGATCTTCTGGATCTTTGTGGTGTTTCGAGGTTTCTGCGCAGAGATGGCCGTTGACTTTGTTTCTTCTATATGTTGCATGCAAACTCTATCTGAGGTAACTGAGTGAAGGCATTGTGGGTAGTAGCTTATCTCGAGAGTTTTAGGTGCATGCAAGCTTGGTATAAGGCCGACTCATTTCTGAGGGCTCTGAACCGAACCCATCAGTGATGACTGGAAGATCATCAACAACTCAGATGGAACGTTATGGTAAGACATAACTTCTTTTTTTGTTGTTAACTGAAGGGGGGCAATGGGTAAGCTTTTTTGTCTAGCATATTTATCCTGGTCTCTAATCAGTTTCTTTTCTTTCCATTTTAAATTTAAATTAACCTGCTACTCAACAGTAACAAAAACACTGTTATATTTCACTCTGCATTGCTCAAATAATAAATCATCCATTATTTTCTTATTGAGGTAATTTATTTCCTTAAATAACATATCCAGCTGCTTATTATTACATTTTATAATAAAATTGCATTGATTCAAAACCAAATCGATCAAACATACCAAGAATTTCTGTCCCTACTACCAAACCATTTGGGAATTTAAAAATTCATAAACCTTTAGGAACCAGTTTTTGCCAAAGGCACTCAATCCTTTTGAACCTGCAGCCTCGGTTTCTTTAAAGTTTTGTCCTTGGAAAGCAGTATGTTGGCTTCAACCTCTGCTAGGAGAGTTTCTGAGGCTGAAGTTTGGCTTCTCCACCTTTCCTGGCTTTCCACAAGGGTAGGGTCTCTTTGCGTACCAATCTTTCTTTTATGCACAAGGTGGTGAATGAGTTGTCTCTTAATCAATCTTTTCAGTTGCCCACTTTCTTCCATTCTCCTCAGTCCTCTAGTGAAAGGATCTTGCACACCTTGAATGTGCATAGACAACTGAGATTTTATATGGACAAGACTAACGCTATCAGAAGGTCTGTTCAGCTATTTGTTTCTTTCCATCCCAGGGCTCGAGGTTTCTGTATCTCTAAACAGACAATTTCGTCTTGGATTTCTAAGGCAATTTTATTTTGTTATGACTTCCATGGTAAGACACTTTCTACTCCTGTTAAAGCTCACTCCACACAGTCTATGGCTTCCTCAGGTGCATTTTTTTAAAGTCCTGGATACTAACTTTGTTTTAGAGGCTGCTACATGGTCTTCTGTGCATACTTTCACCAAGCATTACAAGTTGGACACCATTTCTAGATCTAGAGCAGGGTTTGCTAGAGTCATTCTTCATGGCTTTCTGGAAAGCTCTTCTGTCCAAAGCTCTTCTGCTTCTTCCTCCTCCCAGGGTTCCTACTAAGCTTTGGCATTTTTCCATATGTAAAAAATGCTGCAACCTTGAATAGAGGGACATAGAATAGTTGTGTAAATTCTTACCACAACCATAGATGCCCTTCTCTTCTATGTTGCAGTATTCTGTCCCTCCCTCCTTCCCCCCTTTGTCTTGTTTCTTTCCTAGGATTGTATTTTATTGCTCCTTAGGTCTGGTGTTCCTTCTGGGGCTTTACAGTTCTGAGGATTGTACATGCCGCCGTCCTTTTATGGCTGATGTCAGCACTTACTTGCGACGTCCCATGTAACTTGCACTAGCTAAAAGCTGTTGTATGCTGGCGGGAAGTAGAGTCTCTTGGGCAGAGGACTTCCCATATATAAAGAATACTACAACATAGAAGAGGATGACATCTATGGTTATGGTAAGATTTTACACAACTATTCTATTTTTGAATGCTCACTGTTGTAGTAACAGCTCCACCCCCTCCTCTTAGTTTTGTATGCTTTTGTTGCCAGAGTAGGGACATTTATTCTCCTAGCATTGTCCTTTTCAGGGATTTAGCCTCCCTGTCTCTGTTTTAATGAGTGCTCTGAAAGGCTTGATGTCCAAATCACTCTTTTTAGTCAGCTCTGTTTGAGATGACTAACAGTTTGGAAGCGTGGAATATGCCCTGAAGCTTTGGAAGCTTAATGACTATTTTATCTTTAACAGGTTATAACCTATATAGCTAAGGCTACCGCAGCAATGATAATTTGAAAATCTGCTGTAATGCTAAGTTTACTTGCACAGCCATATTTTCTAGACTCAACTAAAAACTCTACCAAAGTTGGTCTTTCACTTAGCATGCCCCCATACCTTTCTGTTTGCCTATTTTCTGTTACTGATCCCTGGTAGAGAGGGCACACTGCGGTGGTGGTGCTGCGGTAGCATTGTCGCCTCACAGTAAGACGTTGTCCTGTTTGATTCTCAGCGAAAGCGTCTTCTGTGTGGAGACATGCGTGGATGGGTGTACCTTCGTTGAAGGTTGTGCGTCAGGGCTGACAACTCGGTACGTAAAAATCTACTGCCAATCATTAGCGGACCGGAGTTCTGCTGTGGCGACCCCTAACCGGGAAAAGCCGAAAGAAGAAGAAGAAAGAAGATCCCTGGTAGAGAAGGCAGTCTCTAACGTCCAGTTCAACCTTCTGCATGGCGTCATCCCACTGTTACCATTCTCCTCCTAGTTATTTGCTCCCAGTACCCTTGTACCTTTGCTAATTTCCTAGAGTAAAAAACAGCCCCCTTTTGCCTCTTTTTTCTATACTGTACATGCAGTCATTCCTGTTCATAAAATCTCCTTTCTCCATGTTCATGTTGGCTTAGTTCTTGGAACATTTTCTGCTACTTTATGAATATAATATTTTGTATGGTTGTTATTCTCCTTAAGGACCTGCATCCAAAATCCTTCCATTTCCTTACTTCTCAACCTTACCCTTGTTTTATCATCATCTCTTTATACCTTGATGTTTACACTTCTGTTTGTGTTAAGCATGTGAGCTTTAACTGCATAGATCTAAGGTATTCCTTCAAATTGGGTAATCCTAAAGCAGCTTGCTCTATGAGGAGAATCAACGTACCCCACTTAACTCTTTTCATTTTTCTCTCTCAAACATTTTTTTTCAGAATTTTATTAATCATGGTCCACAGCTTAACTCTGGTTGATAAAAATATGCCTAACTTGTATATAAACCTAAAGGGACTAGAAACATTTTCAGTGCTTATATTTTACTGTCCATAACCATAATCAAAATTCCAACTTCTCAGTTTTTGTAGTATCTTTGTTTAGTCTTTTCCCAGCATAGATGTTAAAAGAGAATCTTTTTAAATCCATACACCTAAATACTTCATCTTAGGTCTCCATAAATATAGGAATTGTTTAATCAGTTCATATGTATATGCATAGTTTACTGCCATAGCTTTGATCTTCACTTATTTTATATCCTGAAAATTTTGAAACTTTCTCAGAATTTTTCACAGCACCAAAATGTCTTTTGTTATGGATTTATCAAGTACAGCATAATAGTGTCTGCAAATGAAGCTAACTTTTCTTGATTATCATAACAGTTGTATTGTTGAATTTGAGCCCTTTCTTTTATTTGCTTCTTTGCTCTAAGTGTAAAGCAAGTAACAAAGGAGAAAGAGGATACCCTTGCCTGATTCCTCTATTCAGACATAGCTTGCTTGAGAGGAAATGTCGCACATTAATTCTTGTCTCCGACCCTTCATTTATCCTCTTAATTAACCCTATTATTCTGTGAGGGGGCACAAATGCGCCCATCTCACTATTCATAAAATCTTAGCTGATAGTATCAAATGCCTTCCCTGCAGCCAGACCCACAATAAATAGCAATGATTCTTAAAAACTCTGCTTCTCTTTTGATCATCATCATTCTACTAATGTCAAATGCTTGTCTCACGTCCACTGCATTGATCCACATCTATCAATTTTGGAAACACTTTAGTAATTCTGTTAGCTAGTGCAAACATAAGTACTTTATAATTCTGGTTTAAAATTGAAGTGGGTCTGTGTGAAGCTGTACCTGAAGGATCACTACCCTCTTTGGGTAATACTGCCACCACAGCTTTCTTCCAAGATTCTGGTGCTCCCTCCCAGTGTTTAAAATATCATTAAACAAAACTTTGCAGTGTATCATTTTCTTACCTCCCGACTTGCAGACTTCCACAGGAATACTGTCTATTCCTGGAGACTTGCCTGTTGATTGATTATACTTCACCATTTTATCTTATCTTTTCCTCCATCAGCTATTACTTGTTTATCCTGAATTGCTTCTAACTGGCATAATTAAGTATTCCATAAATATTTCCATTTACACTTTTTCTTGGTTTCTTCATTCATGTGCTTCATACAGATTTTCAGTAAATGTTCAAAATGTATCTACAGGATCTCTGGTTATTTTTCTTATTATATACTCCGTAGGTTTGGCATCAATTCTTTCTATTTTTTGTTGCCTAAGCTGTTGTGCAAAAGAAAAAAAAATTGTGTTTTGGAGTTATCAAAAGTTGTTGGTTAACAGCCTTTCTAAACCCACGCATGCTATCCAAATGCTTCCTTATTTCTGTTTACCACTTTGCAGTTGGTCATCATCTTTTTCTGTGAAATTCACCTTATTCTACAGTACCTTAACCTCTGTAACAGCTAAGCAATTCCTACATTTTCCCCATATCTGTTTTACTCTTATGTCTACATTGTTTTTAAACACCATTTTCATTTTATCCCACTCACTAGCTATCAGTTTTAAAGAAATCTTTGTTCCTTACTTCTCTAATAATCCTCTAAGCATCTCCACGACCCAGTCCTTAAATTTTCTTGTCTTTAACAGATAAGTACTCATTTTTACTTTATTGTCTTGCATTTTTGTCTTTGTTTTGTACATGATCTAAAGTTGCTGGATGTGTTATAAAGTTTTCAACTAAATATAATCTCTATCCATCCTAGCCTAGTTTGTGAACCTTGGGAAATAATATCAAAATTCTGACTGGATTCCTTCTACTGAAGTCGCATCTTTTATACCAAACATTCTCATATGTTTCTTCATAAATCTATATTCTCTGGTTATATTTTTCTTTCTAGGTCCTACTGATACATACTCAGTATTTCAAATTAAACAGAATAAAACATAGAACGTTGACAGTCCCAGTGTCTTGAGACGAAACTCACCAAAAAAACAGCAATTCAGCAGCTGAAAAGTGTGTACGAAAGCCAGTGGAACAAATGAAACAAATGCCTTCAAAAACCAGCGATATCCACAGCCAAACTCTCAGCAGTTAAACTTTTTTTTAAAAGCCAGTGGAACAGATGAAACAAATGAAACAAATGTCTTCAAAAACCAACGGTATTTTCAGCCAAACTGTAATTTTATTAAACGAAACACACAATAATCCAAAAGGTTAAGCGCTTTCACTTGCTGAATGGCAAGCTTCTTCAGAACAAGTTGAAAACAAACCTCTCAGCACTTAAATAAATTTTTTGGCGCCAAAATTCAAAATACACAATGCCTCATATTAAAGGTATATGACACCTAAAAATACACAAGTGCAAAACCTATTATTATAAAAATCCTGTTTATGCTAATCACAATGTGAACAAATACAATATATAATATGTATTATAAAATATAAATCTAAACCTTAAAAATATTTTAGTATTAAATATTAATATGTACAATGCCTGGGTAATACAGAACAAATTATTACATATCCATCCAAACTGTCCTATAAAAACGTTGCTTGTGCTGGGCTGGTTCTTTCAGTATTTCAAATTGGGTTCTAGTCCCTGCTGATGAGTAATCACTGATAAAAACTTATTTCTCCCAAAATTGTGTTAAGCACTGCAGTCTGAGGTAGAATGTGAATACATGCAGGTGTAATCCTTGACCCCACCAGACAATATTCTTCACTCTTTAGTGACGTCTTTGGACTGAGTATTCATCAGTCTGTAGTTATATGTGTCTAGCTATGTTATAATAGAATTGAAATGATCTCAGACAGTGTAACTGTTTGGACAGATTAAACTATAATGGAAACAGCCGTACAGTGCCAGTCTGGTGATTCTGACATGTTTCTGCAAACAATTTAACACCCTTCACTTCCTTAACGTAATTCAATATATATAATTTGGTAATATGGGCAGAGAAGTGATTAAGACAGAAAACAATTACTGCAGCCTATTATACATGACAAAGCTTTTGAGTGTACGTTTCCAGTGTTTAGTTTACATGCACACACTAATGTTTGGCAGGCTGATCTAGCATGTATTTCTTCTCATCTGCATTTGAACCTGTGTCACATTTTTCACACTTTTTGCTTCAAAGTAAACAAACAAAAAACTAAATATGTTTCAAGAGCTCCCTGTCCACTTTTAACTTGGAACACACACACACACACACAACTGTTGTACAATTTCAATTAATTAAGCTTACCCTCCTAGTAGAAGCAGTTACTTTAAAATGAGAGCTGCACCCATAGGCATTACCTAATCTAAAGTTAAGATTAACCATGCTGTTCCCTTTCCAGGTGTGAAAAACAGCTTGCATCCTTTCAGTAAACATTAACTTTTAGGCCTCAAAAAAAGTGCATTGGCTGCCTTTAAATAAATAAGCTTAATTTTGCACTGTTATGTTAAATGCATTAAAGTGCTTAGGTTGATTGGGGAAGCAGTTACCTGAATAAGTTTCTTACTTCCCACATTTGCAAACTTTATTTTCACTGAACTGCTTGCCAATATACCTTTAAATGTTGATAAACTGTGTGTTGTACAATTCACTGAACAGGCTGTGTTCGTACCTCTCATGGTCAATTGCTTGCACCTGCCGCTTCCTTGTCTCCAAGTTGGAAATTAAATGAAATAGCTATTGATTATGCAGATGTATGAAAGAATCTTTAATAATTTCACTAAGAACACAGTGTTCAGCCTTGCTTGCACCTGTAGACTTCTTGCCTCCTAGTAACAGTTTTTGCTAGTATATAAAAATACAAATACAAAAAGATTTACCATTTACCATGTTCAGTCTCTTTCCTAGTTTTAGCTTATTTTTCAAGATTGACTTAAAAACTAAACTTGTCTCTAGCTCGAAAACCAGTGATATTGCTATAGATATTCATCTCTATAAACGCAGGGATATTACCTTAATTTTACATATAATGTGATCAATACCACTTTTGCACCCCCCCCACCCTGCACACTTTTACACCCCCCCCACCCTGCAGCCCCAAATCACAACATTATATTAAATTTAATGTGCTTCTATCCAGCCTTTCTTACCATATTAGTGTAAAGCCAGGATACCTTACAATTAAGAAAAGGTAATTTCTTAGTTTGATATCTTTAACATGTATAACAGTCACTGATGATACTACCCCACATTGTAGAAAAAGCTGACTGCACACTGTTTGAAACTGCTTTACAGTATAGCATGCAATTTACAACAGTGGGATATATGCTTTATAGTTCACTCATAGTTTAACTAACTCAACATAATTTCAGTCTTTCTCAGCCACTTCTTGCAAAGCTATATTTCTCATGTCTGTTCTTATATCTTATTGGAATGATGCTTTATAATCTCCCATTTGTTCACTAATTTCACAATATTGCTGGTCTTTTTCCTGATCTCCACCTCTCAACACCAGTCTTTATTTCAAGTCCAATGTTCTCCTGATTATTGTAGCCCCTTCGTGTGCCTTTTTTCTGTTGCTTAAGCATTTTACTTAGGAGCAATGGAAAAAGTGTTACTAGCAAACTCTCTCTATGGGCTGTGTTATTATCAGATGAATAAGAAGCAGAGTCTCCTTATCAAAAACTGTCTTTGATCTACCAGGAGAAAAAAAATATACACCCAGAGCTATGCCATCTTCTTTCCTAGTGCACTCAGTCTTTTACTACATAAAGTGTAATGCGCCTTTATAAACACTGCTACTCAAAAAACTTTTCTGCTTGTTTTATATATATATATGTGTGTGTGTGTATATGTATATATATATCTATATATATATATATATATATATATATATATATCTATATATATATATATATATATATATATCTATATATATATATATATATATATATATATATATATATATATATATATATACACACATATGTGGGTCTACTTTGTTTCGTTGTCTCATTTCACTGAATTTCATTTCACCCTGACCACATCGCTGAAAACACAAATTAGTTTAAACTCATTTCACTGAACTGAACTTAGTGTATATGGCACTGTGTAGAGTACTGTAAGCCAAGTAAAAGGTATATACCCTTTTCCCCACTGTAGTGTGATCCTGGAGTTAGTATATATAGTTGGGGGGTGGGGGTGTAACCCCCCCACTTTGTTTTAAATTGTATTTTACCCAAAACTTCAAAACAGTACATAGGTTCATGGGTTGGTACTAGGCTATTGGCCCTAGGGCCTATACAAGCCTAGCCATAACAATTCCCTGGCTGTTTTTTTCCCACAGTATTTACTTCCCTGGACCCCTGTCTAGCAGGGCGACTGACATGATCCCAGGGTGAATTTCCTATCTCCAATCCAGTCATCAAGGTTCCTTTTGAAGAGGACCAAAGAGGCTCACTTCAGGAACCTATTCCTCCAGCATGTTTTGTTCATTGTGATGACAAGGTTTAGATCCCTGGAGCATGTCTCTCTGAGGGATTGGGATTTTTTTAAGTGTAGCATGTCCAACGTTTCTGGGTTTGACATGGCCTTGTATGTTAAGCAGAGATTTTAAATTTTAAAGAGCAGCATTTTAAACAATAGACATGCATAGTTGCAACACCAATGACTAACTCTCTCCAGAAGACAATATGTACTCAAACCAAGTTGGGGGGCTGTATCCCCAACACCCCCCCTAACTATATATACACTAACTCCACGATCGCACTACAGTGGGGAAAAGGGCATATACCTTTTACTTGCCTTACAGTACTCTACACAGTGCCATGTATATTAACTGCAGTTTAGTGAAATGAAATTCAGTGAAATGATTTTTCAGTAATTTGAGTTTTCAGCGAAGTGGTCGGGGTAAAATGAAATTCAGTAAAATGAGATTCAACGAAACAAAGTCGACCCATATTTTATATATATATATATATATATATATATATATATATATATATATATATATATATATGTGTGTGTGTGTGTACGCACGCGTTAGTAAGTTTATATAAATCTCACGCCTCTTGACATTACCTGATTGGCGGGATAAACTTCTCTTCTGCTTGGTGTACAGTGAATAACCATTTTCCACAAACACAGCAAACATCCTCTGTCCCCAGTTTGTAATGCTTCTGACAAAACTGTGGCAGAAGATAAAAGTAACTCTCTTTGCTGGTATGATTGCTTATTTACCAATATAGGTCTCGGCTGCTTACTTACTGCTAGATGAGGAGCATACACATGATGTACCCTGTCAATTAACATGTCATGCTGTGGAGCACCATTCCATTTGGATATTTGTACTTTGTAAAAGTAATGCAGTCTGTTCTGTCTATTTTCTCTGGTACAGCGTAAAAGCACAAGTTTTCTCTGGGTGCTGTTTTCTCTAATCCCACTATTTTTTTAAACAGCTCTTCTCAAGAAGCCTCATGCTCAGACAGTCTTTGTTTCATTTCATTCCTTGATTTTTGCAGTTTTATCAGTTCATCTTGTACATCATTTAAGCTTTTTCTATTTTTCTAGCATTTTGTTATTGGACTTTGTATATTAATTTAGCCTTTCATTTATTTTAAACCCCTCTGAGTGCATTTGATTTAGCATTTCTGCTAAACTACTGGAGGCCATCTTCTATACAAAACTGAATTCATTTCTACTGAACTCTTGCAAGATTTTTCGCAGCCAAAGTCTTTTTCTTCTCATTTTTTTGGTTAATTTCTTACTTTTTCTAAATGTATTATTTACTAGCATCCAGACTGTGGAATTACCAACCAGTAATTGAATTTTACCCAGTTGATATTTGTACTGTTTTTCCCACCTTGAGTTTCAGTTTTCACACTTGGAAAGCTTTATTCAGCTAGCTGATTAATGTGCAGCCATAATGGAACTCCATGCTGGAGAATATTGTTAGTGAAAAGCTGAGAAGTTTACCTCCATATCAGTTAGTACCGCAATGGGCTGTGTTCCTGTGAGAGAACAGAAGTGAAGGTATGGGCCATTGCACATGTTCATAGCAGACTATATTATTAACTGCAGTAGAAGCAGAGAATAGCTTTGGGGGTGAGCTTAGGTTCCACTGGTCATTGTGTGTGGATCATATGATTTTCCTAAAGAATTGGTGTGGGGCACTGTCCTTTCTGGGAAATTCCATTTATTTATATAGATATGCCTTCATAAGAACTTGTACATTCCAAGGAAGTTGAGTTTTGTTTTCCATGGCATTTTAAGTGGAGATATAATGCAGGAGATGTGGGATCCTGGAGTCGCAAATTTTGGGAGGGTACCTAGCTGGAGGAATTTAAGATGCTTTTAATAAGGTTACTAGAGGAATTTTGGACAGGACAAATTCTGATCAGGCTCTTTTTTTTTTTTTTTTTTTTGCTAGGAATGTCACTGAAGGGGAAATGGCCTAGTATGTAGCAGGCTCCACTCTCATCAGTGTTACTGGTGGGCACGAATGAGTTTATAAGGAAGTGGAAACATTTGAACCCTCTTTTAGTAGAAGTTCATAAGCTGTTAGAGAAGTTGATAAAGATGTATTTATAGAGATTAGACAAGAAGGCCAGACATAAATACAATAGTTAAGTGTCTCACCTGTTTTTTAGCATGCAGTGGACAGTATCTTATTTGACGATTGTGATGTTATGAGTTGTTAGGCCAGGAGTGGAGAATAGGACAAATATATAAAATTATAGTTTGAAACATTGTTTTATTAGACAGAAGAAAATGTTTTCCCATATATTTGTTTAGCTTAGAGACTATGCTGGTCTAAGAATCTTTGAAGATGTAGACTGCATTCAGTAAGACTATTTTATTTATAATTGGCTGGTTAATTTTAGTGGCTGTTGAAGCTTTTAAAGCTTTATTTAAAAAAAGGAAACAAAAGAAACAGATGCATGTCTAAACCTGCATATTCCTCCCAAATAAAGATCAACATTTTCAAAGTTAAAAAAAAAAATGTATTACTTGATGGATATAATAAAAAATTACTCCATGCATTTAAACAAGTAGAAGAAACGGCAGAACAGATCTACCTGCCATTTGTAGTGTGGTTATTAGTTTAGAATTAGCCACTATCTCAGAAACAAGGACACTTGCTAGAATTCTTTAAAAATGCAAACAGCATACTCTTGAAAGTAGAGTATCCTCCTTCATTTCTAATGTAAACACGTTAATGGTTTCATTTGCTGGAACAAATTTATTAAAGCTCTTTTTTTCTGTTGGCAACTTAAAAAGTGCTCTTTTCAGTGTGTCTAATTCATCTACATTTTCTGTGGGATATCTGATTGATCCAAGTGGGATAACCTTGGGTTAATTCCTTTGAGCTTTACCTCCCTGGAATGTCGAGTGCCATAGGGCTCCATTATTATGCATGTGTATTTGCTGGCATTCAAGCTATTGAGAGACTCCATGTCACTACAAAATAGGTAATAGTCAATTTCACCTTTTTTTCCTTAGGACCAGAGGCCTGATTTTACTACCTTAGAGATATTGCTTGGAATCATTCCTTACTTTTACTAGTTGTGTAAGTGTAGTGTGGCAAAAAAACAAAGGTAGTATTGATACATAGTACTGTTTGTCCATTGCAGTCTCCTTACTTGCCCCTTTATTTTATGTGGGGGTAATTGATTAACAGCTACAAACAAATGCAATCTGAGGGTCGTGTTGCTCAATGCTAGAAGTCTAACTCTCAAGATGCACTCACTTGAAGCTCTCCTCAAAATGGAGAATTTCGACATCTGTTGTGTAACTGAGAACTGGTTTAAAGAGGCAGAAAGCACTCCCGTGCTCCCTGGCTACAACTCATTCCATACCTTTCGGCCCCAGAATACAGCTGGAAGCTCCAAAGGCAGTGGTGTCTCAATATTCTTAAAGGATATGCACACCTCTAGACTGGTAGCCCAGCATAATGCATCCAAGATACTTCAGGTACAACTAACACTGGGTAAGATGGCGATGCAAGTCATAGCCTGCTACAGAACCCCAAACATGTCCCCAGACTCTCACTCCAACTTCCTATGCACCCTGGAATCTATCAAGGTCCAACTCCATGCTCTCATACTGGGTGACTTCAACCACCCTTCCATCAACTGGGAAAACTATTCAAGTACCAATGTACAAGCCCACCGCTTTCTGGAATTTATCAGTTCCAGTGCCCTGGACCAGCTCATTCTGACGCCCACTAGAAGAAGCAGTATCCTCGACCTGGTTATCATCAACATGGAAGACCGTTGCTCCACACCTATAGTCAATTCCTCCCTGGTTAATTCTGCCCATAAACTGATCACCATGGAAATCTCCATCTCACCTACACCCCCATCTAAGGTGACCACCCTGAAAAACTTCTCTAAAACTGACTTTGGGCTCCTAAAAACAGAGGTGGCTAACTTCTTGGCACCCATGCCAATGGGAAAATAGCTGTATGACTGCCGAATCATACACCAATGCACTGTACGAGCATATACACAAATGCATGGACCTTGCCATACCAAATAGAACTAAGATGCTGTTCTCCAAAAAAGGAAGCCAATCTGGTGGTCCCCAGCCATCAATAAACTCTAAAACAGAAGGAAGAAACTATTGCAGAAAAAAAAAAAAAATGAAGTCTAAAGCCAGCTATGAAGGCAGAATTGCGACTGACACCAAGGACAACCACAAAGCCGTCTATAGCTATATCAAAAACCTCAAAGGCATGCCCAGATTTGCTCTGAGTTATTGTACAATGGCACCTCCTATACTGAGCCAACAGATATAGCCAACATACTGACCGACCGATTCAGTGCCAACTTTACCCCTCTCACCCCCCGCAAGGGCCCTTTCACAATACCAGAAGAAAGCCTGGTACCCACCATTTCTGTGGCACTGATAAAAGCTACATTGTCCAAAGCCAAGAGTACAGCGTCCATGGGACCTGGTAATATACCTGGCTGCGTCCTACATGAACTACAAAACGAACTGGCACCACATGTGCCCTGTTCAATCACAGCCTTACCTCAGGCAATGTCCCTATGTTCCTAACGAATGGTGCACTGCTACAGTCATCCCGCTCCATAAAGGGGAGGGGGCAACTACAGACCCTGGGAACTATTGCCCCATTAGCCTGATAAGCCTGGTATTCAAAGCTATGGAGCACATCATCATAGACCGGCTTAACAAAGATGCAGGCCATCTCCAGACTCTTGACCCCACACAGTTTGGCTTTGTTCGGCGGAGATCCTGCCTGCTGAACCTGGTTGACTTCTTCAAGGCAGTCACCAAGACTGTGGAATGGGGTAAGGCAGTGCATACAGCCTACCTCGACCTCACCAAGGCCTTTGAATACCATTCCCCATTCCGCTGTCATTGATAAACTCACCAAACTAGGCATCAATCCTTGCATCACTAGGTGGGTTGCAAATTGGCCCACAGACAGGACCCACAAAGTGAAAGTTGCGGATAACAAGTCAGACTGTCTATCAGTCACAAGTGGAGTCCCACAGGGCTCAGTCCTGGGCCCTCTCCTGTTTGACATCGACTTCTCAGAAGTCCAGACCAACACAGAAGGACTCTGGCTGACCAAGTTCGCTGGTGACTGCAAGCTAGGAGCCATTGCCAACTCCCTAAGTGATGCAGACATCCTACAAAAGGGCCTGTCTGAGACCAGTGACTGGTGTCGGAACCATGGCCTGAAACTTAATGCCAAAAAATGCGTTATCATCCCCTTTGGAAAAAACTCAGTTCCCACGAATTGCCACATTGATGGGACCCCAGTGAACACTGAAGGAGCCATAAGAGATCTGGGCACCCAGGTCAACAGCCACCTCACCTTTGACCACCACATTGCCACTGTGGTAAGAAAGTCCTTCTACGTGGAACATGTTATAACCTAAGGTTTCACATCCAGGAAGAAAGATGTCATCATCCCTCTCTGTTCATCCCTCATTAGACCAATCATCGAATATAGCACCCCGTTTAGCATGTACCTGACTAGACCCCTACAACAGCTGGAGAGGCCACAAAAGTACCTCACAAAAAGGACCCTAGGCCGTAAACACATGTTGTACATTGGACAGACTGAAGAAACTTGACCTGTTCTCGGTCTCTTATCTACTTAAAGGTGATCTCTGCTTGACTTGCAAAGCCATGACTGACCCAGCCCTACTTGAAATGCTACACCTAAAGAAATCCCAATCCCCCCGCGCCCCACGCTCCAGAGATCACAACATCTTTACCACAATTAACAGAACATGCTGGAGGGGCAGGTTCATCTCCCAAAGACAGCCCATACTCTGGAATAAGCTTCCCATTCATGTCAAACAGAGCACCTCGCTGGCCCTCTTCATGAGAAATCTTGAGTGGATGGGTAACAAGAAAGTTCACTCCTGGGATCCTTCCAGTTGCCGTACTGGATATGGGCACTGTGAACTAACATCGGGTGGCACTGTGCCTGGGCAGTTGTTTTGGGCTAGGCTTATAAAAGGGTGGGAGGATGGCAGAATGGTTAAGGTATTTACCTTGCAGGCACAAGGTGCAGGATTTGATTCTCACATGGGGTAATTGGCTAGACTTAAAAAAAAAAAAGAAAAGAAATGGCCCACAAGGGCATTTAGCCTAGTACTAACCTATGAATCTACTGTTAAAACTCCTGATGTCCACCATGGCAGCAGAACTTAGTGAAGTATAAAATCCAAACTTTAATAAAAAGTGTATATAACATAAAACAAGCAGTCCTCCGTCTTCCGATAAGCGCTTTCGGCAAATTAGCCTTCCTCAGATTGTTACAAGGACTAGTTAGCCTTTGTATTTAAGAAACAACACAGCCACTCATCGCTTAGCTTAGTGACGCACCCTTATTACAAACCAAGCTAACAGAAGGGTATAATTTTCTCCCGTATGATTGAAGGGGCAATGCACCTCTTTCCTATTTAGGAATTATATATGGAGAATCTAGTAATCACAAATGTGAATACGCTGTATACAAAGATTTTATAAAGGCAGATTCAAGTAGATCTACTAATTATATTCCTTCTGTTCTTGAGTACAGGTGTTAGTGGCACAATAGTATTCAAACCTGGCAGTCTATTTGCTCTTAGGTTGATTATCCAGCTCGTTTCTCTTAACTCTTTACGATTATGAATATCGCCTCCTCTGGTGGTCTGGAAAACTAACTCTATGGCCTTAAATACAAAATGATGAGAGGGATATTGATCTACATGAGCTGCTAAAGCATTATTGATGTCTTTCTGTTTGATATCCCTCAGATGTCTAAAAATGCATTCCTTAAGACGTTGATCTGTTTTGCCAACATAGAAGGCACTACACTGGCAGCAGGTTGCTAGATATACAATATGAGAACAAGTACAATCAGCATAAACAGTAGTTATACTGTTGTCTAGAATATGGATGTATGAAAACATTGGAACTGTCAATGGAATTACAAGCTTTGCATCTCAGGCACTTAAAAGTACCCTTTTTGTTTGAATTAGGCCTGGTTCTTCAAATCTATCTTTGTTGCAAATGAGACGTTTTAAATTTTTCTTATTCTTGTATAGGAATCTGGGCTGTTCACCTACAATATCTCTTATTTTATCATCAGTTGTCAATATCGGCCAGAATTTCCTGATAACTTCACAAATCTGCTTATTATCAGCAGTGTATGTTAGTAAACATTTAAGTTGTTGTGATTGAGTTTTATGGTCTGTTCTCTCTTGACAACTGAGTCAACTCGATGTAGGTTCAGAGAAATAGGGACGTCCCTTCCCTCTCCTTAACTCCTGTGGATCGTGTTTCAATCTTAAGTTTTTTCTTTTACAAGATCTTTTACTCACATTTGTCTCAATGTTCCTCTGTTCTGCTACAAAATCTTCATTTTCAGTGCATAACCTTGAAGTTCTTAAAACCTGATTCTCATAGATGTTATCAAAAATGTGTCCCGGGTGCATACTCCCCCTATGCAGATAATGATTTCTCCAGGTTTCTTTTTTATGAATTCCTGTACTGATATCTCTGGCAGGATGCAAATGAATCCTAGTATCAAGAAAATCTGTGGTATCAGAGGAATACTTGACCACAAACTCTAGAAAAATCAGTGCTCCCATTGATGTAGTTGATAAAAAGATTTAGTGGTGTGAAGCTACCTCTCCAAAGAATAAAAACATCATCCACAAAACGGGCATAATACATTAGATATTGTTTCCAAGTACTGGGTAATAACTCATTAAGTTCCCACTCCACCAAGACCAGATTGGAGTAACTGTTTGCACACGGGGGTGCCCATGGCCACACCCCAAGTCTGCAAGTAGAAGAAATCCCCATACATAAAGATATTGTTTTCCAATACAAGTTCAAACAAAGAGCACAGTGGTTCTACTTCCATGCTATTCCTTGTTAAAAAAGATCTTATGGCCTGTAGACCGTAATCATTCGGAATCACCGTAAATAGACTTTTGATGTCCATCGTCACTAGTAACAAATCATCATATTTCTTAAGGCCCTTGGTAGCTAAAAAAAGTTTTTCCAGAAAATATCCTGAGTCCTTCACTACAGTTCCTGCTAGAGGCAGGACCTTCTTTAATTCATTTTCCACATACAAGGAGACTGATTCAGTTACCCACCCCCTTCCAGAAACTATAGGACGTAGGGGTGGGTCAACTGGATCCTTGTGAATTTTGGGGAGTCCACTGATGTATGGGAACGTGGGTTCAGAACAATCAAAGAATTCATAAAGTTCTTGCGAAATACTTGTCTCCATCAACAAATCATGTAAGTGGCTACGAAAGCGTTCTACCTTAGTCATAGCTTCACTGTAATTTAACCTCCTATATGTTCTTTTGTCGTCCAACATGGAAAGCATTTTGTTCCTGTACCAAAGGGCTTCCATCACCACTATACATCCTCCCTTATCAGCTGGCTTGATGACCAACCTATCTGTCTCCTTTAACTGCTTCAACATCTCATTCTCATTGGTAGTTAGATTAAAGAAACGTCCTTGTCCTTTGGTTATATTAGATCTTAGTTTGAAAATTTCTTCTTCACATAACCTTAGGAACATCTCCACTGATGGGGGATTGGGGGGAACAAAAGTACTCAATTTTGTATAGGGTAGCCGTCTACTGTCATTAGCTTGTCCAAAAATACATTTTAGTGCCAGATTCCTGCAAAACATTCTGATATCTAGCATAAATTTGCTAATATCAGATGGTAGGGCTGGAATAAAGCTTAAGCCCCTTCAATCATTTTGTTTGTTTGTTTGTGTCTTTCGGCTTTTCCCGGTTAGGGGTTGCCACAGCGGAACTCGGTCCGCTAAAGATTGGTAGTTGATTTTTACGTGCCGACTTACCAGCTCTGACGCACAACCTTCAACAAAGGTACGCCCATTCACGCATGTCTCCAAGCAGAAGACGCTTTAGCTGAGGATCGAACCGGACAGCGTCTTACTGTGAGGCGACAATGCTACCGCAGCACCACCACCGCGGGTCAAGCCCCTTCATTCATACGGGAGAAAATTATACCCTTCTGTTAGCTGGTCTCCTCTTGGTTTGTAATAAAGGTGTGTCACTAAGCTAAGCGATGAGTGGCTGTGTTGTTTCTTAAATACAAAAGCAAGCTAGCCCTTGTAACATGATCTGATGAAGGCTAATTAGCCTAAAGCGCTTATCGGAAGACTGAGGACTGCTTGTTTTATGTTATATACTCTTTTTATTAAAGTTTGGATTTTATACTTCACTAAGTTCTCCTGCCGTGGTGGACATCAGGAGTTTTGACAGTGTTTGCGTCTTTCTCTCTACTGGTGTCCTTCACAGTGTAAGAAAATTTTCTTATTCAACCTATGAATCTAAGGCTCCAAGGCCATTAGCCTAGTACACACCTATGAACCTATTTGGGAAGAAGGTAAAATGTCTGCACATAATATTCAGTAGTGTACTAACCCTTAAAGGAGAACTCCATCCAAAAGTCATGATTTTCTTTCCAAAAAGTGTTTTTCCTTCCCTGTAATCCAATACTAAACATTTCACATATAGCAAAGACATCATTTAATAATTGTTTGCCTTTGAGTTGCCACCTTTTCATGTACCCAAAGTGGGACATTTTTGTAGAAACATGAGATTTTGCAGGACAAAATATACCCACAGCCAGTGCGTAGTACAGAACTTCACCCTTTTGCCCAAAGAAAAGCTTATTCTTGCAGCATTTGAGTTGTTTATGCTATTTCATACAATATTTAGTGTTTCAGATACAAAATAGCTGTTTATTTTATTTAAATAAAAATAACTGTTTATGCAACTATTAAAGAACATTTAGGAAATATTTGTTGTCATAAAATGTCAGGACGTTTGCCATTTTTTAGTTTTTTTTTCCACAGGACACAATTACCCAAAGAGGGACTGGTGATAACCCTTCTTCCTGCATCTGTCATCTGTTACATTACAACAGCTACTAACAGTGGCACAGTAATTTGTTAGATCACTTATCCCGACAACAGAGCCATTAAACAATGACATTTAAGTGTGCTTTATCAGTTACAGATTGCCAGCATCACACCTCAAATATAGTGTAGCCTGGAGTCTGAACAAAGGCAGGGCTTTCAAGCTTAGTTTTCAGATGCAAATGTCTTTCCCTGTAATAAAACTCAGTGACAGTGCCACAAGAAGAAAGTAAATATGTTAATTGAACTATTCTTACTTTGTCAGTATAAGATTTTGCATTTTTTCTACATTGTGATTTCTGCAAAAGTGCATGTTTCTTCTGGACTTGGGAAAAGAAGGTCAACATCAAAGATTTTAATTCTAGCCACAATATTTAAAACTGAACACAGCACAAAGCATCTCAGCCCAAGTAACACCTATTAATCACAGGGTTCAAATTTCTCACACTTGAACACTGAACTACAGTCGTTACTTTAAAAAGAACAATTAACTCAGCTATATTTTAAAGCCTGTCCTTCAAACATTCCTTAAAATGTTGCAACAGACATGCCCACTAATTTAAAATCAAAGGAAGCAAAGTAATTAAAAATGCGGATTGATGCTAACAGTGAAAAGTAAGCACTCACAGCAATGCTGTCAACTGACTTGAGAGAAAACTAACATGACATGAGGAAGCCGAAGCCATTGACTAAAACAAATGAATGCTAGCCATGGCAGCCCCCATCAGATCATTTTGGGTTATAACAAATTAGAAAATAACAGTAAGCATTTACTTTGCTACAGAGGCATTAGCAATGCAGAAAAGTTTAAGATTTGCTGAAAAACATGATCTGATATTGTTAATCCTCGTTCATTCCTTACGTATGGGTATCGGTTCTGAGCTCAGGGCCGGCCATTTTCCAAGCTCGCGTCAGCTTCAAACTCTCGAGCTAAACTCTTACCAACAGTTCCCCTCTCCCTGTTACCCCAGATTTCGTTTGCCGTATTGCCATCCGGTTGTGTCAGGCTACTTGTCTTGAGCTAAGTACAGTCAATTGTTGTTTTATTGCTTTACAAATTACTTTTCTGTCAGAAAAGTTAATATTTTATTGTCTCTTGCCCTGTCACATCTAGCGTTCATAATTTCCTCAGGTTTTTTCTGTCCTTTACTTCCCCTTTTTACCGCAAGGTAATTTCTCCTTACCATTGTTGGTAATCTCTTTCCTTTTCATACCTTCAGGTATTCTCTTGTACCATTGTTGGTACCTTTCTATTTGTTAATATGGCCGATAAAAAGGGTAGTCCGGGGTTTAAACGGTGTTCTGATTGTGGGCACAAACTGCCTACTTCTGATGCTCACTCTTTGTGTTTATTGTTTGGGAGCTTCCCATTTATCTGTTGAACCACCTTGTACTATGTGTGCAAACTTTTCTAAGAACTTTGTTAGAAAGGAAAAATAAGCTGATACTGAAGGGACTTTTAAAATCTCCCTTTTCAGAGGCTATTTCTGGGTCAGAGGACTCAACCCCTCCTAAAGCCCATAAGAAAATGGATGTTTCTACTAAGGCTAAATCCTTGCCTTCGTCCCCGGCTGGGGACTCTCAATAACCAAAATCTAAAAAGGCTAAAATTTTGTCTCCGGAGCTCTCTGTCAGTCCCAGTGCTTTCGGTGCCCAGACCTTCGGCACCGAGGCCTTCGGCTCCATTAGTGATTTCGGCTCCGTCCTCTCCTGCAGCCTTCTACATATCAGCAACGAGGGGCTCCTCAGTTCAGACCTTTACCACTGTATCGGCACTGACCGTTCAGTTGGCACAGACCTTGACCGCATCGGCTCCGAGAACTTCCTCGGAACCGAGGCCTTTATTACTGACTCCAGTTTTGTCAGTTCCAGTTTTGGGACCAACAACCACTTCGGCACTGATCCCTGTGTTGGTGTAGACAATGACATTGGCACCAATGACTTCTTCGGTGCAGACTACAGTAGTTCAGTCTTTCTCGGCACCGTTGTCCTCGGTGCGATTAGATGAGATGGGCACCGATTCTGCCTCTTTTGTGGACAGGCCTGTTTCTCCCTTAGTCTCTGTGAGGTCCCCTAGAAGTCTTTCTGAACATGATGTGTTGCGTCTTGTGGACCAGGCTTTCTTGGCCAGAGGTATTCCACCCCACAGGAACTATCTTTCCTTGGGAGGTGATCACCCATCTCCAAAGACACCTTCTTATTCTCCTCCTTCATTGCCTTTGAAGTCCATGAATATAGTACATTCTTCCCCTTCTGTGGTTCCCTTTATGGATCCTCACTAAGGAACCACAGTTACCTTCATGGCAGGAAAGTTTTGCTATGACCCAGGATGTCAGCTGTGATACGCATAGCTTGCTGCTCCACAACCATCCAGGGACTCCAAGTCGGCAGGCTTGAGCCACTTAGGGGAGGAGTGCCCCCTGTCCTTGACATAGACTCCTCTCTGGGTGGACCAGCCTTCCAACTGATGGGGAAGGCTTTCGTTGCTTCTGGCGATACCGGACTGTCTATACCTCCGCCCTTCTCTGGTACACTGGTTTCACAAGTTGCACCTAGCGGACACCAGGTGCAAGGGTCTCAGGACATATTCCTTCAGGAATCCCCTTTTCCGTTGTCTTCCCCAGCTTCTCCCACTGAGGAGATCCACCGGAAAAGTTCGTGTAAGAGGAAACACATGGACTCCACAGAGGAGTCTCTCACCGAAGACACAGATTTCGATGAGGGGGAAGGATCCCCTCGGTCACCCTCTGAGGTATCCTTTGGCGATATCCTTGAAATCCTGAAACAGAGAGGTGACTGGCAGCCCTCTAATCTGACCCCTGAGGAATCTGTGTTCCTGCAGGCTTTTCGCGCCTGGCCCTCTACCTCCTGGGTTACTCCACCTGCCGATGAACTTGTCAAGTTCATCGTGCAGTGTGCTTGGAAGGCCCCTGATACTGTTGAAGCTATTCTTCGGAGGCCTGATAAGATCTTGTCCCCTCCTGCTTCAGATCCCCATTGGTCCAAAGGTCTTCCTGTAGATGCTTTGGTGGTGGCGGCCGCAACAAAAAAGGATCTGGCAGAAGAAGAAAGCCAGACTATCCATCTGCCTAACAGAGAGTCCCGGGCCTTGGACAGAATAGGGAAGCGCACTTTTGCTTCATCGACCTTTGCTATCAGGTCCCTGAGTTATATGGCACATTTTACCAGGCTTCAAAGGGATCTGGTCTCTGAGCTCTCTGAAACCTTGGCTGGTGCAGTGTTTGTTGAGGTCCGTGACAAAGTGGACTCTCAGCTGGCCACCATTGAGTCTATATCTAACTCCTCTATGCGATTGTTATCTCGCGCATCAGGAGGAGCAGCTAGAGCGGCGGGTTCAGCTGCGGTCTTGAGACGACACGCCTGGATGCGCTTGTGCAACTTCTCGGAATCTTTTAAGTCTTCCTTTCTTAATGCCCCCATTGAGCCCTCCTCGTTGTTTGGGCCCAAAGTTAAAAGCACACTGGCCAGATGTGAACAAGACGGTAAGACCCTTTCTTGCCGTATGTGTCCGTTATTCTTCCCCTCAACGTGCTTTCTCCCGAAACCAAAAGACTGGGAAGATATGGTTCAAGAAATCTCAGGGTCCTTTCCGTGACGCACAGGCAGAGTTCTCCGCCAGAGGCAGAGGGGGAAACTCACAGGGAAGATGCTTCTTTCAGGGAAGAGGGGGGACCACGTAATCAGGGTTCCAGGAATTCTTTCCCTGGTCAATCCTACCAGCGCTCCTGAAGAGCAGCCAAACTCCTTTCCTCTGGAGATGGTTGGGGGACGATGTTCATCGTGGTACACTGCTGCAGTCATTACACTTGGGTTATCCTGCCATCAGGCGGTTCCCCAGTCGGCCTGAGTTCCAAAGTCTTGGTCTGGTGTCGGTTGCTGTCGCCTCCTCCCTGAAGTCAGTCCGGCAGGGGTATATAAGATGCAGCCGACGCCATTTTCTTCAGTCTTTCTCGCCGCACAGTGTCCGAAGCAAGTGCCGATCGGCCGACTCCTGAGATTTTCATTCCGAATCCAGAACCGAAGTCTTCTACAAAGCTAAGTACCCCATTGGGGAAACTTTTTCTTGTCTCAGACCGATGTCAGTAAAAGTTAACTGTATTTCTTGTGGGAAGCAAATACCTCATAAGGATTTCCATTCCTGTTGTATCCCATTCCTAGGCCCAGACCACAACGTCACTGGTTGTCGGTTTTGTGCTAGGTTTAACAAGCGCACTATTAAACGTCTGTTTGATTTTGCCCGACATTATTTTGGCAGAAAATTTAATTATACCATGCCGTCGGAACTTCCGACGACAGGAATACATAAAAAGTGCAAAGACAAGGACAGGCATCCGAGGCCCAAACCTGACGACAAAGCCTCTTCTAGGCCGGTCGCTGGTTTTCAGCGAGGCGCCTTCACAGCCCCTGACGACCGCTTCTGCAGAACCACAGGCCGCCTCCGACTCCCACGTGGAGATGGCAGGGCCTTCGGACGCACTAGTTTTTCAGCCTACCGAGGCTAACCCTTCTGCGGGATCCAGAGTAGCTGAGCAACCCGAAGCTTCAGAGGGTGTTTTCAGACCTACTCAGTTAACCATTAAACCCCTTGCCAAGACTAAGCCTCAGGCCTCCATGCCTAAGAAACAAATGCTCAGAATGGCCGAAAATCTAATCACTCTGATCAGGGGGTGTCATCCCCCTCCTGATAAAAGGCCCAGACAGGATGCAGACTATGACTCATCCGACCAGGTGTCTATTTCTTCAGATTCATCCTCAGACCTAGGATATTCTTTACCCCCCCTTATGAGGACTCTGATGCTGAGGAATCAATTCCATCAGCCTCCCCGCCTGAGGACTACTCCTTTGGGGAAACCTTACATACCATGAGGGAGCATTTCCATTGGGAAGGCCAGGATTACTCTGAATCCAAGAAAAGGCTCAGAGACTTCCTTTTATTACCTCAACACAGACCCCTTGCTATTCTGCCAGTGTTAGACATTGTGGATGATGTGTATTCTGAATCCAGCCTAAATCCTGACTCCTTACCTCCAGCCCCAGTTAAACCTGACAGATACTACTGAGTCCCTGACTCTCACAGATTTCTGTATAAAAGCCCTGTTGCTGACCCTGAAACTATTTCTCAGGGACCCAAAGGGATTAAGACCTCATCAGCAAAAAATCCAGCCCCCTCTGACAGAGATTCCAGAGCATTAGACAGATGGGGAAAGAAAGTATATACGTCTGCAGCCTTAGCAATGAGAGCCTTAAATTGCCAGTTTCACATGCTAAAATATCCGCAATTTTTGATGTCTCAGTTAAACAAAAAATGCTTCCAGATTCAGATCCTCCTAATTTTAAAGAAATGCAGGATTTATTGCATGCAGCTGAACAAGTGGGAAAACATACTTTGCAATGTGGTTTTGATTCTTTAGAGGCCTCCTGTAGAGCAGCAGTTACAGGCTCTGTCATTAGAAGGCATGCTTGGTTAAAAGAACATACATTACCAGATCATGTCAAAGCTAAATTATTGGATGGACCTTTACAGCAGGATGTGTTGTTTGGAGATGTTCATCGTGCATACAGCTGCAGTAATCACAGATGGGTTTTCTGCCGTCAGGCGGTCCCTCGGTCGGCCGAATTCCAAAGTCTTGGTCCGGCGTCGGTGGTCGTTGCTTACTCTTCTGACATCAGTGAGGCCAGAGTATATAAGACACAGCCAACGCCATGTTCTTCAGTCTTTTTTGCCGCGCGGTGCCCGAAGCAGAAGCAGTTCGCAAGTGCCGGTCGGCCAGCTCCTGAATTACGAAAAAATTGGAAACCGAAGTCTTCATTAAAGCTAAGTACCCCATTGGGGAAACTTTTCTTGCCTCAGACCGATGTCAGAAAAAGTTAATAATTGTATTTCTTGTGGGAAGCAAATACCGCATAAGGATTTCCATTCCCTCTGCATACCTTGTTTGGGCCCAGACCACAACATCTCGGGCTGCCGCTTTTGCGCTACCTTCAATAAACACACTATTAAGTGTCGGGCGGAGTTCGCCCAACACTACTTTGGTAAAGCTTTTGATTATAAAATGTCGTCGGACACTCCAACTACCGTTTTGTCCAAAAAACGCAAGGAAAAGGACCGACACGCGAGGCCCGCGGTCCCCGCCAAAACAGGCTACACGTGGTCCGGTTCTCAGCGAGACGCCTTTGCAGTCCCTGACTACCGACGACACTCCTTTGGCGGTGTCCTCTGTACCCGAGACCGCTGGGTCCTCGGCCCTTTCCCAGACTACAACCGAAGCCCCTGCTAATGTCGAGCCTACTAATGTGGATAGGTCCACCTCCACCCATGGTGTATTTAGGCCCTCATCTTCTTTTTCAATTAAGGCCTTTACTAAATCCAAGGCAGCCAGGCATCCCACGAGGCCTGTTGCACAGGGCCCATCTCCAGGACCCATGCCTAAAAAACAGATGCTTAAAATGGCTGAGGATTTAATTACTCTTATCAGAGGTTCTCAACCCCCTCCTGACAAGAGACCCAGAGTGGAGGAAGATTCTCCCTCTTCTGATCAGGGATCCATTTTATCAGAACATTCTGATGCAGAGGAACACTCTTACTCTCCTTTTGAGGATTCGGATGCAGAACAGTCCATTCCTTCTGTATCCCCTCCTGAGGATTTTTCCTTTGGGGAAACCTTGCACACCTTGAGGGAACACTTCCATTGGGAAGGCCAAGACTTTTCAGATTCCAAGAAAAGACTTAGGGAATTTCTTTGGTTACCTCAACACAGACATTTGGCTATACCCCCTGTTTTGGACATACTGGATGATGTCTATTCGGAGGCTTGTCTTAACCCTGATTCTCTGCCTCCTGCACCAGTCAAACCTGATAGGGATTACAGAGTACCCAGCTCTCACCAATTTCTCTTCAAAAGCCATAATGCTGACCCTGAAACCATTTCACAAGGCCCCAAGGGATTGAAGGCCTCCACTGCCAAGAATCCACTTCCTGCAGAAAGGGAATCCAGATCTTTAGAAAGGTGGGGTAAAAAGGTATATACCTCGGCCACCCTAGCCATGAGGGCCTTAAACTGTCAGTTTCATATGATTAAATATCAACAGTTCCTGTTATCACAATTAAGGAACAAAATGTCTCAACCTGAACAACCAGATTTAAAAGAGTTACAGGATATGATGCATAGTGCAGAGCAAGTGGGTAAGCACACCTTACAATGTGGTTATGATGCCCTAGAGGCCTCCAGTAGAGCGGCTGCTACAGGATCAGTCATTCAGACATGCCTGGCTTAGGGAACAAAATTTGCCTGATCATGTGAAAGCTAAACTTTTAGATGCTCCTTTACAAAAGGATGTACTATTTGGTACTAATGCTGAGGAGATACTACGGAAAATGGAAGAAAAAGCCAAATCTATGCAAACTGTCAAAGCTTTCTTACAGGTCCAACCACCACGTTTTAGCAGAAATTGGCCTTCAAAAAACTGGTCCTTTCCAGTCACTGACAAGCCCCAAAGAGGTAGATACAGACGCACAAGGGGCAGAGGGCAATCACAAGGATCATATAGAGGCAGACAATGGCAAACTCCAGCACCAAGAGGTGGCGAAGACAGTGCACAACAATACAGGAAGCAAACCCAATGACTCCCTCATTTCCATGCCAAGCATGTCTCAGCTGGCAGCACCTTTGGGAGGGAAACTAGCATTATTTGCAAGCAATTGGCATATTGTCACAACAGACAAATGGATACTGGACATTATAAACAGAGGCTACAAATTTCAATTTCACACTCTTCCAAAAATGAGAGGCATGCCAAACCTGCCACAAAGTCAAAGGGCAGAGGCACAACTGCAATTTTTAAAGCTCATAAGCATGAGAGCTATTCAAGAGGTACCTACGCACCAACAAGGTCAAGGTTTTTATTCAAGACTTTTTCTGGTACCAAGAAAAGGAACCGACTGGAGACCCATTTTGGACTTATCCATCCTAAACACATTTCTACTCGTACCAAAATTCAAGATGCTCACATTACAGCAGCTTCTTCCCATGCTGGGCAAGGAGTTTTGGCTGGTAACATTGGACCTCAAGGAGGCATACCTGCATGTCCCAATCAGACAAAGCTGCCGAAGATACCTCAGATTTCTTGCAGGTTCAATCCACTACCAATTCTCTGCATTGCCCTTTGGCTTATCTACTGCGCCCAGAGTATTCACAAAGTGCCTGGCATCAGTGATTGCCTACTGCATACTTCAAGGGATACAAATTTACCCTTATCTGGACGACTGCCTGTTCCAAGCGGACAGCAAGCACATACTTCTGGAACATCTGGCATATGTGACACGGTTACTGCTTTCTCTGGGATATACAATCAACAAAGAGAAATCAAGGCTAACACCATCTCAGAAAATAACCTTCCTGGGTGCCAACTTGGACACAAACACCCAGATGGCCTATCTTACGCCAGAAAAATAGGGGCAACTATCTCAGTACTTCAAAATACTAGCAAAAAGTACCAGGCTTACTGCAAGGAAAATCCTGCAGGCTCTGGGATTCATGGCATCTTGCATTCTTCTAATCCCATGTGCAAAGCTGCATATGAGGAAATTTCAATGGTACCTAAAAAATCTATGGTCTCAACACAGTCACAGTTTGGAAACAATAATACCAATAATTCCATGTTTGCAAAAAGAATTTCTATGGTGGGCCCAAGCATGTCAAGCAAACACAGGCCTCCCATTCTGCAAACCTCAAGCAAAGCAAGTCATAACCACAGACGCCTCAGATTACGCCTGGGGGGCACACATGAAGGACAGGTGCATTCAGGGCAGATGGTCCCAAAAGGAAAAGCACCTTCACATCAATCAAAAAGAAATGCTAGCAGTAATAAATGCAATTACAGCTTTCAAGGACTTCCTGCATCCAGGACAATTACTGATAAGAACAGACAACACCACAGTAATGTGGTACATAAACAAACAAGGAGGAACACATTCATACCCCTTGTGCAGACTAGCCATGACTCTTTGGAACTTGGCTCTGGAAAGACAAATCGAACTTCAAGCACAGTACTTGCCAGGATTGGAAAACACACTGGCAGACAATCTAAGCAGAAATATGACAGATCCACACGAATGGAAGTTGCATCCTCAGGTGTTTACAGAAATAATCCAAGCGTGGGGGAGGCCAGACCTAGATCTTTTTGCCTCTGACAGGAATCATCAATTGGAAAAGTTTTGTTCGAGGACCTTTCATCCAAAGGCCTGGAGAGTGGACACCCTTTCATTCAGTTGGACAGCATGGACAGTTTACGCATTCCCACCTCTGCCCCTTCTGCCCAAGGTGCTTTTGAAAGCAAGAACAGACAAACCGAAGATGATACTGATTGCTCCAGATTGGCCAAGGCAACACTGGTACCCACTCCTGAGGAGCCTAACACATACTCCTCCCTGGTCCCTGCCTCTAATGCCTCTTCTGCTGACTCAGCACAGCTACAAAACTCTTCACAGTCAGCTGAAAACACTCAATCTCGCTGCATGGAAAATTCCTTAACACCACAACAGACCCTACTCTCCAAGGAGGTGCAGGATGTCATTTTGGAGGCCAGAAGGCCATCTACTAGAAAAGCTTACTCCGCAAAATGGAAGCGGTTTTGCTCTTGGAATGAGAAAAGAGGCCAGGACCCTAGAAAACTGAACTTGCCTCAGGTATTACAGTATCTAGCTGAGCTGCTGAACAGTGGACTTTCATTTTCCTCCATAAAAATCCATGCCTCAGCCATTTCTGCAGAATTCAACACGGATCCTCCTTTATTTTCTCACCCACTCTTACGACAGTTCCTCAGAGGGGCTAAGAATATAAGACCTCCAAGGAAGCAACCAATACCAGCCTGGGATCTAAATTACATACTAGAAAAATTAACATTGCCTCCTTTTGAACCAGCTGCCTCAACAGATTTGCAATATTTGTCCTGGAAAACAGCCTTCCTTCTGGCCATCACTTCAGCCCGTAGGGTTTCTGAATTACAGGCCCTCATGGCGGTGCAGCCCTTCCTCATTTTCCATCAGGACAGGGTTTCCCTTCGTACCAACCCTTCATTTATGCCAAAAGTGGTATCCAGGGTAGCCTTAAATCAAGCCATACACCTACCTACCTTTTATCCCGATCCTCAAAACAAAGGGGAAAGGCTGCTACACTCTTTAGACATCCATAGGCAGCTACGTTATTATTTGGACAGAACAAAGTCCTTCAGGAAATCCGAACAACTTTTTGTGTCCTATGCTGTAGGGGCTCAAGGGAAACCAGTTACAAAACAGACTATTTCCAAGTGGATTGGCCACTGCATACGGTTTTGTTATTCCTATCATGGGAAATCTGTTCCTATAGGTATCAGGTCACACTCCACCAGGGCCACAGCTACCTCTACAGCCTTCCTCAGAGGAGTTCCTACCGAAGATATTTTGGAGGCAGCCACTTGGAGTTCTTTACATACCTTCACAAAGCACTACCACCTGCCTTTATATTCCAGAACAAGAGCAGGCTTTGCCACTGCTGTTTTGCAGGGCATTCTGGCTCAACCCAGTTCCTCCTAGTACCTACCACCCTATGCATAGCTTTGGGATTCTACCCATCTGTGATTACTGCAGCTGTATGCACGATGAACATAGTACAGTTTTGTACCTACCATAAATGTAGATGTTAGAGTGCTAATACAGCTGCAGTACAGGTTTCCCTCCCTCCTTCCCCACTTGGTAAAGGCATGGGGCCTAACAACCTCTTCATACTACCTGACTGGGTTATCCTGCTATGTTTTATTTGCTTGCATCCACTAATTTTGGATTATTTTGCATTGCTTGTATATGTATATAAGCATTATTTATGTATTGCCTTCATTCGGGGGGCACCTGACATCTGGGGCAAGAAAGACTGAAGAACATGGCGTCGGCTGTGTCTTATATACTCTGGCCTCACTGACGTCAGAAGAGTAAGCGACGACCACTGACGCCGGACCAAGACTTTGGAATTCGGCCGACCGAGGGACCGCCTGACGGCAGAAAACCCATCTGTGATTACTGCAGCTGTATTAGCACTCGAACATTTACATTTATGGTAGGTACAAAACTGTACTTTAAGGCAGAAGAGGTATTAAAGAAAATGGAGGATAAGGCAAAATCTATGCAAACGGTAAAGGATTTCTTACAGGTTCAGCCACCAAGATTTAGCAGAAATTGGCCAACAAAGAATTGGTCCTTTCCGGCTACAGACAGACCTCAAAGGGGCAGATACAGACATCTGAGAGGTAGAGGCCAACCACAAGGTCCTTAGAGGCCTCAACAATGGGGTGCACCAGGCTAGAAAGAAGGGGAAGACAGGCCCCAACCATATAAAAAGCAGCCTCAGTGACTTCCCATTACAGCTGCGAAACAACTCTTGCCATCCCCCTTGGGAGGAAAACTAGCACTTTTCTATCACAAATTGGCATTGGATCACCAAAGACAAATGGGTTCACACTCTGCCAAGGTTAAAAGGAATGCCAAATCTGCCACCAAATCAATGGGCAGAGGCTCAAAAACAAATTACAGCACTCATGGAAATGAGAGCTATTCAAGAGGTACCACCACAAGTGCAAGGACAAGGATTTTATTCAAAACTCTTTCTGGTTCCCAGAAAGGACAAAGCCTGGAGGCCCATTCTAGATCTTTCTTCTCTAAACACTTACCTGGATGTTCCGAAATTCAAAATGTTGACACTTCAGCAGCTTCTTCCCATGCTGGGCAAGAAAGCTTGGCTCGTGACTTTGGACCTCAAGGAGGCATACCTGCATGTCCCTATCAGACAAAACTGCAGAAAATACCTCAGATTCTTAGCAGGTTCAATGCACTATCAATTCTCTGCACTGCCCTTTGGCTTATCTACTACACCAAGGGTCTTCACAAAGTGCCTGGCACCAATAATTGTATTTTGCAGACAGAAAGGAATTCAAATTTATCCATACCTAGACTGCCTGATTCAAGCAGAGAGCAAGGACATTCTTCTAGAGCATCTGGCATTTGTAAAACAGTTAAGTTGCCTAGGGTACACAGTAAACGAAAAGAAATCAAAACTAGTGCCCTCTCAAGAGATAATATTCCTGGGTGCCAGCTTGAACACAACGGCCCAGATGGCTTACCTCATGCCAGACAAGCAAGGACAACTGACTCAATACTTTCAATTGATGGCAACAAAAACCCAAATCCCTGCAAGAAAAATTCTGCAGGCTTTGGGTTACATGGCATCTTGCATACTACTAATTCCATATGCCAGACTGCATATGAGGAAACTACAATGGTACCTAAAGAGTGTATGGTCTCAACACTGTCAAAGTTTGGAAACAGTTATACCACTAATTCCTTGCCTTCAGTAGGAGTTTCAATGGTGGGCTCAAGCTTGTCACCTCAACAAGGGGCAGCCTTTTACTCAACCCACAGCCAGGCAAACACTGACAACAGATTCATCGGATTACGCCTGGGGAGCACACATGGCAGGAAAATGTATTCAGGGCAAGTGGCCCGCAGAACAAATGCATCTTCACATCAAAAAATCAAAAAGAGATGTTAGCTGTACAGAATGCCCTTATAGCTTTCAAGGACCTGCTGCATCCAGGACAACTACTACTAAAAACAGACAACACCACAGTTATATGGTACATAAACAAGCAAGGGGGCACTCACTCCTACCCCCTCTGCAGACAAGCCATGATCTTGTGGAACACAGCTCTAAATTTTCAAGTTCATCTGCAAGCACAATTCCTGCCAGGAGAGAAAAACACACTGGCAGACGACTTAAGCGGAAACATCATGGATTCCCACAAATGGGAATTGAATCCACAAATATTCAGAATGATAACACAGAAATGGTGGAGCCCGGACATGGATCTGTTTGCATCCCCAATGAACTGCCAGCTACAGAAGTTCTGCACAAGGAGTTACCATCCACAAGCATGGAAAGTGGATGCCCTCTCATTCAGCTGGAAAAACCTACAAGTATATGCTTTCCCTCCACTACCTCTCCTTCCAAAGGTACTCATAAAAGCCAGGCAAGAAGAGCCAAAGATGATCCTGATTGCTCCAGACTGGCCACGCCAGCACTGGTACCCAAGCTTAAAGAATTTAGCACAGGAACCACCCTGGATATTGCCTCAAATCCCACATCTGCTGACTCAGCACAACAATCAGATACTTCACAGTCAGCTAAAGACCTTAAACCTAGCTGCATGGAAAATTCCTTAGTCAAGCAAGCAATGCCTCTCTCCAAAGCTGTTATGGATGTCATTCTGGAAGCCAGAAGGCCTAGTACCAGGAAAGCCTATTCGGATAAATGGAAGAGATTCTGTTCCTGGAACCAGGCTCACAACCTTGACCCTCTTGTCCCAAACATTCCTCAGATTCTACAATATTTAACTGAGATGCTGGACAAAGGCCTCTCTTTTTCATCCATCAAGATCCACACCTCTGCCATCTCTGCTCATTACAACACGGATCCTCCAATTTTATCTAATCCTTTGCTAAAACAGTACCTCAGAGGGGTTAAAAACATAAGACCGCCCCGTAGAGCACCTACTCCAACTTGGGACCTCAACTTTGTTTTGGAAAAATTAACTTTACCTCCCTTTGAGCCAGCTAACACAGCAGAATTAAAATATATTTCTTGGAAAACTGCTCTGCTCCTGGCAATAACATCAGCTCGAAGAGTTTCAGAATTACAGGCACTAATGTTAGTGGAACCTTTCCTCATTTTCCACCAGGACAGGTTGTCCTTAAGAACTAACCCTACGTTGATGCCAAAGGTGGTTTCAAGTGTGGCTTTAAAGCAAACTATTAATTTGCCAACTTTTTACCCAAAACCACAGAATAAAGGGGAGAGACTACTGCATTCTTTGGACATTCGCAGGCAGTTACGCTTCTACTTGGACAAAACCAAAGCTTTCAGAAAATCTGAGCAATTACTGGTAGCATATGCTGCAGGAGCACAGGGAAAAGACATTTCAAAACAGACTATTTCAAAATGGATAGGACATTGCATACGTTTCTGCTACACACACCATGGGAAACCTATACCTAGCAGCATTAGATCTCACTCTACCAGGGCAACAGCCACTTCAACTGCCTACCAAGGACATTTTGGAAGCAGCAACATGGAGTTCTGTGCATACCTTCACCAAGCATTACCATCTACCTTTATACTCTAGATCCAGAGCTGACTTCGCCACTGCTGTGCTGCACGGCCTTATAGCCACACCTAATGCCTTATAGAACCAGCCACCCTACCTCAGCTTTGGGATTCTACCCAAGTGTAATGACTGCAGCAGTGTACCATGATGAACATAGTACAGTTTTGTACCTACCATAAATGTAGATGTTCGTTTGTATACATTGCTGCAGTCCGGGTTACCCTCCCTCCCTCCCCTCTTTCTTGCTGGTACGTACCTATATCTTCTACCCTTTACTGCCTATGGGGAGTATTTGCTGGTAACTAAAAGTTGTTGTTTGCTTTTCCTATCTATGTTTTATTAGCAATTTGAATTGCCTATCCATTTGGGGGCACCTGACATCTGGGGCAAGAAAAACTGAAGAAAATGGCATCGGCTGCATCTTGTATACCCCTGCCGCACTGACGTCAGGGAGGAGGAGACAGCAACTGACGCCAGACCAAGACTTTGGAACTCAGGCCGTCTGGGAAACCGCCTGATGGCAGGATAACCCAAGTGTAATGACTGCAGCAGTGTATACACTCGAACATCTACATTTATGGTAGGTACAAAACTGTACTTTTCTCCTTGTACCCTTCTGCCTGGCTAACCATC
This sequence comes from Protopterus annectens, assembly GCF_019279795.1. Taxonomy (NCBI): domain Eukaryota; kingdom Metazoa; phylum Chordata; order Ceratodontiformes; family Protopteridae; genus Protopterus; species Protopterus annectens. Next base: position 510,025,235 of record NC_056751.1, on the reverse strand, counting down.
ACCACCAATTCTTGGGTACAAAGGATCATAACCAGAGGTTATCATATCCCCTTCGATCTTTGTCCCGTCCCTTCAAAAAATCTTCTCGATGTTCCACCCAGTCAAAGGGAAGAAGCAGCACTAGAGAAAGAAAAGCTGCTAAGAAAAAGTCTCATCCAAATAGTCCCTCCAGACCAGATAGGATCCGGATTCTACTCAAGACTATTTTTGGTGCCACAGAAAACCGGGGACTAGAGACCAATTTTGGACCTCAGTGTATTGAACAAGTTTGTGAGAGTACAAAAATTCCGGATGGTCAGTATACAGTCTATCCCCTCGCTTTTGGAAAAAGACGATTGGATGTGCTCTATAGATCTTCAAGATGTGTACTACCACATAAAGGTGGACAGGCCATCAAGAAGATTTCTGTGCTTCCGTGCGGGAGCCAGTCACTACCAATTCAGTGTACTGCCCTTCGGACTCTCCACAGCCCCCAGAGTGTTCACAAAGTGCATGGCAGTTGTCACAGCTCACTTGCGACTTCAAGGATTCCAGGTGTTTCCATACGTAGACGACTGGCTCATTTCCGTCCCCACCAGACATCTACTGGAAAAAGCCCTGGCATACTCTCTCCACGCTGCTCAAAGGCTAGGCATAACCATAAACTGGCAGAAATCCAATCTCACCCCATCTCAGTCAACAGAATTCATAGGGGTTATCCTGCACACAAAAAAAAACTGCAGAGCTGCTATTCCAGAGCACAGAATTTTAAGGATAAAGCAACAACTAATTCCAATACTTTCAAAGGAAAAATCTATGGCTCACTTGGTTCTACAGCTGTTGGGTTCCATGGCAGCCTCAATCACCATTGTTCCCCTGGCCAGGTTTCACATGAGGGTTCTACAATGGCTACTGCTCACCAGTGGTATCCTTTTCAGCATTCTCTTTCAGCCATGATTCGAGTAACCCACAGGTGCAAATAGGATTTAAATTGGTGGATGACACAATCTCTCTCAATGGTCTTGCCCCTTTTCTCCCCCAGCAACCCATGGCCACAGTGACAACGGACACCTCCCTGATGGGGTGGGGGGGGCTATGTCAGGGGCAGACAGTCCAAGGCACTTGGCCCCAACCGGAGGCCCATCTACATATAAATGTTCTGGAGCTGAGGGCGGTGCTTCAGGCGTTGCAAGCATTCTATCCCCTGTTGCCGTCTGGGACAATTGGGATTCAATCAGACAACATGGAGGTGGTCTGGTACATCAACAAGCAAGGTGGAACCAAATCTTACCCCTTTGTTGAAAGGCCATGAGGATATGGCAGTGGGCGATGGCTACCAACCGTTTCCTTCTAGCAACGCACATTCCCTGGATTTCCAACATGATAGCAGACAGACTCAGCAGGTGCATTCTGCAACCTCACTAGTGGTCCCTGAATCCCTTGATAACGGCGGAGATCTTCCACCACTGGGGTCATCCTTGCTGCGACCTCTTTGCAACCCCGGCCAACTACAAATGCAGCAACTACTTTGCCCTGATTCCCCCTCTGGGGCAGTCACCCAGGGACGCTGTAGTCCACGATTGGCCCTCGGGTCTTCTCTACGCATTTCTGCCCTTTCCTCTCATTCCCTAGTTTCTGAAGAAAGCTTGGTGGTTGAAGAGCAAGGTAATCCTCATAGCACCATATTGGCCACGACAGATTTGGTGACCCATTCCTTTGGCCTCTCCTACTAGATCGACCATGGATCCCTCCATCCAATCCCGGAGTTGATCTCAAACCCACAGAACCTGATTCATCCCAACCTGAACAGCCTGAAGCTAATGGCTTGGCTACTCCAATTCCCTTGATTGCCAGGCAGAATGATCTTTCTTTACCAGTACGTGATATTCTCATTGCTTCTCATAAGTCCTCCACTAGAATTACTTATCTGAGCAAGTGGAAAAGATTTACCTGTTGGCTGAAAGATAAACAAGTAGACCCCTTTTCAGCACCAGTTTCGATAATACTAGACTATCTGGCTGACCTGTTTCAATCTGGTCTGTCGGCCTCTACTATTAGAGTTCATTTGGCTGCAGTTTCTAATTTTCATGAGGGTATCCAAGATTCCTCTCTTGTGTCCCATAAATTGTGCAAGACCTTCATAAAAGGTGTGAATCATCTGAAGCCACCTTTTAGAGAACCTATTCAACCATGGGATTTATCATTAGTTCTACAAGCTCTGACAATGGCACCTTTTGAATCAGCCTCTTCTTGCGACCTCAAGTATTTGTCATGGAAAACCTTGTTTTTGGTCGCTATTTCTTCTGCCAAATGTATTTCTGAACTTCAAGCTTTATGTATCAAGAGTCCATACTTGATTTTTCATAGACATAGTGTCTCTGAGAACTAATCCGTCTTTTCTGCCTAAAGTGATCTCTGAAATGTCCATTAATCAAGCAATTGAATTGCCAGTTTTCTTTCCCAACCATTCAAACAGAGGGAGAGTATTGCCTACATACCCTTGATATACACATACAAATCCATTTATCTGAAGTAGTTACTTCATTTGTTCTGCAACCTGTGGGTCTCGGATCTGACCGGCAGCTTTCCAAGCTTCAAGATCCGAGCTCCTAGCTCCTCCCCTCTACCCACAATCCCCTGTCACCACCACACTACCTCAGATCGTTTTTGCTGCAGCTTGAATGACAAGCATCTTGTGAAGAGCTCCCCAGCTTAGACAAGGGAAGTGAATAATTTCTTTCAAATTTTTTCAAAAAAACTTTAAAACTTAAAAAAGAGAGTATTGTGAGTGTTTATCTGCCCTTTTTGTTTTCGGGATTGTGTTATCTTTTTTCAAACCCTTCCCCTAGGTGTTTGGGCGTGTGAGTGTGTGTGTCAGCAAAATGGCCGAAGGCCATAAAGCTATTTTTTCAAAGTGCACTGGGTGTGGCCATAAGCTTTCCCCAGCTGATGGCCACACTCAGTGCGTTATATGCCTGGGGGTTGTTCATTTGTCTTCAGACTGCCAGGTTTGCGCAGCCTTCAACCCCCGGGCTGTGAGGGACAGAAGGAACAGGCTTATTCTGGTGGGATTGCTTCCCCCGGAGGAGGCCTCTTCCTCCTCTCCCTCCAAGGTGCAGGCTACTCGGGTAACTTCGACACCCCTGATTCCCTCGACTCAGGCTGGGACTCAACCTCCCACTACTGCCTTGAGTACGAAGGAAGTTCAGTCTTCTGCTTCTAGGGAGCACAGGACCAAAGACAGGGAGAAGCACAGACACAAGAGGCGAGCCGAGCCTCATCCCTCGGCTCTGCCTTCAGAAACTGTTAAATCACCTCCGAGGTGTCCGGACCTTCTCCTTCTCGGCTCCGATCTCCCTCCTTCTCACCGGAGCCGGAGGAGGAGCTCCTATCACCCTCGAGGCCAACGAGGCGGCCCTCCAGACCCGCCTCTACGACCTCCTCTAGATCTACGAGGCGGCCCTCCAAACCCGCCTCTATGACTTCCTCTAGATCTACTAGGTCTCTCTCCGACGCCGACATGGATAGGATGATGCGTCGTTTCTTGCAGACCCAAATGCAGATGGGGGTGCTCCTGCCCCCCCCCCTCCACAGGGGGGAGTGCAGCTTCAATATTTGCTCCGATTTCTCCTTCTTCAACCCGGATCCGGGTTTTGGAGTCTTCGGATCCAGGCCCTTTCGGAGCCAGGGTTTTGTCGGCGCCGGTGGCCCAAGCTTCTCGACGCCGACCATACCCTCGAGTATCTCGGATATGAGCTCTCGGGGCCGTGGGCTGGGCGTCGGATCCGTGGGAGCGGTTGCTTCTTCGGCACCGCCTATGTCGGAGAGCACCTCCCTTTCGGATCCGATGGCATCGGCTCCGACCCCGATCCCTATCTCGGAGCCGAGGAGACTACTTTCGGGGCCGGAAGAGAGTAGTTCTCCCTCGGCGTTCGAGGTAGTGGAGATGGTACTGTCGAGGTCTTCCAGGTCCCCGACTTGGGTTTTGGATCCATCCGCCCCCCCCACTGCATACGGGCCTAACTTCCATCATCCTTCTATCGGGACAGCCTGTTCAGACCCTCCAGTTGGTTCCCTCGGAGGAACAAGAGGCCGTTGACTAGCCCTCTTCTGATAGTCCCACAGAGGAGGTGCCTCGTAAACGGACATGTAAAAGGAGGCACATGGACTCCCCTGAGTCCGTCACCACAGATACGGACTTAGAGGAAAGGGAAGGTTCCCCAAGGTCACCCCCCCCCCCCGAGGATGTCTCCTTTGGAGACCTCATGGAAATGTTGCGTATTGGGGGGGGGGGGGGTCTGCCCAAAAACCTTCCTCGGATGAGTCCGTATTTCTGGAGGCGTTTGAAGCGGGCCCATCTACCTTTTGGGTGTCCCCACCGGCAGATCCCCTGGTAGATCTCCTGACTACCAGAGCTTGGCAGGAACCCGACACCGTGGAGCCTATCCCACGTCGACCGGATAAAATCCTTAGCCCCCCTTCAGACAGGCAGGTTTGGGCCAAAGGGTCTCCAGTTGATGCCATGTTGGTGGCTGCTGCCACTAAGAGAACTCTCCCAGGAGAGTTCCATGGTACACCCGCCGGACAAGGAGTCCCGGGCGCTGGACCGTATTAGGAAGCGGACCTTTGCTTCAGCAACCTTCTCCGTGAGGGCGCTGAATTATATGGCGCATATCATCAGGCTGCAGTGGGATTTGATCAAGGAATACACTGCAGCCCCTCCTGAGTCCATGTCGGTCGAGGACAAAACAGTGTTCTCGACACGCATGGCCACTCTCAAGTCCATTTCAAATACGTCCATGCGGCTACTGTCTTATGCTACGGAGGGAGCCGCAAGGGCCAGCGGAGCAGGTGTTGTCTTGAGACGTCACGCCTGGCTCCATCTTTGTAATTTCGCGGAACCTTTCAAGGCGTCCTTCGCGAATGCACCCTTTGACGGTTCTTCGCTTTTTGGCAAGACCATGCACGATACACTAGTCCAAAGCGAGAAGGATGGGAAGACGCTGTCTGCCGTCGGAGTCCGCTTCTCGAGCCCCCAACGTTCCTTCTCAAAGAATCAGAGGGGGCAAAAGAAGCTGTGGTTCCGCAAGTCTCAGCAATCCTATCCAGCTTCGGACTCTGCGCCCTCTAGAGGCAGAGGAGGGCAGGGTGGACGCCGGCCCAGAGGCAGAGGGGGATCGCGTAACTTCGGGTCTAGGGAGCCCTTTTCCAAGAGACCCGCGCAACAGCCCTCAGGGCTTACCCGACTGTCCTGCTCTGGAGACAGTCGGGGGGCGTTTAACGAAGCACCTGTCAATGTGGGAGTCCATCACGAACGATTGATGGGTGCTCCAAATTATATCCAGAGGCTACAAAATTCCCTTCCTATTTCGTCCTCCCTCAGGTGGTTGCCTCCCCGATGTCCCACCCAATCAAAGAGAGGCGGTGACCGTAGAGATTTCAAATTTGTTAGAAAAAAGAGCCATCCAGTGGGTCCCCCCAGACCAATCCGGATTGGGCTACTACTCAAGGTTCTTTTTAGTGCCAAAAAAGACGGGGGACCTCAGGCCCATTCTAGACTTGTCCGCCCTGAACATGTTTGTTCCCAAAGAAAAATTCCGGATGGTCACTTTACAATCTATTCTTCCCTTAATGCAGGAGAACGACTGGATGTGCTCTATAGACCTCAAGGACGTGTACTACCACATTCTAATGGACAGACGGTCCAGGAGGTTTCTCCACTTCCTGCTAGGGGCCAGTCATTACCAGTTCAGGGTCCTTCCGTTCGGGCTCACCTCAGCCTCCAGGGTGTTCACCAAAGTCATGGCAGTGGTTGCGGCCCACCTGAGGCTTCAGGGCATAAGGGTCTTTCCGTACCTAGACGACTGGCTCCTCACAGCAACCAACAGGCATCAGCTTTGTATCGCGAAAGACTATGTGGTGTCTCTTGCCGACAGCTTGGGCATCTCAGTCAACATACCAAAGTCTTTTCTTCATCCTGTGCAAGCATTAGATTTCATAGGAGCCAGGCTAGATTCCCGATCTTCTCTGGCCTTCTTGACCTCGGACAGGCTGTCCAGCCTCTCACTCCAAGTTTTGGCTCTTCTTCGCACCAAAGCCCCACCGGCGGAGTTAGTCCTGAGGGCACTAGGTTCGATGGCAGCGGCTGTCGGCCTCTGTCTCCATGCTCGCCTAAGGATGCGTATATTACAGTGGACACTCCAGGTTCAATGGTCACTCTTACTCCACCCATTGAACACTCCTATCCCCCTGAGCAGAGTTTACACGGAATCCCCCCTGTGGTGGCTTCACTCCCCAGAACTCAGGCAAGGGAGACCCTTTGTGACCCCCCCCCCAGGTCACGTTAACCACGGATGCTTCTCACCTAGGGTGGGGAGGGCATTGTTTGGGCAGAAACGTCCAAGGTATGTGGACCTCGTCGGAGACCGCTTTGCACATAAATGTTCTGGAGATGAGGGCGGTGCTTCTAGCGTTGCAGGCTCTCCAAGACCTTCTACCTCTAGGAACGATTGCAATACAGACGGACAATATGTCAGTGGTCTGGTATATAAACAAACAAGGGGGAACCAGATCCTACCCTCTTTGTCGAGAAGCCATGAGAGTTTGGGAATGGGCGATATTCACCAACCGCTTTCTGATAGCAACGCACATTCCGGGATGATCCAACATTCTGGCGGACAAATTGAGTCGAGTAATTCTCATTCCTTACGAGTGGTCTCTCAATCCGAAAATTGCGAAGGAAATTTTCCGCAAGTGGGGTTGGCCTCACTGCGATTTCTTTGCTACTCCCCAAAACACAAAATGCAGCGAGTTCTTCGCAATTCTTCCCCCAGAAGGGGAGAGCCCCAGAGACGCTCTGATTCATGCTTGGCCTCCCGGTCTACTCTGCTTACCCCCCGCTTCTGCTCATGGCGAAGTTCATTCAGAAAGCCACATGGTTGGGGAGCAAAATTATCCTCATAGCCCCATTCTGGCCTCGTCAAATCTGGTTTTCATACCTGCGGTCTCACAGTCTCCCCCCCCCCTTTAATCCTGGATCCCATTCCATATCTGATATCGCACCCAACGGGGTGCCCAACACCGAACCTGGTCAACCTCAAGCTCGCGGCTTGGTTGATCCAGTTCCACTAATGGCAAGGACTCCCGGTATCTCGTCACCAGTGAAAACTATTCTGGTAGCGGCTCATAAGCCGTCCACCAGTAAAATCTATAATAGTAAGTGGAAACGATTTTCTATCTGGGCTAACAGTGAAGGTCTCAACCCATTTACTGTTCCGATTCCTACAGTATTGGATTTTTTGTCCATGATTTTTGAACAAGTGGCCAGTGCATCAACGGTTAAAGTACAGTTGGCAGCAATATCCCATTTTCATGTGGGAGACGGATTAGGATCTCTAGCATCTACAAAATTGTGCAAGACATTCTTGCGTGGCGTTTTCCTTCTCAAGCCACCAGTGAAATCCGTGACTCCCCCTTGGGACTTAACCTTTGTTCTGCAAGCCTTAACGAAACCTCCGTTTGAACCTGCAGCTTCTGTACCCCTTAAATTTCTATCCTGGAAAACAGCATTCTTGGTAGCCTTAACTTCTGCTAAAAGGGTTTCAGAGCTCCAAGCTTTGTGCATGAAACCTCTCTATCTTATTTTCCACAATGACAGAGTGTCTCTCAGGACTAACCAGTCTTTCTTACCAAAAGTGGCATCTGTGGCAAATATCAATCAGACTATCAATCTGCCAGTATTTTTCAATAATTTTCAAAATAAGGGAGAATACATGTTGCATACACTAGACGTACATAGACAGTTACGTTTTTACCTGCACAGGACCAAAGATGTTCGTAAGGCTGATCAACACTTTGTGTCATTTGCTCCTTCATACATGGGAAAACCTATATCCAAAGTGACACTGGCTAATTGGATTTGTCAATGTATTTCTCAGGCTTATAAGGCATCAGGCAAAACAACCCCATTCAAAATCCGTGCACATTCCACAAGGTCCATCGCAACTTCTGCAGCCTTCTGGTCCAGGATGCCGTTGGACGACATATGTTCAGCAGCCACTTGGTCTTCTTGTTCAGCAGCCACTTGGTCTTCTGCTCATACGTTTATTTCTCATTATAAGCTGGACATGATATCTAGAAGCAGGGCGTCCTTTGGCTCCGCTGTGCTTCGGAATATCCTCCCATAGACCACCCAGGTTTCTTTGTTTAGGTAGCTGGGGACTCTGTCCCACAGGTTGCAGAACAAATGAAGTAACTACTTCAGCTTTAGAAGTTATGTACTCACCATAACGTTCCATCTGAGTAGGTACTTCATTTGTTTGCAACCATCCCTCTAACCTGTATCGGGTTTCTAGGATCTTTATGATTCTTGAGAGTATCTGAACCTGTTTATTACAGGTTTTTTCAGGTGATACAGCAAAACTGATCTGAGGTAGTGTGGTGGTGACACGGGATTGTGGGTAGAGGGGAGGAGCTAGGAGCTCAGATCTTGAAGCTTGGAAAGCTGCCGGTCGGATCCGAGACCCACAGGTTGCAGACAAATGAAGTATCTACTCAGATGGAACGTTATGGTGAGTACATAACTTCTAATTACCTAAACAGGACTAAACCTTTTCGTAAATCTGACCAGTTATTTTTGGCCTTTTCTGGACCTAGATTAGGATTGGCTGTTGCTAAGGTCACATTAGCTAGATGGTTGAAGGACTGTGTGACCTTTATTTACACACAACGTAACATCTCATTGCCTACTACCATGAAAGCTCATCCAACAAGGTCAGTGGCAACTTCTGCTGCCTTCCATGCCAAAGTTTCTTTACATGACATCTGTGCAACTGCAACTTGGGCTACGCCTCATACCTTCATCAATCATTACAAATTGGATTTGGCCTCCAGGGGAAGAGCATCTTTCGGTTTTATGGTGCTCAGGAGTGTCCTTCCATGAGAGCCTCCCAGGAATAGAGGTAGCTGGGGACTCTGTCCCATACGTAAGGAATGAACGAGGATTAACAATATCAGATAAAGAAGTCATGTCTTACCATAACGTTCCATCTGTATTGTTGATCCTTGTTCAGTCATTACGACCCTCCCTCCTTCCCCCTCCTGTGGTTTCTAGTGGATCTCACCATCCAGTTCTCTTAGGTTATTTGACCAGAGGTCGCCTGTACCTTCTTTAACTTGCAAACTCTTTTTGAGGTAACAGGGAGAGAGGAATTGTGGGTAACAGTTTAGCTCGAGAGTTTGAATCTGACACGAGCTTGGAAAATGGCCGGCTCGGTTCCGAGCTCGGAACCGATACCCATACGTAATGACTGAACGAGGATCAACAATACAGATGGAACATTATGGTAAGATACAACTTCTTTTTTTTTCAGTTTTTTGGTGCCGTTCTACATTAAAGATCAGTTAGGTGTTTATGGTTGTCTGGTTGTATTACTTCTATTTGAAGAATATTACCATAATCAAACACCTTCCACCTGCAGAGTTAGCAGTGGTTGTGCATGCATGTGTAACATTTTTGCCTGTACTAGTTTATTGTTCTGTCAGAAGCTTTTGAATGCTGCCCTTTCATGCTTGTATTGGATACAGAATCCCACAACAAGGGATCTGATGAGGTCTCCTAGATTCTCTCATATAACCCCTTTGCTGTAGAATTTGGGCTGGCTGCTGTTCACAACCTGGTCAAGATCAATGTTTTCATCTGTCATGCCATACACAGTTTAGGTCCCATCTTGTTGAGCGTTAACTGGTATCCAGTGCTTGGTTTGTCTGCATATAACATCAGAAGAGGGGCTGCTAGCTTTTCTCTGAACAAGACCGAAAACAAAAAACATTGGGTATATGCTCTTTACTTATCTTGAAATTGTTCTGTGAAATCCACTGTTTTCCCTAATCAAGGTGAGCAAATCATAGGTGTAACTTAGGAGGTCTTTTTTATGTGCCATCTATTTTAGAAGGCTTTTACTTTATCCTGAGGCAGCATCATTTTCATTTTTATTATTATTATTAATAATTTTAATCTCTCATTTAGTGGTCTAGTGCTTTTCACTTACACTGCTGTTGCTGCAGTTTGCAAGTTGTTTGTACTGGAGACCATGTGGAAACCCTGGCTTCTAAGGGGGAGGTCAGGGCATTCTTTAGAGGTATGTCACTTGGGGAAGTAAGTAGCATCTCTTGCTGATGCCCATGTATGTAGAACCCGAAGCATGCCACTGAGGGTGTGTCATGAGGTTTTGAAAAAAAGAAAAACAAGTATCAACTTCTGATAGCTGGCTAAATGATGACCCCTTTCCCTCGACTCTCACCCCAGTGAAGATAAAAGGAACCAAATACTTGCCCAAGCAAGAGAGAGACTTATGATTAGCAGGCAGTGGGGTTAAATTTGATAAAAAAATAATTAAACAATTTAATAGCATTAGAATTAAATTATATTTGTTTGGGGAATAGGTCTGGGGAATAGGTAGGGAAGCCCTGGGTAGGATCTGCACTTCCACTTTTATTACTGAAGAAGGTAGGAGTCAACCTTGGCAAGTGACATCATCAGGTTTTACAGAGACACACGGCCTGGTTAACACATTTGCTCTGTAGTTGCAGCTGGTGGACTTGGAAGACAGCTGCTGTACAAAGACTAGTAGAATAGTTTTCTTTAATAGTACTTTTAGTGAGTAATGATCTGTTTTAGAAGTGATAGTTATTGTAGGGATTAAGGAGTATTTGTGTAAAATGCTTACCTAGGCAAAACTACTTGTAGTACTTTGACTAAATCAAGCAAACTGAATCAACCTGTCTAATTTTATATGCTGTGAACATATTACCTCACCCAGAAAATCAGACCTCCGTTATATTTAGTTTTTTTTCTTTCTTTCATTCATTCCTTCTCAGATTACCTGCATAATCAGTGAAGGGTCTCAGGGGAGCAGGAGCCTATTTCATCACTTGGTTGTTGTGGTGCTAGCACAAGCCTCAAGGAGCACTGCTGTATATTAAAATTCCTTTTGTATGGTTCTGCATAGGCAGACAAAAAATGTAGAATATGTTTTTAATTTGTCTTTGTTTCCCTTTTCTTTTGCTCAGTTTTAGCCATTCTTTTGTTGGACTTGCTGCATGTGTCCAAATATGACCTAAACTTAGTGATATAGTTATCTTTCCTTAGGTCCCCAAAAGATCCACGACTCTATCTTGTATGCTCTCGTAACTCTTATCCCATGTCACATTCATTTGATGGATTACAGCTTTATGATGAGGGCTCAGCTGACTTGGTCCTGGTACGTATAACTTTTTAATTTCTTATAATCTTTTTATGAATGAAATAATGTTTCTAGCTAGGTTTTATTTCTCCTACAGCCTTGAATTTGTTGAAGATAAGGTGTAGATAGATGGATTCCTTAAGGAGATGTACGAAGATTAACAAGTGAAAAAGTTTTTAGAGTAGCATTGTTTATTAAGGTACATTAAACTTGATGTAGTAAAAGATTGTGAGCACACTGGGACAGAAAATGGCATAGCACTTGAAGTGTCCCAGTTTGGACAGGACATCTTTGAGGGGTTGATGAATGAAGAGAATGAGAGGGAGAGAAGGTTGGATGATGTGGGCATAGTCAATCATGAAGTGCAATGGATTAGCAAGGAGGCAGTAAGGATAGCTATGAAGAGGATGAAGAATGGAAAGGCTGTTTGTCCAGATGACATACCTGTGGAATCATGGAGGTGTTTAGGTGAAATGGCAGTTGAGTTTTTAACCAGATTGCTTAATGACATCTTGGAAAGTGAGAGGATGCCTGAGGAATGGAGAAAGTGTTTTAGTACCGATTTTTAAGAATAAGGGTGATGTGCAGAGCTGTAGTAACTACAGGGAGATTAAGTTGATCAGTCACAGTATGAAGTTATAGGAAAGAGTAGTGGAAGCTAGGTTAAGAAGGAACGTGATGATTAGTGATCAGCAGTATGGTTTAATGCCAGGAAAGAGCACTACAGATGCAAAGTTTGTTCTGAGAGTGTTGACGGAGAAGTACAGAAAAGGTCAAAAGGAGTTGCATTGTGTTTTTGTAGACTTAGAGAAAGCATATGACAGGATGCCTAGAGAGGAGTTGTGGTATTGTATGAGGAAGTCGGGAGTGTCAAAGAAGTATGTAAGAGTGGTACAGGATATATGCGAGGGTAGTGTGAGCGGTGAGGTCTGCGCTGGAGGTGGGATTACATCAAGGATCAGCTCTGAGCCCTTTCTTATTTGCAATGGTGATAGACAGGTTGACAGACGAGATCAGACAGGAGTCCCCATGGGCTATGATGTTTGCAGATGGCATTGTGATCTGTAGTGAGAGTAGGGAATAGGTGAGGGAGACCCTGGAGAGATGGAGATATGCTATAGAGAGAAGATGAATGAAGGTCAGCAGGACTAAGACAGAATATATGTGTGTGAATGAGAGGGAGGATGGAGGAATGGTGAAAATGCAAGGAGTAGAGGTGGCAAAGGTGGATGAGTTTAAATACTTGGGATCAATAGTTCAGAGTGATAGTGAGTGTGAAAAAGAGGTGAAGAAGAGAGTACAGGCAGGATGGAGTGGGTGGAGAAGAGTGTCAGGAGTGATTTGTGACAGACTAGTACCAGTAAGAGTGAAAGGGAAGGTCTACAAGAGGGTAGTGAGACCAGCTATGTTATATGGGTTGGAGACAGTGGCATTGACAAAAAGGCAGGAGTTTTAGAGCTGGATGTGGCAGAGTTAAAGATGTTAAGATTTGCACTGTGTGTGACGAGGGTGGACAGGATCAGGAATAAGTATATTAGAGGGTCAGCCCAGGTTGGAAGGTTTGGAGACAAAGCCAGAGAGGCAAGATTACGTTGGTTTGGACATGTGCTGAGGAGGGATGCTGAGTATATTGGGAAAAAGATGCTAAGGATGAAGCTACCTGGTAACAGGAAAAAGAGGAAGGCCTAAGATAAGGTTTATGGATGTGGGTGGTGAGAGAGGACATGCAGGTGGTTGGTGTGACAAAGCAAGATGCAGAGGACAGGAAGAAATGGAAACAGATGATCCGCTGTGGCGACCCCTAACGGGAAAAGCCAAAAAAAAATGATGATGATCCTAATTTTTATGGCAAACTTTAAACCTCCGGTAGTGGAGGCCCATGGGGTATATGCAAATGACCTCTTAAAAGTTGAATGGGATATTTTCTGTTCACCAAATAAACAAATGGGCAGGTGTGTACTGTCACAACCAGTAAAGGAGAACTCGCGGATTGCTGACACAATGATCTGAAGGAAATACCAGGAAGCAGTCACATCCAAAACCTGGAAGATATTTATTAATTAAAATCAGTTAAGTGGATTGCGGTGGTGGTGCTGCGGTAGCGTTGTCGCCTCACAGTTACACCTTGCCCGTTTGATTCTCAGTTAGAGCGTCTTCTGTGTGGCGACATGAGTGAATGGGCGTTCCTTCGTTGAAGGTTGTGCGTTAGGCCCGGCAAGCCAGTACGTAAAAATCTACTGCCAATCATTAGTGGACCGGAGTTCCGCTGTGGCAACCCCTAACCGGGAAAAGCCGAAAGAAGACACACACTTGATACAAGTTAAGTGCTTTCATCCATCTTAATTTACATGGACTTCATCAGAACTAAAATGTATATGGGAACTTCCTTTTTTATAGACATCATGCAATTCAAAAATGACATCCTTAAAGAAATAGAGCACCATACATTAATGTACGGAACATTAATGAAACGGATCCTATTTCTAAAACACATTGTTGCACAAGTTATTAAAACTATTCAGAAAATCTGTTGCCCTTTAAAAAACATTGAGCATTAAATGAAAAAGAAAGTAAAAAAATGTACTTTAACTGTAGTCACAAAAACATTAAATTGTGATGTGCACTAAAATATATAAAATATTCCAGAAGTGATCCTAAAAATGTAAAAATTACATAAATAGGAGTGAGCACAAAAGTCTTTCCAAAAATTGCATTTACATTAACATATTCTGTCGTACTAACGATCATAGTATAACAATAATATATCACATGAACCATTAAAATGATATGATAGAAAACACTAAAAATTTAAAATTCCCTGTGAAAAAAGGTGTGCAAATATTCAAATATATGTACAAAAACGTACAGTTGTAAAATCTCCTGGAGTTAAAAACATGCATCCATAAGTACAAAACCAAAGTAACAATTGGGCAGCTTCAAACAACTGTTTATTATTTATTTATTTATTTTATTTATTGCATTTTCTACCAGGATACTCTGACTGGGCAGACAGATGCCCCTTTTCAGTGGAGGGCTGGGAAGAAAAGATCTATGTAGTTACAGCTGAGACAGACAACATACAGGAATTTAAAACAATATGTTGCAGAAACATATAAGCATATAAAATAATTTATTAAATTGCTAGTAAGGGTAAAGGGTAAATTATGGTATTAAATTAGTCAGTAAATGACTAAACAAGTAATAATGAATAAATACAGATACTAACAACAGACTGTGTTGATTCAAGCCAAATCAAAATTTTGCTGTCTGCAGTTTGGAATAGTGGTGATGGATACATGGTAGTTTAATCAGGGGGGCATGGCATTTAACTTGAGTTGCCAAAACAGCTCCATATATTCCAATCTGTTCTCCCATGCACCTTCCTTTTTGTCAGTATTTTGCAGCACCACATCAGGCATGATTTTAATCCCTGTGTTGCTAATGTATAGCCAACTAGTCCTCTTTTGATGTACTGATGAGAACAAGAAAAAGTGTGAAAAATGCAAGTCTACACCTAGTGGGAGTTGTATTCATTGGCTCGAATGTACCTATAAAAACTTAATGTCCTTAAAGAATCATTTGCATATATTCCTTTGTCCTCCACTACAGAAAGTTTTAAGTGATGATTCTAGGTTGGCCTGATCTTTCTTGCAGTTTTTACTGACTGGTTTGTCTGTGTGACCTTTTTACCTTTTGGTTTGGATTTTAATGGCAAACTGACACTGTCCTTTCTTTCCCGATTTATATGCATCCAGACCTGATTTTAGCCTTAATCACCCAGCCCACCTACAAACTTAGATTGGTAGTTAAAGGCTACCTTCTAACTGATTTGCGCACTTGCCATTTGGTGGGCTTTTGTTCAGTAAAGGAATTATGAGAGGACAGTTGCTTTTGCCATTTTCACATCTGAAGAGGGATACTGTTAACAAACAACAAGATGTTTTCATTTCCAGTCTGCAACACTGGCCACAAAGTAAGTACGATGTGCTTGATGTTCATCATTATATCACTGTTGCAATACCATAAGCTCTATAGGATGTATCCTGCCAAGGACTGGGCAAACCATCCATTATACAAAGTTTTAAATTACTTTCCACATGCTCCAACTACAGAAGGGCTTGAGGAGAGCAGTATAAAATCCATGGTAAGGGTCCCAAAAGTTTCAGAATATTCTTACTGTTGAAGAGTGTTTTCTTCTGCAGCTTCAGGTGATCAACAGTCAGCTAGCACTGCTTCAAAACTAGCACGAGTAACTTGTTTGGGACTTTTCCTTTTTTATATTTTTTTGTATGGAAAAGTAACTTTTATGTCAAAAACTGTTGCTGGAGGTTAGGGCTAATGTTTTTGGTGGCTGTAACTAAAATATCTTACCTCAGAACTTGTATTTTTAGTCAGGAGGGAAGAGCGCAATACAAAATTGTTCTGCTAACCACTTGTTAGACATTTTTTGCAGAAAAGGGATGGGCATTGGTCCCGACTCATTGGATGTCCCCTCACTGATCTGCATGAAGAGAAAAGTTGCACAGGTGGCTTTGTTCTTGACTCTGGCTTCCTCTTTGCCACAGCTGCAGGTGAGTGACTCAGTATGCTTGAGTGTAAAGGGAGCCAGCCGACAACCTGGCATCAGTCTTTTCTTGCCGTTGGAGCCCAAATCAGTGTTTCAGTGCATTGGTCAGTCCGCACCAGAGAGAAGTCTTCTAAAGCCAAGTACCCCATTGGGGAACTCTCTCTTTCTTGCTTTAACTCATGTCAGATAAGGTTAACAATTGTCTCCACTGTCGTAAGCAAATCCTACACAGAGACTTGTGTGTCAACTGTCTAGGCCCAGATCACGACTTCCCTAGTTGTCTTTTTTTACACCCTTTTCAATTCTAGGACTGTCAGCCATAGGGCCAAAATATTAGCTAGGCATCTTAGTCTGCAATCTTCTTCACATCATTTGATGGCATCTGCCGGTCATCCCACGGTTTAGCTCCCTAAGATAAGAAGGACAAGGAAAAAAAACACCCAAGCTTAGGGCCTCTGATGACAGCCATTCACTGTTGGACAATCCCCCAGGACTCATTGTCACTGAGGAAAACACGGCGCTTTCCAAACCCCCTTCTGAGATTCTGAGACCGAGGTGGTGGTGCAGGCCTCTGTTGAGACCCTTACGGAGTCCGCCATTTATTTATTTGACATTTGTTAGCCAGGAAAGTCCATCTTGGTCAAAAAAAATATTTTCAGCGGAGGCCCGGGGAGAAAAGCTGCACAACAGAATACATCATCGGATATACCAAAGCATAGGATTTACATGCAGTATAAGATGACAAAACATGAGCAAGACAAAAACGTAATAATTTTGCATAAGAACTTTACAAAAAAAAACAAGGTCAGGATAAAATTGCTGATATACAGGGAAGGCAGAAAAATGTGGAATAAATACGCACATATTTATATATATATATATATATATATATATATATATATATATATATATATATATATATACATATATATATATATATTTTATATATATAAATATATATATATATATATATATATATATATATATATATATATATATATATATATATAAAATAAGCTTTACATGCTTATTATTGCTTTGGAGTTAGTACCAATTTCCCATTGAGTTAGAAAAGGAGCAGTAAGGGAGTGTGTATATATATATATATATATATATATATATATATATATATATATATATAAACATTATGAAAAAATGGGGGAATGTAGAGAAAACATAATAGGAAGTATTTATAAAATATTCTTATATGGCGACTGATCACCAGGATAAAGATAGCAGCAGAATCATTGTAGAGGGAATAGAGACACTAAGAAGAAGGCATGTTAAGGATGAAGAGGTGAAAGGAGAAACTAATGGGGCAGGTGTGACCTGAAGATGTTTGCAAAGAGGTAGGAGGGTAAAGGGGGAGATCTCACTAAAGAGTAGGGATGGGGTAGATGGAGAAAGAGAAGGAATGGGAGAACTACCTAGTTTTGGAGCAGGGACAGATGCATGTCTCGAGAAGGTAGTTCTTTAATGTGTGTTTGAATTAATTGAGGTTAGATATGGCTTTGATATCTATAGGTAGGGTATTCCAGAGTTTAGTGACAGTTTAGGAATATAAACACTGTCCAACTTTTTTGTTTGGTCTATATAGCGTTACTAATTGTCTGGTAAAGTGCTAGACTAATAAGCTAGTAAAAATGCAGGAGAGGAGAGAACTAGCAGATCTAAGGGAAAAATTGAAGAGCAGACTTTGGCACCGCTCAGAAGCTTACAAACAGTCCTGGATACAGAGTCTGTATCTGCACTAGACTAGTTATAGGAAAGGTGGGAAACAAGTGCAAATGCGGGCTTTTAAACCAGAAATTTGAAAGAGATTGAAAAACTGCCCAAACGGCCAATAAACTACAATTTCTGGGCCAGAAACCACTCCTCTTGTGGTAGATAGGCTACCTAGTGCTTACCACTCCCACTGATAAGCTAAAAGGGTTTCCTCCAACACAGAAAGGCTTGGGGGGCTCAGAAGCTTACAGTCTTGAATACAACAAATCTGTATCTGGACTAGACTAGTTACAGGAAAGGCAGGAAACAAGCTTAGAATTTTTTTTTATTTATTTTTACAGAAAAGCAACTAAAACAGCACTAAAAACAATTCAAGTGCAGTGCAAGCTAGCACACTTGAGTGTGTAGCAATATTAGAGCAAATACAGTTTAAATAAATGCAATTTATTCAAACTGTATTCTGAACGAAATTCAATTACCGTTTTATTCATCTCTGAACAAAGTGCCAAAAAATATACTTATCGGCGGAGAAGCACATTCCGAACACAAGGAGATTCTAGCAATTTTTTTTTTTTTAGTAAAGTGGAAAAAGAGAAAGCAGGAACAGAAGATAATTCAAGGTTAAGAACCTAAGTCGGTTGGCCTTCTCAAATGTTCTCTCTGTATTAGGTAAAATTAACTTATGACACTAGGCTGGGAGGAGTGTCGTAGATCCAATTTACAGTATGGGCGGGCAACTGCAAAGCCACCAACTGTTACAGCTGCTAGTTCTAGCCACCAAATGAAAGTTTTAAACAGATAAAGGAGCAAGGAGACTCTGCTTTTAACTGCAAACAAATTAGTTATATGATACCTGACTAGAACACAGAAACCTCACAACAAATGCACAGAAAAGCACAGATAGAGCACTCAGAAACAGAAAATACAATGCTCAGTATGAAAAAGCAGTTTACAGTTAAGTAATTCAGTAAAAATGCAATTACAGCAATGAAAAATACAGTTAAAACAGTATAAAACAATACACAGATGCAGTGAAACAGTAAAAGAAAAGCTTTATAACAGTGCAAAATATAGTAGATTAGCTGTATAGCACAATTATAAGTGCCAAAGAAGTGCAATTCAATAAAATAAATGTAAGAAATAACTTATTCTGCTCTTGGAATCTTTGCTTTGTCCCAGTGATGAATCACCATTCTACAGCCTGGTAAATACTAGCACTGCCCCATGCAGACACAGGGTTTATATACCAGAAAGGATGGAAGAATCTAGAAGCTCAAATTACTACCCAGTCGTGCTAGCCCCTGCTCTTATAATCAGTCACTCATGCTAGAGGTCAGGAAACCCTGTTACTCTCAATAACAAAGAAGGCAAGACGCTAGCAGTAGAAGATGGCTGCCAGAAACGCAGGAAACTCAACAAACAAAACTACCAGGCCTGGATAACAGCAGGCCTCTATCCAGATTATGCTATCTGAGTAGAACACAGAGACCTCACAATAAATGCACAGAAAAGCACAGATAGGGCACTCACAAACAGAAAATACAAGTCTCCGTATAAATAAGCACTTTACAGTTTCAGTAGAGGAGAAAGCAGTATTATTTAACGAGTATATGAGAGTCTTAGATGCACATAGGAGGAGTTTGGCTGTATTGGGGTTTAGCAGTAGCTGTGCACTGTTTAACCAAGTTTCAGTAGAGGAGAAGACAGTTTGGTTTATTTGCTGAAGATGTGTTATATTATTGGAGGAGGAGATAACAGAATCATCGACATATTGCATTAAGGAGCTTTGATAGGAGGCAGTGTAAAGGCTGTTTATGAAGATATTGAAGAGTAGGGGTCCAGGAATGGACCCTTGATTGATTCTAGTGTTGTGAGATAGGGGGAGAGGCAGTCTTGCCATTTTATGCATCGTTGCCTGTCAGATAAGTAGCTTGTAAACCATTTTAGAGTGGGTGGGGAAAGTCCAATAGATGAAAGTTTTTGTAATAGTTTTGGGTGTGAAACAGTATTAAAGGCCTTAGAAAGATCAGTAAGTAATACTGAGGTTAATAGTTTTGAGTTTCTTGCTTTAACTGTGTCTGCATAGGAGATTAGTGCAGTTGTTATACTGTGTGATGGCCTAAAACCATATTGAGTGGGTGTTAGTAATTTGTTTTGAAGAATATGGTCAAGTAGTTGTTTAAGAACACATTTTTCTAATAATTTTGATAGTGGAAATAGAATAGCGATAGGTTGGTAATTAGTTAGGTCATTACATTTCCCTCCTTTGTGCAGTGGGGTTATGATAGAGTTTTTCCAAAGGGAGGTGATGTACAATTCTCTGATGGATCAGTCAAAGAGAATGCTGACTGTATATGCAATAGCATCTGCAGCAGGTTTCAGGAATTTAGAAGGGAGGTTGTCCACGGAAGGAGAATAGGGTTTTAGTTTGAGTAGTAGTTTATGTATATGGCTAGTGGGAATAGGTTGTACAGAGAGAAGTAGAAGATGAAGGTCAGTTGTAGTGTTGTGTGGAGAAAGACAGAAGATGAAGGGTGTAAGGAAGATGTATGTGAGGGAGAATGGCTGGAATTATTTGTGGGGTTAAGATTTATGGGTATGCTATGGGTATGCTGTTGGGTCCCTCATCCTCTACATAAGCCTTGGCTTTCAGTTTGTCGGTTAGGTCCCGAGTCACTCAGTGATCTTGTAATGGTGACATTTTTTTTGAGGCGTCAGCCTTACAAAGAGAGTGGCATCAGGATGCCAGATGTACCTAGGCCCCAAGGCCAAAGCTACTTCTAAGAAGAGTTCTAACTCAGGTCCTATGTCTAGGCCTACCAGCTCCCACTCAACATGATATGAGCAAGACCTGTTCAGGTTAGCTGAGGCCTCATCTCCTTAGTCAGAGCTAGGCAATCCCCTTTGGAGTCTTCCCCAGGGAAAAGGGAGAGAGGGAGCCTACCCCTCAAGTTTTCTCTGAACCTCCTGATTTAGGTGAGGAATCTGTCTTTGAGGAAGGACCCTTCCTTCTTTTGAAGATTCAGATTCTGAGGAGAATCTACCTTCAGCTTCACCTCCTGAAGACAGCACTTTTGGAGAAACATTCCATGCCATGAAGGAACATTTCCAATTGGAGGCACAGGAGTACCCGCAATCTAAAAAGAGTGTTATGGAGTTCCTTGACCTCACAGAACACCAACCTTTAGGTATTCCTCTTGTATTGGAAGTGGTAGAGGATGTCTTTATAGACTCTGCCCTGTACCCAGACTTTCTACCTGCAGCCCCTCATAAACCAGACAGGTTTTACAGGGTGCTGGCTTCACATAAATGCCTCTTCAGAAACCCTTCTGCTGACCCAGAGGTTGGTACTTCAGGTCCCAAGGGAGGAAGAGCCAACTCTTCAAAGAACCCTTTAACTATTGGAAAGGAAGGCAGGACCCTTGATCGGTTTGGTAAAAAAGTCTTCACTTCGCAACCCTAGCCATCAGGGCCCTTAACTGCCAGTTTTTATAGGATAAAATACCAGCAAAGTATTTTATTTAAAATTAAATAAAAGATTTCCTCCCTTAAAGGAGAACTGCACCCACAGACTCAAAAAACATATTTATTTCCATCATGGTTTGGTGTTGCCTACATTTAACACCTCTCTGGGACTGTTTACAGGTTTTCAAATATTTTTATACGCAATTTCTGAGTCTGATCACATGGGGTCTAGCATCTTGAAATAATTCTGATTGTTTAGTCTGTCCCACCATGCAGTGCTTGTCTGTAAAAAAAAAATAATAATAATAATTCATGTGTGCCTATTTCTTCCTGAAGCTCCTGTCACTGCATTGATTTTACATGCATACACTGGTGTCTTTCAGTCAGTTAGTTTTAAGTAACATTTCATGCCATTCAATGACTACTTAAAACACAAACAGTGCAAATGCCACAGAACAGACTGTCAACGTGCTTTTTACTGCTGCTTCTTTTTAGAATGGCTAAACTGCAGTGTTTTTGTGAAGCCTGAGTTATACTACTATGACTCATCTCCCATCCCCCTTTACACCTAACTTCCCTAGCTGTCAAAGTGCCAAGGGTAATTTGAGCTGTTACCACCTGTGACTTGACAGCCTGCAGCAGGAGACTTGACTCATGTACTGTTTCCTTGTTCTAGCCTTTACTTTCTGTATGGGTAGGAAAAGCAGAAGGTAGCTGTGACATCACAGCATGGGTGGGCTTTTAGGAAAGTCATGGAAGTGTCAGTCTGGGGAAGGAATTGGCCAGAAAACTACCTGTATTCATAGGTGTTGATGACATCAATGAAATGGAGACTGCAGCAAGCTTTATCAGGGCGGGAGAAAAGATTTTTGAAAGTGAACCACCACACTTCAGTAAGGTACTGTTCTAGTGGAGCAAAACAGTTGATTTAAAATGTTTTACATGCTGTATTGCTGTTCATTCATAGCAGGGACAGTAAATAGGGAGAAAGACAGAGAAGTTGAGCATTTAATAATGGAATCCTATTGTTCTTCCCATGATAGCCCTTCAGACCTTAATGGTCACCTTAGACCTAAAAAATGCTTACTTGCACATTACTGTTGAGGACTTGTGCAGAAGTTTTCTTCCCTCCCCTCCCCTGTTTATTACCTTAAGACAATCCCAGAGTTAATAAATATTACCTGTGGCAGGCACCATTTGTAAAACTACAATCCACTCTGCTACAGGCCCCATGAAGGCTCAGTGTCTCTCCAGTAAGTGTTTTACAACTGTAAATGCCCATTTATGTTGAATTGTATTAGACGTTTTACAACTGTATATGTTGAATTGTGTTAGACATCTAATATGTTTTATGCTTTATTTTTTGATGTTGCTATGGCATGCACCAAGTTGTTACTAGTATAATAGTATGTATGATCTATTTGCATAGCTGCACCTTGTTCACTAATGTTATTCATGTAATAGTGTTGTGTGTAGACAGCTCATACTAGTGCCTAAATTATTTCTATAAGTCTGTGCTGTTACTGGTGGATAGAATCACATTAGAGAACCATGACAGATTGCTGCTCGCTATATTTTTATCTGTGGCTGCATCTGGTTTTTGTTTTCTAATGTTCTTCCAATTGGCTCAGTATCTGCATATACTAAGTAGTGGTTCAGGACATTGCATGTGGTAGCTATTTGCTCAGTGTGTTTTTTATAATCTTTATAATATATATTTACCATCTCAAAGGTGCTTACTCCTCTCTGTACTCTTCTTTTCTAGACCTAACACCGCTCTTAAGTATTCAACTGCGGTAACACCTTTAACATTCCTATAAGAAAAGTGCAGTCCGGGTCTGAACTGTCTGCAAACAGCTACAGTTAACTTTGAGTATGTGTCTAACTGTTTGAGCCGATCTTCATTTTCCCCTGGAGAGCACTGTGCTTTGGCTGTAAGCAACCCCCCCACCACCACACACATCTTCCACTTTCTCTTATTCCCTTCTGTTAGCAAATAGTATCCATAACTGATCAATACTGTGTGTTTGTTTATTTAAACTATACCACAGTAGCCTACTGATACAAGGTTATCCTGGTTTTCCACCTGAGAAATTAAGACAAGACTTAGTTTCAGAGCAGTCCTTGGTCAATTGTGATTGTTCTTAACACATACTTGTCTTGCTTTGTGATTGTTTCCAGCCCCTCATACAAGAACCTAACAGGGTTTCTACCCGCTTCGCTCCCCGCCCTGCCCCCTATTCCCTCCCGCCCCCAGTGGTCCCACCTTTATTGCACTCAAACCCCTCCCATCTTTCCAATAGCCAACCACAGTGCTAACCCAACACTACCTCCTCCACATTCCCTCTACTATCACACCTCCTCAACTGACATGTACAAGCATACCTTTCCTTTGCTCACTGCATGCACTCTCCTTGCATACCTTACATCCTACCAAAGCTCCATCATTCCCCCACTCAACCACTACCACTGTACTACTACTCACACCACCACCCATGTCTCACCCATACTCAGCTCCCTCCCACCAGCTCAAGAACCATCCCTATGCACCCCCACATATTCTACCAACTATATTACTCAAACGTAAAGCATCCCTACAACTTAACATAGTAACCCTCCCACCATACCTATTACCCACAGAGAACAATCATAAAATTTCCCTTATAAACAAACACATTCAAAAACTGAGAAAACTAATAATCTCATGTATATCAAAACTAGCCCTAAGTAGAGACATCCACCCCAACCCTGGCCCTACCATCTCCAACCCCAGTCCTCATAATCAGACTAGAAATCACAACTTCTCCCATATTACAGCCAATAGAAAGCCAAGTGACTTCCTTCTACTAAGCCTAAATATTAGAAGTATATCCAACAAAGTCCATGAACTCCATGCAACCATAGACTTATACTCCCCAGATATAGTCGTCCTGACAGAAACCTGGCTAAAACCTCACATTACCAGTGAGCAAATACTCCCTACAGGTTACGGCATACTAAGAGTAGACCGTCTAAACAAAAAAGGAGGTGGTGTAGCTATAATATTTAAACAACATCTAAACATCCAGATCTTAAAATCATCAGCTCCACAAATAGGCAATGAAGAAATAATATATACCAACCTCAAAATTAACCGAAACAAAACCATCAACATAATTGGATGCTACTTCCCACCTGGCCAAAACATCCCTCCACTAGAAAACCTCCTCAGCTGGTCTACCCACCATCTCCCCCAAGAAACTATCATCTTAGGTGATTTCAATATTGACTGGCAATCCTGTTCTGGCAACAATCCAACCCATCATGTACACCTTCATGGCTTCACCCAACTAGTCCAGTCACCAACAAGGATAAATAAAAACTCCAGCAAGCACTCTACCCTGGATTGGATACTAGTCAGTAAGAACCCCCAGTCATATATAACAGGCTGCTTATCAGATAGCCTCAGTGATCACTCCCCAACATTCCTACTCAAAAAATACCTGTACCAAGCTAAACCTGTCGTCTATCGTCAAATACGTAAAAAAATAAAATTTAATCCACTCACATTCATCTCATCCCTCAAAGAATGTAACTGGCATGCTCTAAAGTACCTCAGTTTAGATGACGCAGTTGAATCTTTTAATACTACCTTCCTGAACATCCTTAATTACCATGCCCCCATAAGATTTTCCAGAACCAAAGCACAACCCTCCCCATGGCTACAGAAAACCACTAAGTCAGAAATGAAAAACCGGGATAAAGCCTGGGAGCACTGGCAAAACCAAAACCCCGCAGCTAGACAGAAATTCCTAGAACTACAATAGAGTCAAAAAGCTAATAAAACGGGACAAATTCCAATACTACCAGTCTGCCCTAGACTCCTCACAACACAGCCCCAAACAATCCTGGTCCTCCATAAACTCCATCCTCCACCCAGGTAAAGTCAGTACCCCTCCTCCTAACATCCCTCACTCCTCAGAAAATATTGCTACCTCATTCAACACACACTTCACCCAAACCATACTATCACTAGCTAAACAACACAACGCTCCACCCCTCCAACCCACACCTCCAACTAGTAATCTCCCCACTGCCTTCTCTTTTCTCCTGTACCTACCTCCAACATAAAAAAACTCTTAACTAAACTTAAACCCACCAAATTAGCAGCAGACAACCTCCCAAGTGAATACCTACTAATCGCAGCTGATGCTCTGGCCTACCCAGTATCCATCTTGAGTAACTGATCTCTGTCAGAAAGTTACGTTCCCACATTGTGGAAAGTCTCACATATAATTCCCCTCCACAAAGGCGGACCCTCTGCAGAACTAACCACCACCCCATAGCTATTCTCTCCCCACTCTCCAAAATACTAGAGAGATGCATACACTCTCAGGTCTCACACTACCTCCTTACTAACAACCTCCTTTCCAGTACTCAGCATGGTTTCCGACCAAACCATAGCACCACCACTGCCTTACTGTCCTTTACAAACACTATCCTTCAGCATAAAAACAATGGCTATCTCTCCTCTGCTACTTTCCTAGACCTATCTAAAGCATTTGACATGGTCCCACACAAACAACTTATCTCTGTCCTCAATAACCTATCCTTCTCACAATCAGTCACCAACTGGTTTCAGAGTTACCTGTCTGACCGCCAACAGTCCGTTGTATGGCAGAATGACATATCTCCCCAACTACCTGTCTCCATAGGGGTTCCCCAAGGATCCATCCTTGGACCCCTACTTTTCTCTGTTTACACCAATAATCTAGCCTCTGACACCAAACATGGCACACTCATCCAATACGCAGATGACTCTACCATCATCTGCTCAGCCCAGTCCCTACCCAAACTGCAAAAAGTAACACAGGAAGCCTTTTCCTCTGTTGAAACATGGTTATCCAATGCCCAATTAATACTCAACCCAAACAAAACTAAACTACTCATCTTCCAACCCACCAAACATACTCAAAACAACTCTCACTTTAACATCACAACAAAAGACAACACCACTATATACCCAACTGATCACACCAAATTGCTAGGAGTTGAAATAGACAATAAACTAAAATTTGACATTCATATATCCATGACCATAAAAAAAGTCCACAAAAAACTAGGAGCATTGTACAGAAATAAACAATTTCTCACCAAAGCAGCAAAGATTTCAATAGCAAATTCCCACCTTATCTCCACCCTACTTTATGCCTCTCCAGTATATACCAACCTAAGGCAATGTGATCTAAACAAGCTAGAGACCTGCTACAACAAAATCAAAATTCGCCACAGGGCATCCTACCGTAGTCACCACTGTCTCTCACTTGCTGAACTGGGCTGGCTTGAACTCCCTCACCTCCTTCAGTGGTATCAACTCTCACTCACCCACAAACTAGTAAACCATCCACTAAATGTCCCATCCCTCCAGAATCTACTCCAACCCTATCGCACCACCAGACCACTAAGATCCAGCAACAAAAATCACTTGCAGATCAGTAAAGCCAATAACTCTGCTGGTGAAGCACTATTCTCTTGCGCCATAGCCAAATTGTTACTCACTCCCACCCACAATTACCTCCGTACCATCATGCACCAACTTCAAAACTTTATTAAAAGCGCACCTAAAAACATGCTGGCTATGCCCTTGCAACTCCCACTCTAATATCATCCACCCCATCCAACTACTATCTTTCTTTCACTTCCACTAACTACCTTGATGATAGCAAGCTCAGATGCTCATAAGCCTAGTACTTATTATACAGCAGGAACTTCTCATTATTACATTTGTTAATGCCTGTTATGTACTTCACAGATAAAGATTCTAGTTGTCTACTGATGTACTATGTTCTTCATCTGTAAATATGTTGTAAGTAATTTTTATGTTAAATTGTTAATCACTATGTAATCCAATGTAACTACTGTCTGTTTATTTTACTGTGGAGCTTTTCTCCCCGGGCCTCCGCTGAAAATGGACCCACGTCCAGTCGGACACTCCCGGTCAACAAATTTAAATAAATAAATAAACTTCAGGGCAGGTTACCAGTCACTTTCAATTTTCTGCACTGCCCTTTTGCTTGTCTATTGCTCCCAGGGTCTTCACAAAGCATTTAGCTCCTGTGATCGCATTCGGCAGAACAAAAAGGAACCAGATTTTACCCCTATCTGGATGACTGCCTTATTCAAGCCACGAGCCGGTCAAAGCTCCACAAGAATCTGGCCTTCACTCAGACCCTCTTCACCTCTTTCGGGTTTACCATAAATCTTTGCAAATCCAACACATACCCATCCACCAGGATAGTTTTCCTAGTTCTCTTCAGGATTCCTCCCTTCAAAAGGCCTTCTTCCCTCCAGAAAAGGTCTCCTTTTGGACTCAATAAAAACATTATGCAGCGACAATACCCCTCAGCCAGGGAACTCCTCAATGCATTTGGCAACATGGCATTTTGTATCCTCATAGTCTATCTGGCCAGGCTACACATGAAGTTGCAGTGGTACCTCAATAATCTGTGGTGCCACCACTCGCAGTCCCTGGTGGCAGAAATTCCACTGATCCCTTGGTTCAAGGTGGAATTTGCATGGTGGGCATGTGCCCAGGAACTGGGTATCTCAGGTTCATCTCTCAAGGCCAGACTTTAACTCAGTTGCTTCAGAGACGGCCTGGGGGGGGGGGGGGGGCTCATTTCCAACACCTTCATTCCCAAGGCAAATGGGAAGATCAGTTCAGTGCAAGCACATAAATTGGAAAGAGCTGATGGCAGTGTAAAATGGCCTAGTGGTTTTCAAAGATCATTGGGAACCAGGAGTCCTACTTGTCAAAACAGACAACACTACAGTCATATGGTATATAAACAAACAAGGAGGCACCCACTATTACCCACTTTGAGTACCAGTGCAGGTCTGGGAGACAGCTCACTCCCTGGGGTTGCACATCATGACACAGTACCTCCCAGGGACTCCAGACACTCTAGCAGATCATCACAGCAGGAGCTTGATGGATCCCCATGAGTGGCATCTGCATCCGGAAACATTTCTCAGCATAGTACAGAAATAGGGATCCCCACAGATAGACCTGTTTCTTTATGCATTTCCTCCCCTGCCTCTTTCTTCCAGGGGTCCTCCTAAAAATCAGGGAAAAAGGCCCAAGGGTCATCCCAATAGCCCCAGACTGGCCCAGGCAGCACTGGTATCCTCTGCTACTGAGTTTAGTCAACAGAAAACAGTGGCAGTTACCTCAAAGAGTGGACCTTCTGAATTAGGACAAGGGAAGGTTTGTGCATCCCAGCCTACAGGCGGTCAGATTCTCAGCCTGGATAGTTCCACAGAATACTGCTCTGAGCACACTCTAAGCAGACAAGTTCAGGACATTCTCAATAAGGCTAGAAGTCCTAGTACTGGGAAGTCCTACTCAGCCAAATGGAAAAGGTTCTCCATTTGGTGTCAGCAGCAAGGCCTCAATACTAACTCAGCCACTATCTCTGCTATTTTAGATTACCTAGCTACCCTGGTGAACAGAGGCCTATCCTTTTCTTCTATCAAGATTCACACCTCTGCCATTTCAGCCCACATTGCTACTCTTCCTCCTGTCTTTTTCCACCCCCCCCCCCCCCGATGAAACAATTCCTTAGGGGAGTGGTCCACATCAGACATCCCAGGAGAAAACCCACACCTCTCTGGGACCTCAGTTTTGTTTTAGAAAAATTTATGCTACCTTACTTTGAACCAGCAGCTTCTCTTGATTTGAAGCTCTTAACATGGAAGACTACCTTTTTACTGGCTATCACCTCAGCTAGGAAGCCCTCATGGCAGTGGAACCATTTCTCATGTTCCACCCAGAGAGAGTGTTACTCAGAACTAATCCATCCTTTATGCCCAAGTTGGTCACAGACACATCCTTGAATCACACTATACACTTGCCCACCTTTTTCCCCAAGCCTCAGAACACAGGGGAAATAATTCTTTACTCCTTGGATGTGCATAGACAGCTTTGCTACTATCTTGACTTCTAAATCTTTCAGAAAAATCAGACCAACTATTGGTGTCCTTTGCTATTGGCTCTGAAGGGAAACCAGTCTCTAAACAGACCATCTCCAAGAGGATCTCCCACTGTATTTCCTTTTGTTACAGCCATCATGACAAAAAGCCTCCTGAAAATGTAAGGACTCTTCTAGGGCCGCTTCTACCTCTGCAGCTTTTCTGAAAGGAGTACCTACCAAACATTTTGCAATCTGCTGCTTGGTCATCTCTGTATACCTTTAACAAACACTGTCACTTGTCAGCCATCTCCAAGTCTAGTGCAGGATTTGCCACTGCCACCCTGCAGGGCAGTTTTGTACACTTAACATAAATCTAGATGTTCAGGTGTATTCACTGTTGCTGTCTTCTATCCCTCCCTCCTTCCCCCTTTTGCCTTCAGTAGTAGTCTGCTTCTATTTTCTACACTATCCAGAGGATCCCCTGGGTATTTACCTTGCAAGCCCCTTTTTCTACTTTTGTCCCTTGCTTATGCTTCTGGGGGCTCCTGCATTATAAGGAGCAAGATAAAACTGATGTCATGGCATTGGCTGGCTCCCTTTATACCCCAGGTTTACTGATGTCAAGATAGGGCGTCCGCCAGCCATAGGAGGAGGAAAATTTTTACTCTGGTAGCTGGGCCGGCCAAGGACTTCCACAGCAGGAAATCCCACAGATCAGGACTGCAACAGTGAATACACTCAAACATTTACATTTATGGCAGGTGTGCACAACTGTACTTTCCTTTGAGCAGCCTTTTGAGGAGCTTGATTCTTGGGGAAGAGACCATTCTTCAAGGGGCCTTTTTTGTTAGGGTTCCCAGGAAAAGGAGACATTCTTTGGCATTTTTCATCATCTGTGTCCCCACCACCTAGGGCAGACAAAGAGGGCTGTCTGGGTTTTGCAAAAGTATCATTTAAAGCCTTTAAGTCTTTAAATTCTTAGTCTTCCCTTCATTTAAAAAGGAAAATATTTCTCTCTCTCAGATTCTGATTCTCAGTTTGAAAGACTGGGACTGCATTTCTAAAGTTCTTAATCTGCATTATTGGGAGTCTGAATCTGAGGAAAGTTTTTCCTTCATATTCCCCACCTGAAGAGTTTTTTTTTCTTTTTCTGATACCATTGCCAGAATCCAGAAGTTAATTCAGCAGGATCAAAAATACATACCAGTCACTACAAAGATATTAAGACTTGCTAGTGCAGCTGATGTAGCCTGTAAGGTATATCGGTTGTTTCCCTGTACAGGAAGCAACAACCAGGTAGCTTCACAAAGCTCTGCTCCCCTCCAAGTTTTTCTTCAGTAACTTATTACCACATGTAGAAGAAGCATCTTTTGAGTTTTCATAGGAACAGCATCTTTTCTGACAGGTAAGTCCTCACTGGAGAACCCCTTCACACAGAAACTGTTGCTTTTCAAGAAAATATTATTTATTTTTTATTTTCGGACTAAAATCTGTATTTCCCCTTTAAGAAACCTGGTATTTGCTATTAATATGTGAAGTTTCTGTCAGGGACCGCTGTGTAGAGCTACCTTTGTTATTTGGCTAATCAGAGGGTAAGTTTTTGTAAATATATGATGTTATGTGATCCTATCTTGCCTACATTCTGACTGATGGGTGTGGAGCCGATCCCTCGGCTCCGACTCGGCACGCTTATGCCAAAGAGCAAAGTCTCTTATTGGCTGAGCTTACTATATCCCAGGATGCACCACTACCAGTCCCCCAGATCTCGTTTGCCGCTAACAAGTGAAGACGTGGTCTCGAGCTGGCTGAGCTAAGTAGTGATTATTTTCACTAACTTTGTCAGGAATTTCTTTATTCTTCAACCAAAAGCTGTTTTAACAGCTATCTTGTGTTTAGAGTGCGTTTGGAGAAATTTACTTGGTAAATTCTTGTGTTGTGAGTGTTTATTTACTAGGAGTACCTCTTGTGTGGAAAGGCCTTTCCCGGTCTTTTTGGTTGTTAGGTGACTTCGGTTCTGTTTAAGGATCCTTTATTCTGCTGATAGTTTCTCTTTCTTTTAAAAGAAGGACAAAGCAGAGAAAATTTATTTTTCTGTCATAATTACAGTGTTTGTACTGTGTTTTGGCTAGTTCACTGAATAATTTACCGGAATGTCTCCGGTTCCTAGGCCTTCAGGCTTTAAAAAGTGCACCAAGTGCAACTTTAAAATGTCTATAACAGATGACCACTCTCTCTGTGTTTATTGTTTGGGTGCAAAACATTTGCAGGAGTCCTGCAGCGTGTGTCACGCTTTTTCCTCGAG